>NW_027397066.1:59353916-59400856 GCF_003265705.2 Callorhinus ursinus | reverse complement strand
AACTTCCAAAGCCATTTTAAGTAATAATATAATGACAATTCTTACCTTTTCTTTTGTATTTAAGAGAGGCACTGTTTCTTTTAGAATGCCTTAAACTATAATTAATAGAATTTCTTACAGAAGAGGCTTACGTTATAGGTCTTCCGAGTCAGCTTCTTGGTAATTAGCATCTTTGTTTGTTTGTTTGCTTTTCCTCAATGATTTTAAGATGGTTGCTGGGCCATAAAGAAGCATTAGGTTAAACTGTAATATATACTACCAAATTACTTTCCAAAGAGTTACACTTCCACTAGTAATTATAAACATTTCTGTGGCTTTATATTTCCACTAACACTTAGTAATGTCATAGATATATGTCCTATATATATATATATTTTAACTTTTGCCATTTATGATCAGGAAAATTCAAAATCAGATCATTTCCAGATTGAGTATCCTTCTATGTATTTGTTGATCATTTGTTTTTCTTCTTCTTTAAATGTGTGTTAATGTCTCTTGCTTATTTTTCTAATCAATGTTTACTTTTTTAAATTGTAGTCTTTTTTTTCAAAAACTTTATTCTTGATAAAAAAGATTTCATTGAAAAAATATTTCATTGGTTATACATAGTAAATACTTTGTATCAGTTTGTAACTTGTCTTTTCACTTTCTTAGTGGTGTCTTTTAATGAACCAGTTATTTTTTATTATTTTTTAGTTTTTTATTTTTTTTAAAGATTTTATTTATTTATTTGAGAGAGAGAATGAGAGAGAGAGAGAGAGAGCACATGAGAGGGGGGAGGGTCAGAGGAAGAAGCAGACTCCCCGCTGAGCAGGGAGCCCGATGCGGGACTCGATCCCAGGACTCCAGGATCATGACCTGAGCGGAAGGCAGACGCTTAACCAACTGAGCCACCCAGGCGCCCATGAACCAGTTTTTAAAAATTGTTTTCATATAAATTAGGGAACTAATTTTGAATATTTCTTTGTATAAGAAATCTTTTCCTACTCCGAGGTTATAAAAATATTTAGAACTTTTGCTTTTCACATGTAAGATTTTAATAGCTCTAAAACCAACTTTTGAGAATGGTGTCTTGTAGGAATTTGATATTATTTTTTTCCATACGGATAATAAATTGTCCCAGTTCTGATGGTTGGATGATCTGTCTTTACTCCAGTGAACTGAAATATACCCAATTTCCATATTGTATTTATTTTATCTCCTAGTTTGTAGTTGCTCTTTTCTTTTCCACTGCTTAGCTGGTTTATTTCTGAGTCAATATTACCTTGTCTTAGTTACTAGCTCCATACATTTCCTAACTTCTAATAGAGCATGTCTACCAACCTCTTTGAAATTGTGTTGGTTCTGGGTGCCTGGGTGGCTCAGATGGTTAAACGTCTGCCTTCGGCTCAGGTCATGATCCCAGGGTCCTGGGATCGAGTCCCACATTGGGCTCCCTGCTAGGCAGGGAGCCTGCCTCTCCATCTTCCTCTGCCCCTCTCTGTCTCTCTCTCTCTGACTCTCATGAATAAATAAATAAAACATTAAAAAAAAAAAAGAAATTGTGTTGGTTCTTCTTGGCCTGACAGACGTTTTTCTGTACAAATACTTAAGGTGGCTTGTCATAGTCCACAAACGTCTTGTTGGCATTTTGATCGGAACTCATTGAATTCATAAAGATAAATGACACCTTTGTAACACAGAGGTATTTCATTCATGAACATGTTATATCTCACCCATTATTCAGGTCAACCTTTATGTCCTTCAAAGTTTTAAAGCATCCACCATATATGTCTGTTACTAGATTGATAATTTTGTATATTTTCCTTGCTTTTTAAAAAAATGAGATTATTATTCCTTACGGTCAACTTGTCTCAGCCATATTTTATTGTAACTTGTTACTTGGTCAATTTTTCAATTTTTTTGTTATTTCTTTTTAACATTTATACATAATCATTTTATATTCTTTGCCGGGCAATGTCAATATCAAAATTCCCTGGGGATCCATATCTGTTGTTTATTGCTTTTACTCTCTCTCAGTCGTGATGACTTACTGCCGTGTGTGTGCATGTGTGTGTGTGTATCATGAGTTCTTAATTTGCTGAATGTACTACACGGGAATTAAGAGGCCTAAATTGGTGATGTTTTCCTGTAGAGAAGATTTGCACTAACTTCAACCTGGAATCAGTGAGTGCTCACTTCCAGGGAGCAGAATAGTCCTCTGTGAAGATTAACTTCCCCCTAACTAATGGGAGCTCTTCTCCTCTGGGCAAACCAAATTTAGCTGCCTGTATCTTCCTAATTTGTTTGCTAGTTAGAGCTACCTGCTGTGGGCTTAGTTCATTTTATCCTACCTTGTGTTTTGTTTGTTTTAGTTCTTGATTTCAATGTTCCTTTGGAAGACTTTCTCAATTTCTAGCCAGGTTAAAAATGCATTAACAATTGTTTGTGGGAACTTATGCTTAATCTAATTATATCTTATCAAGAGGGTCCTTCAAAGTGTCCAGCTCACCATCTTACTTACAGAAGCAGAAGTTTGTGATTGCTTTATTAACTTCTTGAGTTGACTTCTTTCATGTTTATTCTTTTTCATGTAATGATAGAAAAGTGTAATGCTTTGAATTTTCCACTGCATATAACTTATGTAGTATTTTGTACACTCTGAATTTTTTGTTGTGATTTTACCTTTTAAGATATTTTCAGTTGGTTGACAGTTGCAGCTCCCAAGCTTTAGTTTAGCCTCGTCCAGATTTTTGAAGCTGTGTGTTAGCTCTGCTATGACTTATTAAGTGCAAAGCAGGAACAATGCTTATGCCAGATGATAGAAGAAGATGAGTAGCTCCTCTAGCCAGTGTGATTTTCTCAGGGAGAAAACTCTGGAGCAGATGCATATTAGTTTAAGAGTCAGAGCCATGAGATTCAGTGTGCCTTTCCTGTGAGAAAAGTTTTCCATTGCTGCCAAGTTTGGATCATTTACCTTTTATTGCATTAAGGTGTTTCTTTGTAATAAATTTACACGTGTAATTGATGAGATGATGATGAATTTGCTTATTGAATTTATCTTTATATATGCCTAACTTTTATTTTTGGAGCTATGAACTGTTAAACCTGGAAAAACTTTTTCTTTCACTGTAAAAGAGGTAAAGCCTTGTGAATGAAACATTATTTAAAGACATGGTTAAAGAAAGAAATAAACTGTTAACATTAAATGCCATCTATAATATAACGTCAATACAGCATATACATTAGAAAAAATGCTAAGGTTAAGAAAAAGGATAAACAGTATTTAAACAAGTAAGAAATACTGTTGCCACATGAAACTTTTTAAAAATATAGGCGTCATCTTCCGTCTCCCCACCTATTTACTTTTGACCTTTCTGTGCTTAGTTCCAGGCCAAGATAGATAGTAATATTACCATTATTTCCAAGCTTTTATGACAACAAATAGATTTTCCTGCCAAAAAAGATTTTCTTTTTTTTTTCCTCTTTGGCCTTTGAGGTCTTGTCAGAGGAGAAAAGCATGTTTATCGAATCGCTAGTAAGTGTGAAGTTGGTATTTATATCCTTCTTTTATCTCACACGTCCTTAAATTCCTGAATCATGCCCTGTACATAATAGGTATTCAAAAATGTATTTGATGATAAAGAAATGGAAAGCAAGTCAAATCCTGGAAAGAATGACACAGAATTATCCTTCTCCACTTAAACCAAAGCAAAGCAACTGAATTTTCTAGAAGACATAAATGCATCTTGCCTTCCAATTTGAGACTGCCTGTTGTGTTATCTCTCCTCAGAGGGGGTATCATCCTGAGAAGTCGTGGGGTGGTAGAGTGGGGAGCCAGACTGCCTTCGTCCAAACCCCAGCTTTGTGGCCGTGCATGAATTGCTTGAATCCTCTGTACCTCAAGTTTTCTCATCTGTAAAAATGGAGATAATAGTACTCCCCTCGCAAGCTGGTTTTGGAAATTAAATACGTGTACAAATACCTAGAATAGTTCCTGGCACACAGTGAACAGTCAATGAATTTTAGCTACTTTTACTATGGAACTTTTATATTCAAGAAAATCATAATAAAAAATGAACAGATTCCTTGGTGTGGTAGTGGAGGGTGGTGGGAGAAAGAAATGTTTTTCTTTTCTTTTTTTTTCTCTTGGACTTTCACATGGGTATCTATGAATTTATGATTGTACTGTTTGAAAGCAGGATTTGATAACTGCAAAGTTCTCCTTTTTCATGTCTACCACATTCCATGGAAGGAGAATACCAGAGCTTGTTTTGGGGGGAATTGTAACCTAAGATGTGGTTCACATTCACTTCAAGTTATTTCTGAATGATAAGAAGAATAAAATGTATGGATTGCTTGTTTTTCTTATTCTTCATTTATATATTAAATCACAATCTAGAGAATAAGCTATTTCGTGTTCCAGCTGATTGCTGAAACGACAGTTAATTGCTTGGCTCTGAGATTTAAAAAAAAAATGGAGGCAATGGGGCGCCTGGGTGGTGCAGTTGGTTAAGCGTCAGATTCTTGGTTTCTGCTCAGGTTGTGATCTCAGAGTTGTGAGATAGAGCCCCACATCTGGCTCCACGCTCAGGGTGGAGTCTGCTTGAGCTTCTCTTTCCCTTTCCTTCTGCCCCTTCCCCCCCAACTCTCTGTCTTTCTAAAATAAATCTTTTCTAAAAAAATGGAGGCAATTGCCACCACTTCTTTCTCCCTTATTCATGATGGGTGCAAGGAGCTACTTTTTCTTGAAGTCTAGGTGCAGCCTCAGAATCCTCAATATGACATTTGAAACCTCACTTCTAACTGATCAGACTAGATATTGAATTAAAATATAACTTGCCACCTCTAGGTCATGTGACACATATGCAAGTGAAGATTGAGCATGTAAGTAGAGAATAGAGCACATATCTTATGGGTTTCATTTCCTTAGCTAAGTTAGTAGGAAGCATTTAATGAAAATCTGAAAACTGTATAAAGAATTTACTAGAAGTTTTTTCTAATGTTAGTCATCTGCTGATTTTTGATGGCAGATCTGGAGTCCTTCCTCTGTTACTGTCACCTGTAATGATAGGTACCTTTTTAGGGACGGGCTTGGATTTCTTATAGTCTCATTCTAATGGAATATGTGCTACATAATTTAGCATCTCTGTTTTTTCACAGAACTTGCTTATAAAAAGGAGAGTAGGGTTGCTTAAGACTGTGAAATCAGAAGACAGGTCTCTCACGAAGCTAGTAGCATTCAAGAGGGAAGGGCATGTGGCTCATCTTACAGTTGCCCCTGGAATGGATTAATGAATAGTGGGGCAGAACACACAGATGAAGGCCATGTGTCAATGTCAACGGGGGGGGGGGGCGGCCTTATCACCCAGACAGCGGTTCGGCGATGAGGTCATAGGTCTGCATGACCAAACCATATATTTAGTCTTGGTGATTTGCCAAAGCTCATAAGAGTTAGTGACCAGACATTAGCTGAAGCCTTCTTGGAAAAATGGGAGGGTGAGCTCACAAAATCCACACTCTGACCTCATTTTGTCCTCAGGATTCCACCTGGGGCCCAGAGCCCTCAGGTGGGTACATTTGCCATTGATGAGTCAGAGGCTTTAGCATCTGGAATTGGGAGGTGATTTCTACCTTAATCCCTTTCTTGCCTTATTAAGCACACTCGCCTAGTAAATTATGCTACTTTAATTTATCTTGTCTCTTTAAGATAAACTTATTTAAAATATCGAGGTCTCGATTAATATTATCTTATCTTTGATGTTTCCATAACTGTGGAGTGTTTACTCAATCTTGTACTAATGATCAGTTTTGCTTATTTAGTATCTCAGGATAGCTTCTAATCTCAGGGTTTTATTTTTTAAATGTGGGAAGTGATAATTTTAAATTTTAAGAACTATATTACTAAGTGACCTTCTAAGTAGTGAATCCCATAAATGAGCTACCTCTTGTGAGACAATTGTGACTCACTTTACCCAGTAGGCATTTTATCGATGTTATTGTGGCTATATAAAATTTGGATACTTAACATGCCTGGTACTTCTTACTTAAAGAAATTCTGTGCAGTTCTTAACATAAAACAACAATTCTTCCTTATATAAAGTGAATAATTACCCCACTAATTTATTTACCTTGAGTTCAGATTTTTATATTTTAGGTTTTCTGAAACATAAACCTCCATGTTTATTCTGATATAAAGAATTTATGCTGTTTTTCACTTGTGACTTTTGCTGCTCAGGTATTCAAGTCCATAGTCACTTTAACCCTAAAGTAAGTGTATACATTATATGATTTCCCCAAGCTTCAGTCTTTTAATCAGAAAAATGGAGATATATTACCAAAATCAAAGGCTTATTTATGGTAAGGGTTATGTGAAATGGATTGTGAATATTCAAAGGCTCTGTAAATAGCAGTGTTGTATACAAACATGGGATTATTACCTAAACCAACACTGTGTGTGTGTGTGTGTGTGTGTGTGTGTGTGTGTGTGTGTGTATAAATGGTCCTTTTGTCAACCCTGTTGACCTAAGCACTGTCAAACTGGGGGCAAAATGATGATTCTAAATCTTTACTATCAGAGATTTTCTTTGTAAAATTAGCTCAGTAGGAATTCTCTGAGCCTATAATGACTACACAGCAACTTGAGGCATTTAAGCAACCAAGTCCTTTTGTAGGCAATAGTGTCTATGTTTAGCTCAGTGAAAAGAATTTCCACATAGGATGGTCAGATAAATAATGTCTATAGCTAACCAACTGGACCAACTGTAGATACTCATCTGGAATCTCATGACACTCTTTCACTACTTCTTATGAGAGTTCAAAATCTTGGTGATAGTAGTCACATGATTTCCCACATAACAGAGAAATGAAGGCAAAATAGATAAGGCATAGAGAAGTCCCAAAATGAATAAGACATTGAACTAGGAAAGTCCTAGTGCTGGTGCTCTGTTTAAAATGCCTCACACTGGGTCCCCCACCTCCAATCTCACCTACATAGCCCTGCCCATAGTATCTGTGGCTGCTCACTCGCTAAGTAGGTTTGGGTGGTTCTAGAACCTGGGGTTTCCTCTGACAAATGGAGAAGTGTGAGGAGAATAGACATTGTGCATTCTTTGATGTTCTTGCAGAAGGCTCATGAAGTCAGAGTCCATACCGAGGTGATACTGCCATGGTGGAGTCTCTGGGTGAAGTTAGAGTAATGTTGCTCTGCTTAGTAGGCTCAGGGCTTGAAAGGAGACCCTGCCAACCTTTACCGTAGTACCAAAGTTTAGCTCAGAAGAATCTTGAGGACTAAGGTTACAATGATTTCATTACACGTCTAACCCTCTCCTCAGACAACTTGCCAGAAGTTTTGGGCATGTCTGGCTTGTGAGAATTTGCACTTGCAGTGTCTAGAATGGCAACTGATAGGAAATGAGTTTGCAACATTCTTCATGAGTGAACGAAATGGCTTTTGGAGATTTCAGACTTCCACCCATTTCCTCATCAAAAGATGCTTTGATCTAGCTGTCAAATGAAGAGACACAGAGAGAAAGACGGAGACAGAGACAGAGAGATAGAGATCTATCTCTATCTTATAAGAGACATTGATGCTAAGGTGTAAATGATGTAGAATACCCTAACAGGTTAATTCCTTCCAGAAGTCTAGTAATAGAAAATGGAATGATAAATTTGAGAAATATGTCCATGATAATAGGTTTTCTGACAAAAGAAACTGGAGAGCAAGACATCCTTTTCAATCGGGAAGGAGGCCATAGGACACAAGAGGTCTCCTCTGTGCCTCTTTAATAATTTTGCATTCATGACTTCCTATTCTGCTTCTGTTCAAGTCACATGACAAATTCACATTCTCTGATTATTGCCTTGCTCTTTATCTTGATAAGGCAAGAAAATTTATTTTCTAATAGAGAAATCATTTCCTAATTGCTTTAGCTTAATTGAATTTCCTATCTTTTATCATCTGATTCCAATGTGATTCTCATCTTGAAGTGAAGGAACATTTTTAAGTTTGAAGATAAGACTTGATGGAGCTTGCAGGCTGCAGGAATGAAGAAAGCAAAGAACACGCAAACCCAAACATGACAGATTCCCGTAAGTCTTTCTGAGAAATGCAGGAGTCATATGTCCAATTGTAAAATCAACATTATCATTAGATATGCAATAGGATGATAACACAAAGTGTGAGCCTGGCCAAAAACCACAAGCCCTGGAACAAGTTCAAACCAAACACAGACAGGAAACCACCCACCCTGGCAGAGACAGGTTAGGAGCTCCTGAGCAAAAGGCAAATGTGCCCAATGACTGACAATCAACTCTTCTTGATGAGTGAGTCTGACTAGTGCCTCTGAACCTAGGACTGGGGAAAAGATTAAGTGTATCCAAAAATGTTTAAGAAAAAAGCGGAGACATAAACTATATCACAACTTAGAAATTTAAAATAGTCCTAATATTTTGCTATTTTTCAAATCCCTTAATAGTTTTAGTTATTTACTCAGCTATATTGCTGGAAGCCAATTTCAGTAAAATATTATGATAATTTAAATAGACTGATAATTAAGACCTGTTTTTTACTTCAAAATGGGAAAGTTTTAAACAAAACAAATGAATAAGGAAAGAAACAAAAAACAGAAACAGACCATAAATACAGAGAACAAACTGTGGGGGGTAGGCAAAATGCGTGAAGGGGAGTGGGAGGTACATGCTTTCGGTTATGGAAAGAATAAGTCTTGGATAAAAGGCACAGTATAGGGAATACAGTCAGTGATGTAACAGCGTAGTGTGGAGGCAGATGGTAGCTACACTTGGGGTGAGCATAGCGTAACATATAGAGAAGTTGAATCACTATGTTGCACATTTAAAACGAATAAACACTGTGTCAACTGTACTTCAATTTTATTTTTTTTAAAGATTTTATTTATTTATTTGACAGAGAGAGAGCACAAGAAGGGGGAGCAGCTGGCAGAGGGAGAAGCAGACTCCCCGCTGAGCAGGGAGCCTGATGCAGGGGCTCGATGCAGGGGCTCGATCCTGGGACCCTGGGATCATGACCTGAGCTGAAAGCAGACGCTTAACCGACTGAGCCACTCAGGCGCCCCTGTACTTCAATTTTAAAAATGGGGAAGTTTTAGTTAAGATGCTACTATTGTCCTCTAATATTCACATAATTGCATTTTATGATAGAACTTTGGATAGTGTAGACTGGTTTTCGCACTACTTGCCACCACTACCACTACTGTTACTGCTTCAACTAGGTAACGTGTATAAAAACATTTAACAGATGCTAGTCACTGTCCTAAGCATTTAACATATATTAACTTCAATTTACCCAATAGCAGCCCTATGAGTTAATGTTATTACTGTATCCAATTTTTAGAAGAGGAAATTGAATCACAGAGAGGTTAAGCAATTTTGTTTATAAGTGGCCGAATCAGGATTATTACAATAACATGGACTTGCAATGATGGCAAAATTAACTTTTTAAAAATAGATTTATTTATTTATTTGAGAGAGAGAGAGATTGCAGGTGGGGGGGAGGGGCAGAGGGACAGAGAGAATCTCAAGCAGACTCCTTGCTGAACGCAGAGACTGATGTAGGGCTCAGTCCCAGGACCCTGAGATCGTGACCTGAGATGGAAATTAAAAGCCAAACCGACTGAGCCACCCAGGTGCCCCTAACATTTTGTTTTAAATGAGGAAAACTTTGTTGGATCTCGGAAGTAGTCATACAACATTTATTCAGGTATTCAAATATGTAGGAGGTGTCTACTACATGCCAGGCATTGTGCTGGAGACTGGGGCAATCAAGTTTATATAGGTATCTATCTTCACTGAAAGATGTACAATGATGAATACTACTCTAGTTTTATTTGCACATCCTTAAGGCAGCTGTGACTCTGTAGTGACTCTTGGAGAAAGGATTGGGCAGCAATTTCCTTCCAACCATTTCAGCTATTCCACGGCCAGTCTCATCTGGGCTGCTTTGCTTGTTCCTACACTTGTAGGAAAACAGAATGTCTCTGTAGAAAGATTCCCCTTCCATGCTACTAAATCCAGAGCTTCCTTGTGCACCTTAGTAGGAAAGAAAAGAACATCTGCTTTTCTTTTAACACCAAGGTCGTTCAAGTTCAGCCTAGGAGAGGGCACAGGGATCGACCGACAACATGACTTTCTAATCGGAAATATTCTATGTCTCCCTTCTAAATCTGAAAGACCCAGGTAAGCCAACAGAAAATTCTGTGTTTAGTCTCTACACTACCTCCCTTTGTCTTTGGTACCATGCAGAGTGTTTCGTTCTGTTCCTCAGCCAATGTTCTTGGGAAATGAGGATAAGTTTTTGACTCTAAACTACTGGGTGCATATCTCACAACATAATATAAAATGTATTTGAATATTGTCTTGGTTTTGGTTCCTCCAGGGAAATATTTGAAGGCAAGTAAGTTATCTGAGAAGTTTATCACTTTTATATTGACACAGTAATACTGAGTAACAAGTGATGCTGTATACTGACATAGAATAATAAAGAGATATTTAGCTCAGGGATCTGCAGCATCAAGCTGCTTTGAGCTAGGCTCAGTTGATTTTGCCAGGACTTGCTCACCTGTCTGGGGGATAACTGGCCATTTGTTGATCTGAGAAGGCCTCAGATGGGAAGACTGGAGTGACTTCACTCTGCTCCACAAGTCTCTCATCCTCTTTCTGGAACCAGGGACAGAGCGTGTCCTTCTCATGAGGATGACATAGGGCAAGAGCAAGCGGAAGCAAACAAGTATGTTTTAGAACTTCCGATTTAGGCATATTGGCTAATCATCACAGCAAAGTCACAGAGCAGGTCCAGGAAGCAGATGCCAAGATTACCAAGACGGGATTAAACGTGTTAGGATTTTGTTATGGAAAACAGCTATGTGAGAGAAGGGGGGAAAGAGCCTGGTAACACTGGGATATCCATGGGACCATGATGCTGAATGAGAGAGGGAAGGAGAGTTGGGTGGAAGTATCCTAGACTGTCCTGCAGTCTAAAAATGATTTGGTAAGGCCAATGGGGAGTCCTTAAACCAATGTTGGCCATCAGAGGAATCTTCTGTCTCCCAAGAACGGTCAGTCATTGGCTAGAAGCAGTCTCTAGGAGGCATTTCCTTAGTACAGACAGATGTAGCAATGAGTTTTAGAGCATAGCAGCTGGGGGCTGGAGCTGGTGGTCAATTATGTTTCATGTAACTAGAAGCCTGGGAGGTACATTTTCATGGCTGCCACATAAGGGCAGCTTAGATTCAGAAGGTGGGAAAATATATTCTGACTCTTTAGTGAGAGGAAGAGCAAGTGACATGGCAAAGAGTATGGCTATAGGAAAGAGTGATGATTTGGGACCATGAATACAATCAGTCTACCATAGGAGGTGAAGGAAATGCCCACAGAGGATTGAGGGGAGAGAGCCAAGGGAAGGAAGCAGCTAATAAAGAGTGTGCCACCAAAGTAGCTACCATCGTGGGAGACCACACTTAATCCATTAGCAAAATTTTAGAAGCCAGTGTCAAATACCCACTACAGAGATATTCCATGCAAGGTGCAAGGGAGATAGTATTTATAGTTCAGTCTGAATGGAATTTAGCTTGGAATACAGGAATCATGGGAGATAAATGTCTAGAAAGATAAAGGGCCAGGTAACAGAGGGTCTTGACTGCTGGGCTAAGAAGTTTGTAATTTACTGATAGGTTGTGGCGGGAGGCATGTGAGCATTTTAAAGAATAATGAGGGTTTTGTTATAATTTGAAGGTCAAACTGACAGTGGAGAAAGGATGGGTGGGATCATGGAAAGATAGAAGGAAAGGAAACCAGTTAGGAGTCAATTAAAAGAGTTCAGATAGGACATTTGAGAGCTTAAGCTAGAATAGCATCAGTAGAAACAAATAAGTATAGATTTAATAGACAACTTGCCATCAGAGGGGAAGATTAGGTGAATACTGATTCATTGCGAGGGCAAGGGCTAGCAAAATCAAAGATGATTGGGAGGGTGTCAGTCTGTGTAACTGAAGGAATGGTGGGTCTCTGGATAGAAATGATAAAATTAGAATAAGATAATGAAAATGTGGTGTTGGTGGAGGAAGACTAGTAGTGTTAGATGCTTGGTTTGGTTTCACTCTTGTTAAGTTGAGACACTGACAGAAAAACCAGAGTGAAGAATATAGAATTAGGAATCATTCAACGGCACCAATAGCCATGGCCGGGCACAAAATAGGAAAGAGGTGGTATGGAAATGTCCTCATGGACTTGCAGGCCATAACGTTTCCTAGGTCTGACTCATCAGGGAAGATACAACTTCCCTTATGCTTGGAGCCAGCCCAGCACTTTCTTCCATCTGCAGCTAGCCAAGGCATGGGAAGAAATCGGCACACAACAGAGAACTGAGGAAGAATAGATGAACTTAAGAGATGGATCCTCTTTCATACAAGTCTCTATGGACCCCTGGTTCTGATGGCTTTTCTCTTTTTATGCATCTGTGCCTGTGTTTTTTCTCCCACCTTCTTTGTTTTGGTTCATTTGCAGGAGTTTGTACACCCTGCTATGAATTTGTCATTGAAAAATCATACTACCTATGAGAATACTGGTTTTCTAATTAGCGTCAGAATTGGAGGGAAAAACACATAAGATAGGCAAATGAGACTGGGATAAATTCTTCAAGATAAGGGGTATTTGCACCTAAACCCGGTCTGAGACTATAAACCAAACGCAAATGCCAGTGGACATCCCCTAGTTTCTGCCAGACAGGTTTAAGTAGGACCAGAGCCAGGCTGGGTGTTCTGATAACTGATTCATGAGAGATGTTACAGTGATTTGCAGTGTAGGAGGTAGTTCACTTCAAGGTTC
Source organism: Callorhinus ursinus (assembly GCF_003265705.2). Lineage (NCBI taxonomy): Eukaryota > Metazoa > Chordata > Mammalia > Carnivora > Otariidae > Callorhinus > Callorhinus ursinus. The sequence continues at coordinate 59,388,016 of NW_027397066.1, read as the reverse complement.
CTAACAAAACTTGCCTCTGCTCCACATGTCTCCTGCATTCCTAGAAAACTCTCTTTCTCCCACATGCCAAGCCGTATCAGGCCACTAAGAGAAGTCTTCATTAAATTCACAAACATGGGCAAAGTAAACTCCACTCCGTGGTTACATCTTCTCTTCCACTGAATGATAGACCATCAGTTACTCATGTTTGTGCTGTGTGTCAGCTTCCTTCTGAAACAATTATGTGCTCATTAATAATTATAACCAAAGCTACTCTACCTGAAACGTGTCTTATCACTACCCTCTGTGCTAAGCATCCTATCTATTTGGCTCCATGATCATCTTCACAGTACCTCTCTGAGGTAGATAGTATTACCTCCGTTTTCCAGTGATGAAACAGATCATGCTAATTGACATTAGCAACTTGCTGAAAGCCATCTGAATCAGAAGGGGCAGAACTGGGATTGGAACCCACAGATAACTGTCGATTTAAATAAGAGATATGTACACATGCCCGTAGGATAGCTGTGAAATAACTTCTATTATATTTCCTCGATTGTGAAACCTGTAAATTGACTTTATATTGTTTTTCTTTTTATTTTTTTTAAAGATTTTATTTATTTATTTGACAGAGAGAGACACAGCGAGAGAGGGAACACAAGCAGGGAGAGTGGGAGAGGGAGAAGCAGGCTCCTCTCCGAGCAGGGAGCCCGACGTGGGGCTCCATCCCGGGACCCCGGGACCATGACCAGAGCCGAAGGCAGACGCCTAACGACTGAGCCACCCAAGTGCCCCTATATTCTGTTTTTAGATGGTATCTCCAACTTGCAGTTATTGGCTTCTTGGCTTCTATGCTACAGATGTTGGTGGTAGTGGAGCTGTCCTATATAATTAGGTAATGAAGTTCTAATCATCAGCCTTATACATCTTAGTTTTTTTTTTTTTATTGGCACCTCATGTACTACTGATAGTCCTCACTTGAGATACCCGTGAAATAGTAAAGTCACGAAGATAAAAATAGTACTGCGTCATAGGCCACAAACTTTTGCCTCTGAGGTTGGTGTGTTATTTCTGTTTATGTAAGGCAGGGAGAACCTGAATGTGACCTACCTTTCTGTCCTCACTGAAATTCACTGAATAAATGGACATCAGTTTAAAAGTGTAATGGCTTTTAGGGGCACCTGTGTGGCTCAGTTGGTTAAGTGTCTGACTCTTGATTTCAGCTCAGGTCATGATCTCAGGGTTGTGAGATGGAGTCTCACGTCGGTCTCCACGCTAGGCATGGATCCTGCTTAAGATTCTCTCTCTCCCTCTCCCTCTGCCCCTAACCCCCTGCTCTCTCTGTCTCTTTCTCTCTCAAAAAAAAAAAAAAAACAGAACAAAAGGAAAAGTGTTATGGCTTTTAATGGGCCAGGTGATGTGGACAAAAGGCCAGACACAGATGTCATCCACTCAAGATGGGTTGGCCACCAAGAGGGGTCTGCACAGTTACACCATTGCCCTGGTTCAAGGACCACAGTCCAGAATCTGGCCTTCAGCTGTGTTGATTTAGAGAACCATAATATATGAACACAATAAAAATGGATCTGCTTCTCAAAATAGATTTAGTTAACCTTAGAGGATAAGTTGTAAAATCAAGATAGAAATTTATCACTATATTCCCTAGATGCTAAGTTGCAACTTTTTTTTTAACACTTCAACACTTTTTGAAATGACTGATATACATGTAATCAGCATCAGCACTGAGGAAATAGTGGCAATTAAAATATAAAATACAAGTCCCAAGAAGACTCGGATCCTCTGGCTGGTGCATTTTCTTCCAGTATGCAAGGTACACAGGAAGTGAAATTATAATCAGACTGTTGTGTGGGAACATGGAATCCAATCAGAAAGAGTTCTTTGATATAAATATTGAAAAAAAATTTTATGCATCCGTCTCTGTGATCAGGATGTGACCATGGCCGATACGGTAGACTGGCTCTGAACATCCATTCTCACCTCCTATTGGGCCTTTCTGCACTGGTTATAATTTCTGTTCTCCCCTATGACCATAACTAGGGTTCTGGAGATGAAGTAGGTTCCTCCAGGGAGATGCAGACAGGAGGCTGAGGCCATTTTTATTTTAGGGATGTTTTCTGCTAACAAGCAACAGTCTTTGGCTTTCAGAACTAGTCACAGGTGGTGATAGCTTCTTTGGTCCCTGCATCATCGCTACCGTGGTATGTTCTTGAATTTAAAAGTTTCAGTGGCAATGTCTCAATTTCTTTGTCCTCTTGACTGAGGCAGAGTCTGTTCTGTAGTGTTCTTGGGGGAGAGGGGCCATGGCTGGGAAGAGGGTTCCATGACTGTGAGTTCAGTTTCCTCCACGGAACACTGCTGATATAGTGGTTTCTCCCTGTCACACTTGTTCTTTTGTTATGTTAATGTAGCCAGTGGTGGAACAGTTTGTCTTGACAATCTGGGAGCCATGTGTCTCTTTAGGGTAGTTGTGTACCTTTCTTCTCTGCCTTACGAGGTCCTGATCCGACCTTTTGGCCCTCGAAGGGCAATGTTATTTCCAAGTTTGAGGGAGCAGCTCCTTCTTGCCTCTTTTTCTATCTGCAGGAAGAAATTTAGAAATGTACTGGGAAGATGCTTCAGCACACGTTATAGATGTAGCAGCCACAAGGAAGTAACAGGGAGCATCACCAAGTGTGAAAACAGGTCTCATGATGACTTTATCGCAAGCCACTTTACAATTGTTAAGATTTATACTCCTTCTCACTCTTCAGGTCCATGTGCACTAGACCACAGTTGTCTCTTGCTTACGTTGGCCGTTTACCCCTGTGAAACAATTTATTTTTTTTTCCTCTTTGGCAGAACAGGTGAGCAGGATGGAGTAGTTGAACCATTTTATTCAAGTCCCAGCAGATGCGGGCCAAGGCTGTGAGGAATGATACCGGTTTATTCATACGGCCAAGGAAAATATAATTTGGAAGACTTAATATTCTACGGTCCCCTTTCATCTCTCAAAGACAAGATAATATCAGAAATGGTTTCTGAATAAGAATTTTGTGAGACGTGAACCCCTCTTCCCTTTCCTCCAAAGCCATCAGGTGGATCCAAGGTAGAGCTATCTTTGTGACTTCAGCTGGGATTTGACTTGCCATCCAGTGTCCATCAAGAAGGGATAACGTGCTGACCAACTGACCGTGAGCTTCTTCTCGGGAACCGACAATTACTCTATCTCTTGAAATCAGCTGAGAGATCCTTGTGCCTGTGACACCACGGTCCCACTCCTTATCACCCATCGCAGCTCTTCATTTTATCTACTCATTATGTTTAATTATGTTTAAATTACCAAACCAAGGATACAACTTTCTGTTCACCAGGACAGCTAACTATAGCTCCCATAGACAGAGCAAGACTTTGTATACTCTGAAATACTTTTCTAAGGTAGTTGCTCAGAAAGGAGGGAGAGTGGGAAACATTGGAAGTTCAAAACTAGGTCTGGCCCACCAGGCATTTAACTTTTTTTTTTTTTTTTATGGTTGGAAAAGAACCAAGGGGCTCTTTATGTAGAACAGAGCGGTGTGGGCTCAGTGATGCCATCTAGACAGGATGTGTCCCCGAGGCCCATTAATGACTCATTATAAATTCCTATTCCATCAGTACGTCTAAGCTCTACTTTGTTATCACTTTGTGCAATATCTTGGAATGTTTATCACTATGCAAACTTTGTAGTTATTGAGGTTCTAAAGTTCCTCCTTAAATTCCCAATTCACCAAACTGGAATTCACTAAACCAGACTCTGCCCATTCTTTAAGAAGGAAAAACAGAAGCAAGAATATGGGTTCAAACAGGCACAGGAGAGATTAAATAATAGAAAGCAAAAGGAAAGGATTTAGCTTCTTCCCTGTCTCTCCTTCATCTGTTCCCTGCTAATGTTTGCCTTTTTCTTATCTTTTTGCCTTTTTATATCTTTGGTTTATACAGTCAGGTTTTCTTCCCTTTCTCTACATTATTCTCTACATCCCTTTTGTTTTGTTTTGTTTTGCTTTTAAGTAGGCTCCATGTCCAGCATGGAGCCCAATGTGGGGTTTGAACTACCAACCCTGAGATCAAGACCTGAGCTGAAATCAGTTATCAGATGCTTAACTGACCGAGCCACCCAGGAGCCCCTCTATATCCCTTTTGAAGCCTGGGCATACTGGCAAGTAACAGCATCATTGATACCACATATGTCTCGATCTAGAGCAGAAAAGTAGGAGTTGGTTTCTCCATGCATGTTTAGGCTTTTAGAGTATGCTGGGTCCTTGTCTCAGAACCACCCCCCACCCCCACCATCACTAAAACAGCTTCTATTTGTATAAGCCCCTTGTTTTCAGGAAGCTTTCCTGTAATTTCCACTCCGGTAGCATCCATCCATTTGCCTTTATTATAGTCTTTCACATTGAAGGAGTTCATTCTTATTACAACACAAGTTTTCCAATATTTGAAAAATTGATCACATCTTCCATAGCTCCTTCCCTCCCCAAGCTAAGGAACTCATTTGGTATGTGTTTAAACTCATTGCCCACGTCACTTTTTCTAGTTTGTCAAAGTCCTTAAAATATAGTGCAGCAACTGCAAGGACTCTTTTAGGCTGTTATCTTCGCTGATCCTGAAAGGATACTTCAAAAATTTCAAGTTAGTATTCTGTGTCTTCTCACACTTTTGGCATATATTGAAACTGAGGTCCACTAAGATCTCCAAATCCTTTTGGTAAGCCAGCTTTCTCCTGTGCTTTTTTTGTATAACTTTGGTTTTATCTTAAATACAAGATTTATTTCCTTTAATTTTCAGCTTGTTGGTTTCGGCCCTCAATTCCTGGTTGTTAGAAACAATTTTGAGTCTTGAATTTGTCGATTTATTTAGCCACACTTTTAGGTTTGATAACAGTATTTTCACTGACCTTGAGGACAAGAACATTGTTGGTGTAGGATGTGGTCCATTACAGCTCTTTGGTACAATTAAATTTAATATTAACAGATTAGAGCCATGTGAAGCCATGCTAGAGAATTACATCCACTAAAGAGTATCTTTTGTTTATAGTTTCTAAAAAATAAACAAAAGACAAAACAAAACAAAAAAGAACCCTAAAACAAACAAAAAACCCCCAAAAAACCCTACATTTCCCCTTGATTGAAATCAATGACTGGTCATTATACTCAATGGGTACAAGCAAAAATAAGAAAGAAGTCACCAGTAATTCCTCTGTCCAGACCATAACCAATGCTAACACTCTGGAACATGTCTTCTAGTCTATTTTCATGTATATATATCTATATTTTAAATGGAATTATAATTGCACACTGTTTTGTCACTTGTTTTCTTCACTTAAGAATCTATCTTGTATATTCACGACATATTTTCCTAAAACATCATCTGTAATTGCTTCACAGTACTACACTGTGTGAGTACATGATTATTTCATTTTATCATTATCTTGTTGCTGTTGTAAATAATTATATTCAATATGTTGTATATCCACCCACTTCTTCCCCTTATACATTTGCTCTCTGACTAGACCGAAGTCCTCTCATTCTTTCAAGTGGCTCTGACGAGAAAGGCAATATGGTACCCTCCAAAGAATCTTTCTGATAGTGTTGGGTTGGTCCTACTCTGCATGTTTGTCTCGACTAATTTCTTTCTATTCTGTTGCCACTTCCAGCACATTCAAGGTGGGGAACTCCGGTAGGAAGAATGAAATGGAAGAATGCCCAGCAGATCTCCCAGATGGGAGAACAGATTGCTTTTCAAAGGATCTTCGATGGGCACGCTATCCTTTCACTAAAATGTGGTGCTAAGTAACCACATTATCTGATCTTCCAAGGAAAAAGTATATTGTTTCCAGTTTCTAAAAGTTCTTCAATTTGGGGAGTTGCAAAGAAGCAACTGAAGATAGGGTCTTGCTTTTTAGTTCTCTTTTCCTGTGAAGGACCATCCAGTTCTATATCCGGAAACTCAAGAGTCATCTTTGAATGCTCCTTCTCTTTTTCTGCCTCCTCCAAATAACTAATCCACCGCCAGGACATGTTCATCATAGTTTCTAAACATATTCCAAATTTGTCTATTTCTTTCCTTCCCCACAGCCACCATCTTGTCCATACCAGTATTGTACTATCCTGACTTGGAGTTTAATAGTTTCCTACCAAGCCCCTACCACTCCCATCTATTTCCACCTTGTGGCCACACAATACAAGTTCATCGTGTCAGAGTTTCTCAGAAAATTTCAGTGACTGCCATTGTTGTGAACTTGTCAAGTCCCACAAAGCCCAGGCAACCCAGGGGTCTGAGACGCAGCATAGTGTAGAAGTTTAGAGCATGGACTCTGGAGCTGAGACCACCATGGTTCAATTCCAAGCCTCCGACACTCATTAGTTGGGCCAATTTGCGAAGTTACTGAACTTCTGTATGCCTTGGTTTTTCTCACCTATAAATTGAGGCTAATGGTGGTCCCTTCTTCATAGGTTTTTTTTTTTTTAGGAAAATTGAAAAAGCATCTATGAACACGAAAAAAAAAACCTCCTGGAAACATAAGAAGTGCTATGTAAATGTTAGCTATTATCATTATCATTATTATTATCTTTCCAGCTTCATCTCACCACTAATACCCTCCCTCCCCTCCAAGTTTCTAAGTTCCGGCCACCATGGCTTTCCCTCACTTCCTCCAATGCTCTAGGCTCCTTCCTGTTCCCGCCCCTCCCAGCATGCTCCCCTTCCACTCCCTATCCTCTCTTCCAGTAGTTAAACCTGACCCTGCCTTCAGCATTAGCGCTCTCTCATCCCTGTGACCAAGACCTTTCCCCCTCGGCCCTTCTCTCGTGATTATCTGATTAATCTTTGCTTCCGCCGGTAGGAGAGGTAGTTGGCCTGTTTCGCTAACCACTGTAGTTCCTCTGCTTAGCCTGGGAGAACTGTTTGTTGTTTGAGGTTGTTTTGGCCCCTGAATTTCCGTCATGTCATGTCACGTTGTACCAGCAGGTGGCATCAAAATGCATATTCTCAAGGACAAAGCTACAGTCCTCCAGCTCTCACAGCATAGCCTTGAAGCCCATGGGGCAGTTTACCTGGTTCCTATTTTTTTAGGAGTAAAATAAAGATTGGGAATCGCAAAGGCACTTAGTTATATGTTCAAGCAAATTGTATCTCGCAGTGAGTGGTCTTCTAAGTGAGTTATAAAGGATTATGAAAGTTTGATATTCAGAACCTGAAATTATTATGCTTCTAAAATTTAAGAGGATCTGAATTTCATCTTCTACTAAGGAACAACGCTTGGCAAGAACTTCTCATGCACACTCAGGTGACTGGAATTTCCCCAACCTTAAGAAAGATCTTCGGATCTCATTATAACGTTAGGGTTGTTTTAAGCTAGCTTTGGTTGTCCATTGCTCCTGTTAGTGTATTACTTAATTTGCTTGTAGAACTGTGCCTGGATGGCTTTGTTACTGTGTAAATGCTAAAATTCTGCTACTTCTGTTGTCCTTTTGTTCTTCGCTAGTTGTTTCTACCGCAAAGCTTTTTTGTCGGGGTAGACTCAGTGAAGTAGGTGGGGACTGGCCAAAAAAGTTTGAGACAGCAGTGCTCAGGAAGAAGAGTGCATGTCTGTCCGGGACCTGGGGCTGAGAGGTTCTGCGGATTCTAGTTCTAAACTGAAACCGGGGGAAAAAAAAAAACCTTGTGTTTCTACAATATAATTTTACCCATACAAAATTTGCACGCTATTCTGAAATCAATCAAACACCTACAATTTGGTATAAAAAAAATCAAGTTTATTTCCAATTAGGTGCCACTGGGTAAAATAGATGATTCCTTAGAATGGGCCATTTCATTCTGCAACATGCCTGCCCCCAGGGTGAGCACTTCCTGTGTCTGTATCTCCTGCAGGGTCCAAGTCTGGAGGATAGACATGTGAGTGGGCAGAAAATGGAAAAGAAATATGCTCATGTGAGAAATTTACTCTACACTAATTCAGATATACTAGGTCCATACTTTATTTTTTAATACAATGATCATTTTATTTCAAGAATTCTGAAATTTAAAATTTAAAAGCATAAGACTGGGGTGCCTGGGTGGCTCAGTCGTTAAGCGTCTGCCTTCGGCTCAGGTCATGATCCCAGGGTCCTGGGATCCAGCCCCGCGTTGGGCTCCCTGCTCCGCAGGAAGCCTGCTTCTCCCTCTCCCACTCCCCCTGCTTGTGTTCCCTCCTCTCTCCCTGTGTCTCTCTGTCAAATAAATAAATAAAATCTTTAAAAATAAAAATTTTAAAAAAAAGCATAAGACTACTTTTCAGGTTTCAATTATAATCCGTCATAGAATTTACTAGAGAAGTCTTTGATTCTCACATACTCTAGCCTCCCTTCTTCTATAATTTCATTTTGATGAGTCTGAGATATGAATGGAGCAGTTTCTGCCAGACATTATAACTGCTAGAAGACGAGGAAACCTAAATAAATTTAATTTATAGATAATCATCAAGTCCTACTTATTCTAATATTCTAACTCTCCAATGAACAAATATTTTACAAGGCTTTAAGGTCATTTGACAGCTCTCATTCATTTATTTATTATCTCTTTCATTGATTTATTAATTTTTTCACAAGGCAGGGCTCTGGATGCCATGAAGAGCTAAACAAGTGGATGATATAGTCTCTGTCGCCTGTGAGCTTACAATAGAATAGTAGCACATTTAGATCCTTGTTAGAGTTTCAGTCCTTCCACTTCCATTATCCTCCTCTTTCCGTCCCTTGTTTTTTTGAACCTTTCAAAAGCAGCTAACTCCAATCCAATTAAAAAATACACACCTCAAGGAGTGTGCTCATGATTTGGGAGTGAGGGTTGAAGGCAGAAAAGGTAACGAAGTTCAATGGAGAACTTCTTTCTCCATGGAATAGGGAAATATATTAAAAATTAAAATCACATAACTTGGCTTAATGTGATAAAAATCATAATAACAACATATCCAATCATTTGTGAAAATGAATAAAGGAAACCTCATTTAAAATGGAGTCGGGGAGCCCTTAAAGGGGCTCCCTCATGTCCCTACCACCCCTTGTGGCCCATGAAACCAGCAGAAAGGAGGAAGATAAGAATTATTTTGATGAAGACATTTTCACGTAGGACTTTTATCTTCTACTTTTAAGAAAAAGAAGGAAGATCCCTCCCTGCCCCAGCAACAACACACTAACCACCGCTTGCAGCCAATGAGAAACCATCACGACCTTGAATTCTTATTTTCCTCCAGGGAACTTCTGCTGAAAACAACCTTCCCCAATATCCATCTAAAACCTAATAAAACCTGACCTTCCCTTTGTCTCCTTGGACTTGCCTATGGTTGGCCATAATTTGCTGGTCCCAAATTGCAATTTCTCTGCGATTCCTGAATGAAGTCATTTTACTAGTAGAATAACTGGCTATTTTATTTTTAGGATTGCACATTTTACTTATATAACTTTATATTAACTCATGTCTTCCTAGTAACAACCCAAGAGGTGGGTACGATTGTTGCCAATAATTTGTAAATGAGGAAGGAAACAGGCATGTTTGATAAAGATTGGAAATTAGCAACAGGGACTGAAAATAATAGTTTCATGATTGTTATTTTTCTGGAGTCAGTGTCGAAAAAAGCCTTAACAGTAGACCTACAAGTTAACAGTGTTTTCTGCATCTTTAGTAACTAAATCCTTTAGAAGAAATAAAAGGAAATTCAAATTATTCTAAATAGTATTGCAGATTTCTTGTACTTGCTTTATTATCGTCAATTTATGAAGTCACAGGAATTGTAGTGTGTTTAGCACGAAGACATCTAGTTTTAAGGAATGGTGTTTCAATTCAAGTCATTACTGACTAGGGTTCAATGGAAGAATTTCTATTCAACTTGTTTTAATTTTTGAAAGTGGTAGTCTTAAACCAAGAGGTATCCTGCTCGAAGAAAGAGAGACAAAACATACAATTTCCATGAAGGTTATGAATTCTAGGACTCTTCCTTTTCATATACATTAATAAGATCTCATTAATTACAACAGACCTGTTTTTAGCAAAAATGTACAAACAAGTATATGTCAGAATGATAAGAAGCAAAGAGAAGAGTGGCTTTGCTATAGTTTTGAGTTTAAGGGGGAAAAATTCAACCAGAAAAATGGGGGGAAATGTTGACATTAGTCTTTGGCCATTGTGTCTGTACCCATGATTACTATGGCAACAGGTAGCAAAACAATGACATAGTCTTCAGTTTGAGTGCCAAGTTAGGGAACTAGTCACACCCTGCACAACTCAAAGGGCTGCCTCTCCATCCCTCCTTTCCCGGTTAAGTGGCTGTTGAAAGAGGAAAACCACAGAGACACTCATCAGCATCAGAAGCAATATTAATTAATTAATTCATACATTTATTTATTCATTCATTTATTCAGCAAATATTTACAGTCCAGCTACCTAGAAACGCTTTCCCTGGGGGCAAAGTCAGTTCTTAGAGAAAGATTGATGTGCTGCTTGATCTGTTTTTCCCCTAAAGTGACTATCTAAAAATAATGATACTTTTTTTCATGTTTCTTTAAAAAAAAAAAAGCCAATGAACTTTTAGGAATATGAGAGTAGAGGCTGTCCCTTCCATGTCACTAGGCCACTGGGGCAATACAAATGACTTGACGTTTTCTTTTGGCACCTCTAAGACTTGAAAGTTGGGCCCCAGCAATAGTGGAGAGTCTGCTGACATCACCACAGTGACCCGATTCAAGCTCTCTTTAAGCTCTCTGAGGATGATTTTTCTTACCTAGGAAAGCCTTTCAATTTAGTCTTTAATTCTAAAGATTAAAAGAGTTTATATTCCCAAGAGCAGAAACCAAAAACAAACAAACAAGGATAACAAAAAGTGACATGGAGAAAAATTAAAATGCAAGAACATTTTGGGAAATCAATTGTATATTAGGCTTGTTATGTACATAATTTGGTGTAATTCCTACAACAAGCATTATTAATTAAGGAGTGTATTACCCACATTTTACAGAAGAGAAATATGTTAAATGGGTAGCCCAAGATCTAGTCTTGATTGGCAGAGCCAGAATTCCAATTCTGAGCCATCTGACTTTAAACTCAGGATTTTTCACCACACATAGGTAGAGATCGTTGGTTTATTTTATCTTTTATTTTTATTTTTATTTTTTTAAGATTTATTTATTTGAGAGAGAGGGCATGAGTCATGAAGGAGGGGGTAGAGGGGGAGGGAGAGAAGCAGACTCCCTGGTGAGGGAGAACCTGATGTGGGACTGGATCCCATGATCCTGTGACCACGACCCAAGCTGAAACCAAGAGTCAGACACTCAACCGACTGTGCAACCCAGGCACCCCTAGATCATCGGTTTATTGAACAATGGTTGTTACTGGATTGCTCAAGGAGAGTCTGTTGAAGTTTGAGTCATTTTGGTATGTGTGTAATTTCACTCCAAATAAGGCAGAGTTAAGATCATCAGAGAAACACAGAAACTCACAGAAACTCAAGTGACATTGGTTCATGGGGAAATGCGTGAGGTCCACAATATATTAATATGATGAAGCCGCTGCCCAGCTATTAAGTGACTCATACTTCCTTCAGAGAATGGCAAAGGTAGTAGTAAGGGTATGATTCTTTAAATAAGAAGGAACTAAGGTTATGTAGAAAATTTTTATGTTGTGCATGGGTATTAGATAATTAGAATAATTCTAGAACTCGTGGTCCAGGAAGGGTCACGGGAACACCCATTCATTTATCCATTCACTTACAAACTTAATAATATTTTTAAATTGAATAATATGTGCCAGGCACTGTTCTAGGTGCTGAAGATCTTGCCAAGATAATTAAGAATATAATGTATTCAAAACTGTCTACAAGCGTCTCTTATATACCACTGTTTTAGGCAGTTGGGGATACTTGAGTGGATAAAAAAGACAAAAATATATGCTCAAGTATATCTTTTATGTTATTACCAGAGATACAACATAAACAAATAAATAAGATGATGATAAGTACTATGGGGAAAAATAAAATTGGACTAAGGGAGTGGAGAGAATGGGACTAAAAGATAGGATTCACATAGGATAGTCCGAGGTCTCACCGAAGAGTGACGTCAACCAAATATTGCAGGAGATGTGGAAGTGAGTCAAGTAAATACCTTGGGAAAAAATATTTCATGCCAAGGGAAGAACAAGTGCAAAGGCTCTGAGGGAGCAGTGTGCTGGGGGTGTGTGAGGAGGTGTGAGTGCAGTGCGGCTGCAGGGAAGTGAGTGTGGGAGAGTAGCAGGGGAATGAAGCCTGGCTCTACTGAGAACCAGACTGTGGGGGCTTTGTAGGCCAGGTTGAGGATATCGGCTCTCAGTCTTACCGAGACAGGAAACCATTGGAAGACCATGAACTGATGGATGGCATGACCTGACTTACATTATCAAAGGATCGCTTTGGCTTCTATGATGAGAATAGACTCTAGGAGAGAAAGGATAGAAGCTGGGCACTACTTAAAAGTATCACAGTAAGAGAGTTATCAACAAATAAATGAGCAGTAAGAAAGTTATCAACAAATTTAAAGTCAAAGGAGCCGAGGTTTTTTTTAAATTTTGTTTATTTATTTGTCAGAGAAAGAGAGAGAGAACACAAGCAGGGGGAGCAGCAGAGGGAGGGAGAAGCAGACTCCCCGCTGAGCAGGGAGCCCGATGTGGGGCTCGATCCCAGGACCCTGGGATCATGACCCGAGCCGAAGGCAGATGCTTAACGACTGAGCCACCCAGGCACCCCAAGAACAGAGTTTTTATCAGAGCAAGTGTGTCACTAGAAGAGAGAAGACATTCAAAGATTGAGTGTTAGGATACCGAAACATTTAGTTATAGACTCAATGACAAGGAAATAGTAAAGGATATTGAGAAACAGGTCATTAGTGGCCTTGACTGGTGGTTGTGATAGAGTGGTGAGGTCAAATGTCTGAGCAGAGTGGGTTCAAGAGAGAGGAGTTGAGTGAATTTGGAGCTGGGGAGTATAGATTGGGGGGTAGGGTTGGTAATTTTTTTCTATAAAAGACCAGATAATAAATATTTTAGGCTTTGTGGACCATATGGTCCCTTTGCAACTACTCAACTCTACTGTTATTGTACAAAAGCAGCTCAGACAATAGATAAATAAATGAGTGTAGGTTTTGTTCCAGCAAAACTTTATTTATAAAAACAGTCAGTGAACTGGATTTGACGAGCAGGTTGTAGTTTGCTGCCCCTTGATCTAGAAAATTATGTTGAGGAGTGGAGCACTGAATTTGGTGGAAGCTGGAGAAGAATGTGGGGGTGGGAGAAGGAGGCCCAAATGAGAGTCTGTATCAGAAGACCGAGGAAAGTAATTGCTGGAGTTATGACCTTTAATAGTATGAGCCGACTCAAGGTATTCCTATTTTGTCAGAGAAAGTTCACAAGTAAAGATAACACAGGAGGTTTGCTGCTGTCTTGGTGAGAGCTGAAGCTATGAGTTTGGGTGAGGTTGCCAAGGAGGATATGTGGAGAGAGAGAAGTAAGTTGAAGACATAACTTAGGGAATGTCTGGCACATGAGAATAAAGAGCAGCTGGAGGAGACCTCTGAAGGAGAAATCAGAGAGACAGACAAGAATCAGGGCAGAGCCAGCTTTGTGGGCTTGTCACCTGTGTAGGCACAGACCCTGGGCTTAGAAGAGGCCCCTGCTTGGCTTCATGACCTGCTGTCGCCATCATGAGATGCACAATAATTTTTTCAGCAAGTGGCCCTGCATTTTTACTTGCATAGAGCCCTGCAAACTATGTAGCTTGTCCTGAGACAGGAGAATATAACTAGACTCTCCAGGAGAGTATAATTTCATAAAGGCAAGGGTAAGAAAGAGTTTCAATCAAGAGGAGTTGGGAAAAGAGGGATAAATATAACAAAAAGGCATAATGACATTACTGTCTTTGCCAAATTCCATGAGAACAAAATGAAATCACGATAGAAAAAATATGTCATTCTCAATGACACAAGGAAATTATCACAACCTCAAACCACACATTATGAAGTACACTTTTCAAATATGGTGGACAGTTAAGGAGAAGAGGGAGCATGCTGGGGGCCAGCCTACATATGCCACATGAGAATCCAGTGGGATTCGGCCTTCAAAAGCATTCCCAGCAATCCTTGGAGTAGAGCGAAGAGGGCTAAGCAAATACATCTGCAGAGGTGGGATTGGTCTCTGTGGATGCCCAGGCATCATCGTAAAAAGACGAGACCAATAAGCCATTTATATTTTTTATGATAGAGATTAAAACATGGGAGTCTGCATATATATATATATATATATTTTGCCTGTATTATATGGCATATATTATACATTATATATTATAAATTTATACATTTATATATTATACTATACATTTGACCTACATACACATATGTTTTTAAAATATAGAAGTTTCACTTTATTTATTTATTTTTATTTTTATTTATTTATTTTTTTTAGAAGTTTCACTTTAAAAAATCCACATTTTTAGAGTCTATTGAAAAAGAAAAGCTGGCCATAGTGGGCTCACCTAATACCAGACAACAATCGGTTAAACTGAGTAGCTGCCTTCCCCTAGGTTGGGGCACACACGGCAGTTCACCATAGACCCCACCACTCTGTCTTGTCTTATACTTGCCTCTGTTACCCATTTATATCATCCACTGTGTCTCTATAAGCATGTGGGATCCAAAACCCTGGTATATGACCTAACCTTTTAACCTAGGAGCACCTCTAGGAGAAATGGAATAAAGGAGAGCTTTGCTGAGACCCACATTGACTATAGAGGAGAGAAATTCACTCAGGATAAAAAAAATACTAGATTTGATGTGTTAAGGAAACGAGCAACATGAAGGCTCCATACACAGAGATCACTACAGACTCTCCACCCCATTATTTTCCCTTTATTCTTGAACAAAGTAAATATAAGTCAAAGGTGAATATTAATCTGAAGTAAATCTGCTGGGGATCCATGCATAACATTGTAATTAATCAATTTCTTAGAAAGTCAGGATGAAAATAAGCAAAGGGAAGATGAAGTAAATATATCAAAAAATGAATATAAATATAAAGAGATCACCTGTGCTAATTCAGTAAAGGTTTACAGAAATTATAGTCACCATGAACAACAAAATATTCTAAGAATAGATAGTTTTAAAGAATTGATTTTAAGATGACAAAAAAAGATGGTAAAGCAAGGTTTCAAAGATCAAGAAAAATATGGAAGGGAAAGATAAATAAACCATATAGACATAAAAACAAAATAAAATAACAATTTAACTGAGATGACTCAAAGAAGAACCATGAAAAAAGACATAAATGCTTGAAGAGATCACACAAAATTATATAAAAAAGAACAATGACATAAAAATGATTATAAGAAAGATGGCAATGATGAGCAAAGGAGAGACAACATTCATAAAATTAGTTCCTGTGGGAGAAAGGAGAACAAATGGTCAGAACACAGAGAAATCATTTTAGGAAAAAAAAGTTAGTGAGTCTAGATATTGAAATGGCATTCTGTATTGGAAACATCGCTAGAGAATCATAAGCACTAGGATATAACCTAGTGACATTCCTCTACTTCAGTGATAAGCAGGCATTTATATACCCCATCCAAAAAAAACCAGCCACATATAAAGAGGGAAAAATCAGGTAGACTTCAGATTTTTTTCATGGTGACATCTATCGCTAGAGACAATGCAGCTAAGCCCTGAGGAAAAGAAAGTGTAAGCCAAAGGATTTACAATCAGATAAAAGTATATAGGCCACATACATTCGCAAAACACGCAAGATCTTAGAAAATACAGCCTTCGCTAATCTTGTTCTCACTTTATTTATTTTTATAGTTATATATGGTATATTTATATATAATCTATAACCTATATTATATATCTTATATGGCATATATTATACATTATATATTATAAATTTATACATTTATATATTTATTTATTTTTATTTATCTAGTCTTGACTGCGATACATATTTCTAAACAGCAATATTTGCTTTGCTGGTTGCAGTTTTGTAGAAAACAAAAAAATAGATGAGCATTACATGAAGGCCAAAGTGTTACATTAGGCTTGTTTGTCCTCAGTAAATTGGCCACTCGCACTGAAGATCATCCCGGCATTTCTGGGTTGTAGGTAGGTGCCAAGGACTAGGGTCAAATCTTTTTGGCTTCAGCATGAGTCAGTAGGTCAGTCTGTTGGAAGTAAGTAGAACTACCATTTTATCTGTATAATTTCAAAGACACTGGAACCTGTCTACAAGGTCTCATGTGAGTTCATGACATTGCGGTTACCTTTCAGGGATTTTACTGGGATTAGAATATTTAGTGTTTAGGAGCATGGCCTTTGGGATCAATAAAGGTGGCTTTATAGCTATGTGTTGTTGGTCACGCAACTTAACCTCTTTAGGTCTCAATTACTCAACCTTAAAATGGAGGTAATGAAATTGCCATCAAATGGTTCTTGTCCACATTAATCGAGTAAATGTATGGAAAATACCGATCAGGGGATTTGAAACATAGATTCTACAGAGAAGGAGTTGCCCTTTTGCATCTTACAACTTAGACTGAGTCTATAAATTGAATTTGTTTTCACTTTCAAAAATACCAACAATTATTCACGTAAAAGGAAGGCTAATTAGCATATTTTAAAATTCAGTTCTGACCAACAAGTATTTACTGGATGCCTAGTCTATGGAGCCCCTGAGTTAGGTGCTAATGGTACAAAAAAGTAATATGTGATCTCTATCTTCAAAAACCCCTGTGGTCTTATGGGAGAGAGAACCACATACCCAGATAGTTCTAATATAATATGGGGATTGTTAGCAAAGATAGGCACAGAGCTTCTCATCCATGATTCTCAAAGGGTCTTTAGCAGAACCTCTTATTAGACATCTCAAACTGTGCTTAAGGATTATCTCAGGGCCTGGTTAAAAATGCAGATTTTTACCTGCATTTTTAACCACTGATGCAGGAGTCTGCATTTAAGAGCTGATTCTTCTCTACACGAAGGCTTAGTACCCACTGGTTTTTAGCACCCACTGGTTTTTAGCACCACAGATGAAATACTCTTTGTCAACACAGAGGTTCAGTGTGACACCTCAGCTGAGTCTTAAAGGTGAATAAAAAATAGCTATATGAAAAGAGGTGGAAAGTACTCTTAGGGCCACAGTCTCAGAGTGAGCAAAGGTGTGGCTATAGACAGAAATGGGGTGGTGTGGATACATGGTGGGGCACTCGGAATCACTAGAGCTCATGGTGTCATGGGGGCAGAATGTGAGATTGTAGCTATCAACGATGACTTCAGTGAAAGGTTTTTGGCAAATTGTTTCTGTATATTCTTCACCTTTTTCTTATTGCTTCTGTATATTCTTCACCTTTTTCATGTCTCACATATTGAACCCTCTATCAGATCATGCCTCTATCAGAGCTTTTTCTGAATCATTGAGGAATCATAGAACAGCAGAGTTGAAGAGATGCAAGGGATTTTGAAACATCCTGGATTTTCCCTTTTGCTTCTAGATTGGATTTGAGATGCAAAAGAGGCTATCATTCGATGCTCATTGTTTATTTCTTGGTTTAGAATAATCTAGCAGGTCTGTCAAAGCATAGTAGCAGGTGCTAGCCGACCAAGAATTCCACTGGTGATAGCATCAGGTGAGTTAGCATTCTGTAGGTTCTTAGCGCTTAGTCCCTGGGGTGTGGCAGGCCTGCACCTTTTCACTCCTACTGAAATTTCTCATAAGCTGGGATGCCTCAGAGATAGGGTATGTCACGCCTTAGCTTGTTTGGATTGCTTCACTCTCCCATGATCCACCCTCTCTAGTCTGCAGAATTCTCCTCATGAGGAATGACCTCAGTTTCTTTTTAAGAATTAAAATCTATAAGCAAAGGGGCTGTTAGAAGTTATGGTTTCATCAAGAGGAATGGGACACAACCCAAAAGCAAAGGCCAAATTCAATTCTATTCTCTCTTCTAAAAATACCACTGGTCTTTGATCCACAAGGAAGCGTGTTTGAGTTGGACACAGCACTTGGCCAGTAAACCCATGGAGGCATTAATCTAAATGATTCCTATCTCGGGATTTGATGAAGAGATAATAATCTCCCAGCTTGGTGAGAAATCCTGTGCTCTATGCAGTGAGGTCAACAATCATTGAATTCCACTGGACGTTACTGAATGGGAAGAGCAACAGTTCAAGATCTCAATCTTCTTTGCTTATCTACCCCATGTAAACTGGACTTTTCATGCTAAGAATGCCAGAACCAAGGGCTGAGCCATCAATTAACTCTTTGCCTACATCTTCCAAGGTCTCTGGGGATATCTTATTTGTTTCTGTTAAAAATTTTTCAATAAACAACATTAGTAGAATTCAGAAGTTATTTTTTTAATCAATTAATTATTTATTTAAGTAATCTCTACACCCAACATGGGGCTCAAACTCATGACCCTGAGTTCAAGAGTCACATGCTCTTCCTACTGACCCCCCAGCCAGGCACCCCCTTCTAGAATTGAAAAGAGATAAAAAGTTTACCTTAATGATACCCCCAAAATTATACTATTTATACTATTTATTTTTTATGGTAATAAAACATTATAATTGAGTGATGCCAACAAATGTATAATTCGTGAGTTTTGCTCAGTTTTTATCATATAATAATTATTATATGACATTAATATATTTATCCATATAAATATTATATGGATAATATTATATGGAAATAATCAATTTATTATTTCCACACCCCCCCACACAAATTATTTCTATAAAGTCTTTATATAGTAATCAGAGTTCATGTCACAACTAACAGATTTTGGATCCAAAATAATTTAAACATAAACATTTTTTTGGCTTATCTAACTAAAAAGTCTAACGACAGATTCAGTATCAATTGGTGCAGAATTTCTTTGCCTAGCTTCTCAGCTTTGTGAAGTTCATGTGTGCATGTGGAGGGCTGGGGGCGTGTGGCTGTGTGTTTGCCAAACTCTCAGCTCTGTTGTCATCATCACTGCCTTCATCACATTGATGAGAGTGAGTTTTCTGAATGATTTGGTTTAAGAAAGGAGAATGATATCCCCTGACAAAGGGAAGAAGCACATAGAAGTTTGAAACAGCACATGCTTAGGAAGCTTCGAATAGGTTGGTGTGGCTGGAACACAGGTTTCCTGTGGAGGAGTCACAAGACCATAGATAGACGCCATATAAGGATGTACTCTGCAAGTCTTGATAAAGGACTAGAGGACTTGTGTCAGCAACAGGCAGTCATGAGGGTCTTCAGGCAGTAAAATGTTATAAAATTTGAACCTTATTAAGATCATTCAGGTATTAATATGGAGAGTGGATTTGACAAAGTTAAGAAAGAGAGCCAGGATTGCTCATGGTGAAATAATGAAACTTAAAAGAGTCTGAACTAAAATAGAGACAATGGAAGTACAGAGAAGAAGAAAACTGTTAAATATCTGTGACAAGTTGAATATCAAGGGCTTCAATTAGAAGTGAGAGGTTATCAGTTGAAGGAACAGAAGTTGAGGGAGGGAGAAAAGGCATAAAATTACTTCTGGGCTTCCAACTTGGGTGAATGGTAATATACTCAGAGATGAAAAATTAGAATGAGGAGCAGATTTTTGCTGGAGTTGAGGTGTCTTAATGAGCAGATAGCCCAAATTGGAGCATCTGGTCATGCAATAAGCCCACGGGAAGTCCAGCAAGCATCATCAGGAAGAGGTTCAAACTCTCAGGCAGAAACAGGTGCATGGGGTGCTCTTTCTCTCAGCATCCTATAGAGAGACATGCTTGGGCTGGGGTACAGTTGAATACTCTATAGGACTGGGCTCTAGTGGAGGGCTCCTGACCTCCTGAGGCTCTCCGTCTTCATTTGTGCAAACCTGAGAGCAACTTTATGGAAATAATAAACATGGAGGCAGGGGGCAAGCAGTCAGGGCCTCGGTGCCAGTTACTTAAGAGACTGCTGCCAAGTACCAGATGTCCAGGGCCTAGGCTTTAAGGACCTGGGTCCCATGTGAATCTGGGGTTAAATGAAACCCTTAGTTGCAGACAGCCTGTTGTGAGGCTACCCAAGATGCGTCCCTAAGGTCCTTCTTTTGCTAATTCTGCTTGTCTCCACACATATTTTCAGTGATCATTTTTAAATATGTGCCTATGGTTCAGAAAGAGTAAGAATATATTTTTGAAGTAAGAATATAGTTTTGAAAGTTATCAGCATATATGTGAATAGTTGACATTTTGGATGAAGATGATATTGCCCAAGGAGAATCCATCATGTGAGAAGAGAAGAGAGACAAGAAAGGAAATATGGTAAAGGCCAACCTTTGAGGGGGAGGGTAGATGAAACGTTCATTAAAGCAATGAAGAGGGACTGGACAGGAGTAGGCACTGGACAGATAAAAACTAGAGGAGAGGGGCGCCTGGGGGGCTCAGTCTGTTAGGCGTCTGCCTCCGCCTCAGGTCATGATCCCAGGGTCCTGGGATCGAGCCCTGAGTCTGGCTCCCTGCTATGCAGGGAGTCTGTTTCTCCCTCTCACTCTGTCTGCCTCTCTCTCTCTCTGTCAAATAAATAAATAAAATCTTAACAAAAAAAATTAGAAAAGAGGGGCGCCTGGGTGACTCAGCTGGTTAAGTGTCTGACTTCTGCTCAGGTTGAGATCTTGGGTCCTGGATCTGCCGGGTGGCTGGCTCTGTGCTCAGTGGAAAGTCTGCTTGTCCCTATGCCCCTCCCCCTGCCCATGCTCTCTCTCAAATAAATAAATAAAATCTTTTAAAAAAATAAACACAAAAAAATAACTAGAGGGGAGGGATATCCTAAATGTTAGATGGAATACACTCTGTGAAATGCCACTGAGATACCACTGAGGTAAGGATTAGAGATTATTCATTGACCCCTATTTCCCCATTCTAAAGTGAGTTCACATTTTCACAATTCTAATTCTGAACCACATCTTAGTTCTGAGTCATATAGTCAACCTGCACATTTTTTTCCGGCGTGGTTTCTTTTTCTTGTCCTGATTGGTTATTATTAAATGGATATGTCTGTTGTATTTATAGCACCCTACCAAGAGCTTGAAAAGATAGGATATACAATTGGGGAAATTACCTTTTTTTCAATCTAATTTTATTATGTTATGTTAATCACCATACATTACATCATTAGTTTTTGATGTAGTGTTCCATGATTCATTTTGTGTATAACACCCAGTGCTCCACGCAGAACGTGCCCTCTTTAATACCCATCACCAGGCTAATCCATCCCTCTACCCGCTTCCCTCTAGAACCCTCAGTTTGTTTCTCAGAGTCCATAGTCTCTCATGGTTTGTCTCCCGCTTTAATGGTGGATGATTTAGTCAATGCTGAATGGATTAAAACAGAAAATACCAAGTCACATGATTCAAGGCAATCAGGGGATAGTTTGTTCATCAAAGGAAATAAATAAAGCAGAGTGACAGAGGTAAATATTGGTGGTGCCCATTTCAACACCTCCCCAGGGGCACTGGGAAGCTTGATCCCTGAGCTGAGGGTACAGTTTCACAAGGCCATCCTTGCGAATTCGCTGGGCCCTTTTGGCATAATAAACTTAAAATAGCCAAGTTTATCAAGCTTCAAATTATAATATGGCTTTCCTAGGTATGTATTCCATATGTTGGGTAGAGTAATATAGTGAAATGTATATTTCTTATGTAAATTAATGCTATTACATTTATTCTTGCTTTTGGTTTGCTGGCAAAATTAGGTCTCTAAGTATGTGGGGCTTGGGGTCAGAAGAAGGTGATCATGTCCCTATCCTGGAAACTCCCATGGGAGACAGATAGCTGGCCTCCTATAAAACTTCTCTATCTTCTTGCTTAACTTAGAAATTCTGTCACTATAACTTAAAGGAAAAAAGGCAATAGGTTTTAATACAGGGACAAAACATCAAAAAAACAACAAAACAGATAATAACACCCAAGCTGCCATTTTTATAGAAGTCTGGCCTAGCAAGTGATTAATTCCAGTTTAGGAACTTCTGTTAACTAAAAGACGTTGTCTTTGGGCTGGTCTTTAAAAAATTGAAAATATTTTTTCAGACAAAGATGAGATAAAAAGCAAATTCCAGGTAGAAGAAATAGCACACATAAAGACTAGCAATCAGGAAAGAACAATCAATGCATTTACAGAATGAGCCGCTAAGTGAATTGTTATCCAAGTCTAAGGAAAAAATGAGCACTTCAAGGTGTATTTTTAAAAATATGTCACGACTGGATCCCATTAAGATGTAAATGTTTCAAATAGAAAATAACGATCCATTTTTGAGTAGAGCACAGTACTCTAAGACCAAACTGGAATCTGAAAACAAAAGTGACCTCAATATGATTGGTATCTCTCATATCATCAGTGCTATTTTGATTTAAATTTCAATTATAAATGGATGGTAAGTGGCCAACATAGGACATCAGAACCTTCAGTTTACCTTTTCTTTGAAAGACGAATGTTGCATTTCATGTAGGAAGAGTCCCAGTATACTTAGGGTTAGATAATTAGAAAACGTGAGGGCCTTCCTCCTATTTCTGTAACTATGAATTCATTTACTAAATGATATTTTATACTTCTCCTAAGAGAAGGTAACTGGTACTAAATCAAGCTCAATAGTTGTTCTAGAACTTCACAAGTATAAGACCTAATTTTATTTAGCACTTCTAAAAGTGGCAAGCAATGCTTTCCTCTCTACTGGAAGGTAAACTAAGATAGATTCATATGAAAAACAGCAATCAGATTACGTTGTTGCCTTGGAATTCCTGAAAAAGAAAAATGAAAGTTTTCTTTTCTTTAGTTTTCTTTTAACTTTGCTTTAAATTACTGATTCTTAAAATATACTTCATTATGGCTGGGGAACTCTAGGCAATAGTCAGGCATTTTGAAGTACATGTTAATGCAACACTCCAACCCATTTGGGGATATAGTACAGAACTGAACTTAATAACTCTTTAATCTGTAATTCTTCTGCTTGTGGTTATATTAGTATCAGATCTTGGTTTTCAAGAAAGCAATATGAAGTGATTTTGATTCTTTTGACTGTTGTAACTAAGCAAATGACGGGTGCATTAAAAAAAAATTCTTTTTCACTTGGTAAATGACTACCACCTCTTCCTTGTGATATGCTGAAGTCTTTAGCTGAGAGTCTATATAGTACCCCCAGAGGAGGACATAAAATGGACTCAATAAATATGAGAGAGAGAGAGAAAGAGAGAGAGAGACTGAGGTCTATAAGGTCTATATCTGGAAGATTTTTCAAGTTTTATCTCAGTGATTAAACTTGAATTGCTTGGACTCCTTATTGGCAAAAATGATTTTCTTTTAAATCATAGGAGTAAAATATACCTGACTGTTTGGGGTGGTGTGAGCCCCACCTACTATTGCATAGTGCATTTGTTGCAATTTTTCATTAGCATAAAAAAAGACTAGGCCCCTTCCCAGTCAAGAGACATGCATAATTATAGATTGGCAGGGCTAATATAACAGGAAAGGTACTGGAAAAGCAATACACCTCAATTCAGCAACAGAGTTACTGAGCCACATAAATTACCTATGTTTTTATTTCTCCTTGTGGGTGATTAATTTGGATGCCCTGTTTGAAGTGTCACAATCCAGTTTAAGCATATCTGAAACATGATTGGTTATTACCCTCATCTGTTTGTAATGGAGGCAAATTCTCTTTTCTCAAACCGGCCCCTGATACCAGCAGATGTTCTCTGTAGGATGGGTTAGCACGGAAAGAGTACTTCCTTATTATGGGGATCAATAAAACGCAGTTAGTATAAACCCTCACAGAGATTCCATGAAGAGTTGTTTTGCTTTTAATTTTTGGAGAATGGAATTTCCTTGTCTAGGAGCTTATGTGGCCATTCAGAGAGCCAGATAATGGATTGTGATTCCTGTGTGTCAAATATTATGCAAACAGACAGCATATGAAATGGGACTGACATTCAAAAGGAATATATGGAGATGAGAAAATAAAGGGGTATGTAACTTAAGGTTGGATTTTTTTTAAAGAACATTCAACTCACTTCACTTACATACTCTTTTCTTTTTCGGTTGGTACCCCTTCTGCTCTGAAGAGTGGCAGTGGGATAGAACCCCTGTTGAGCCCCCCGCTCCCCACCATCAATTCCTGAAATACGAGTAAAAGTCAAAAGACCAAGGGAGACAAAGAGATACTACTTTAACCGTCAATTCCCAAACTCCACTTGGAGTATAAATGGAGAAAAACAAGCTCAGTCTCGTTCTCCTGAACACTACATCGCCTTAACAGAGTAAATAGCTAAGTCAATAGTGTGGGTAACTCTCGAATCTTGTTTGTCATCTTTCACTGACTGTCCACAACTCAGCCTCTTAGGTGTCCTGGAAGTGTCCAATCTCCAAGTGACTGTTTATGAAGATGAGATACATCTTTTAAGTAATGTCCCCCCTTAAGAAGAATTATTTTAAAGGTGACTCATTTTTGTTGAATCTTCCTTTCCAGTCGCATCCTTTCCATTTAACACTAGTGAGAGGATGCACCATTGATCCTGGTCTACCAGCATCCATTTGGTTTTTTGTGTTTTCCAAAGTAATGTGTGTATTAGACCACATTATAAAGTAGGTAAATTTATGGGAGTTTTTGAAAATTGGACAAGGCCAGTAAAGGAGAAATTTCTAAGGTCTTTGAACAATAACAAATTATGCATATATTAAAGCTACATAGATAATTTTATTTGGGTATTTGGATGGCAGGCCCCTGAAAGGTCTCAATTTTGTTAATCTTCCAAGTTGCGAGAAAGGCTATTACAAGTTCTCTTTTTTAATTTAGCATAGTGCTATAATTCTCCAGCTGATGGATAGAATCAAAGCTTAATTACCTAAATGTATTTTCTAGTCCCTGTTGAATCCTTGTCTAATTTCCAAAATTATTAGCCTGAAAGTCTGATACCAGTTGATATGGTCTTAGGGAATCCACATTAAATTTTAATCTTTATCCAAGCAAGACAGAATTATGGAGGTATTCAACTGGGGGGAAATACACATAATGTGCTATAAAATATGTGAGTTCTAATTGTTGTGATTTCAGGTTCAGTGTGCAACACTGTCTCCCTCTATGAGCAGATAATTAAAAACTTCATGGAAAATGAAATGTGCGTGCATAGTTCACACAAAAATGAAAACTGTGTGAGCTTCTAAGTGTGGTGAAGATGATTAGCAAACTCAAGATAAGAAAGCTCCCACAAAAAAATACCACTGCAAGATCAGATCTATTTTTTTTAAAGATTTAATTTATTTATTTGACAGACAGAGAGAGAGCACAAGGGGTCAGGGAGGAGCAGGCTGAGGGAGAGAGAGAAGCAGAACCCCCGCCCCCAAGCAGGGAGCCCTACATGGGGCTCGATCCCAGGACTCCAGGATCATGACCTGAGCATGACGGGCAGATGCTTAACTGACTGAGCCACCCAGGCGTGCCAAGCTCAGATCTATTTTATAAAGATCCTCTGTGTAGAGAATGAAACCAATTAGGCATGTGGTATGGGTTGAATTGTGTCCCCCCACAAATTCATATATTGAAGTGCTAACCCCTACTACCTTGGGATATGAACAGGTTCATTGTAAGCACAATTATTTAAGTTAGGATGAGGTTATCCTACAGTAGGGTGGGCCCCTAATCGAACATAACTGTGTCCTTATGAAAAGGAAAAATCTGGGGACACACATGCTCACAGAACATCATGTAAAGATGAAGCTAGAGGTGGGGGCAATGAAGCAGAAGCTAAGGATTAAAAAAAAAAAAAAAAAAAATTGTGAGCAACCCACCAGAAGCCAGGAGAGAGGCCTGGAACAGGTTATCCTTCACAGCCCTCAGAGGAACCAACCTTGGCAACATCTTCATTTTGGATTTCCAGCCTCCAGAACTATGAGACAATAAATTTCTGTTGTTTAAAACACCCAATTTGTAGTACTTTGTTAGGGCAGCCTTAGCAAATGAATACAGCATGCTTTTGAAATTAAAGCGTAACATCTACTTGTCCTAGGAAGCGAGGCAGTTTTCCTCACGTGTTCTCTGTGTCATTTTGGTTTTAATCTCTCTAAATCAGGCGTCTCCACATGTGCCGTGAAGGGTCATGTGGCTCCTCTGAAAAAGTCCATAGAATCCAGCTGCTTTTAGGGCTGTGAGTTTCTTGGTAATTGATACTAACTGGAAAATGCCATTAAGAAAGGGTTATGCCAACAGCTTTCAAGGACTAAGACTAGGGGCTTCTGGCCATAACCCTGAACTTGAACTTGGACAATTTTTGTAAGGCAAAGCTTCTTTGTGGCTTACAGGCATTTGAATTCAAAATCCTGAACACAAGAATTCTGCAAGCATGGGAAATGAATAAGAGGTTATATGTAAAGAGAAATAAAAACTGGCTTGGAGTATCTCTTAACATTGAATTCCAGAAGGCCGCAAGGCAATTTTTGAGTCATTTTAATGGAAAAGGATGGGATTTTCCCATTTAACATATAGTAAATTTTTCATATGGCTCAAATACAAAGGTCTAATGTCAATGAACAGAAAAACATCTCAAGAAATTAACACTTGTGGTAGATTTTATTTTCCAACAATGTCTGCAACAGTATTTCCCCTTGAATGGAGCTGGGCTTTTGGCTTGTTTGTAACAATTGAAATGCAGCAAGAGTGATGCTGTGTGAGTTCTGAGGCCAGGGGTTGAGAGGTGAGGCAGCTTCTGCCTTGTTAACCAGGACATTTGCCATGGAACTCTGAGGCCCCATGTTAGAAGTTTGACTCATCCAAGGCATCCATGCTGTGAGGAGGCCCAGACCCCATGGTGAGGCAACACACGGGTCTTCCCATTGAGAGCATCATCTGAAAGTTCCAAACTGAGCTGACAGCATGAACTGCCAGACATGCCTTCAGATGGATCTGGACCTCACCCTTGGAGTTTTCTCATCTGAGGTCCCAGAAATGACAGAACAGAGAGAAATCATCCATACTGTGACATTTTAAGTTCTGAACCACAGAATTGGTGAGCAAGATAAAATGGTTATTTTATGACATGAAGTTTTGGGGTGATTTGTTACATAGCCACAGCAAATGGAAGAGTAGTTTGGCTTCTTGTACAGAGGTACTATGTATGTGCTTTGAGACATTTCTTCCTCTTTAACCTACAGTCTTGCTAGTAAGCAATATATTATTTAGGAGCTACTTATTAACCATAGAGAAAAATGAACACCCCACATTTCCAATCTTATTCTTCCTTCAGTTAAGAGGTCCTTCTACAATTCACTCCTTTTGAGGGTCTCTCTCAAAGCCCCGACTTTTAAGATCTAAATCTTCATCACTATAAATCGTTGTCCTTAACTATCATTTCTTACATTTTAATATACATATTATGTATTACTTATTTATTATTTTGGTATAAATACTTTCTTTTTTATTTTCTCAACAGTATAACTTAAAATTTGACTACATGCCAAAAAAAAACTATTATTAAATTAATACATCTTGTGTAATTTTCTTCAAGTTTTCCTGATACATGAGTAGCTTAGGATTTTATTTTATTTTATTAAAGATTATTTTTAAAAATTTATTCATCTGACAGAGAGAGACACAGCGAGAGAGGGAACACAAGCAGGGGGAGCCGGAGAAGGAGAGGCAGGCTTCCCGCTGAGCAGGGAGCCCGATGCGGGGCTCGATCCCAGGACCTTGGGACCATGACCTGAGCCAAAGGCAGACGCTTAACAACTGAGCCACCCAGGCGCCCCAGTAGCTTAGGATTTGAGATCTCAATCTTCCCGTTGATGTAGTTTCATTTAACAAATTGGTTTTGTTATTAGTAATGTGTAAGGGATATTAGGTCATTTTTACCTAAAGTGAGTTGGGTCAGTACTTAGAGCATGGAATGTGTGTTCACTATTAGCTGGTCAATTTTTGCCCCTTATTATTTCAGATGTAAGGCGCTGATATGTGGGTTTCTTCCTTAGTGCTTGAGACACATGAAATATACCCGACATTTAAGAGGCATTCAGAGGAAGTTACAAGACGATGTTTATTTTTAAGTCTTTAATTTCCTTAGCATATCCAGATACAGTAATTAAATAAAATTCACTTTGTTGCGACCAATTTTCCCGTCTACAGTGGAATATCTCTTTTATCTTAGAAGGTATACTCTCTGTCCATATTTATATTCTAGGAAGCCCAGTGCAGTCAATGGTAACTCTTAGTGTAATTTTTTTATTACTATTTACAGATGACCTCAGACTTTTATTTCAGTTCCTTTACAGAGTACAGGACACTAGTACAATTACATTGTGTTTATGTCATTGGGTGTTCTTGAGAAAAGGTCTTAATCAGTCTCAAGTCAACAGATTTTTCCTCCTATACTAGGAAAGGTGATGAGATCAAGAAGAAATCCCAATTTGCAGAGGCCAACGCCTGAACCTGATTAAAATCATCTGTGAATATATTTGGTTTATCAGCAATCTGAGGACTAGTAGAGGTGGTCCCATTATGGAGATAAATCAGCAGAAAGTGTTTACCCAGTGGTGGGCTGTTTTCTCTGGGCTTTAAGGCCATTCTGACCTGGTATGTAGGGCAGATCTGGGTCAAAGTTAGGTAGATTTTAATCTCTGGGATGCAGAATATGGTGCATTTCATTTGGGTCAATTGGCAGGGTCTCTCACACTTGTGAGCTTATGCTATTTTTTGTAATAATTTACTACCATCTAAGGTTTTGAGAATCATGGTGTGGCTCATGGGACAGCAGCTTCAACGTCACATGGGAGCCTGTTAGAAATGCAGAATTCCAGGCCCATCACAGACCTACTGAATCAGAGTTTGCATTTGAAAAAGGTCCCGGAGTCTCCCCCCATGCACATTAAAGTTTGGGATACACCTGCTCTGAGGTCCACTCCTTTGTGTGAGTGGAGAAGGTCTCGTTGTGGCTTTTTCTGTCTTAGTTAGTATTTGAGGCTGTGACAGTGAATGGGTACCCAGTCTGTAAAAGCATCAGGATAGTCCCACATTTCTAAATACTTAGCCACCATGCCCTTTATTTTCATTTTTATTTTATTTATTTATTTATTTTTAAGTGTCCTGCTTGAAGACAAATGAGTCTGAAAGTATCAAACCCAAGACAGGTGACATTATGCCATGGATGGAAAGGCAGAGAGACTCGGAGGCCCATTCTTGGAGGAAGGGCAGTGTTTTGTGCCCAGTGTGGGCTATGAAGTCAGGCAGGGCTTTGGTCCTTCAGCCGCACCCTCTCAGCCTAACCAACTGAGCCACCCAGGTGCGCCTATATTATTCCGTTTTTTTTTTTTTAATCCATCTAAACCACTCAGCTCTATTAAAGAGCTAACATATTTAAAATACAGCTCTCAAATGATTATTTTCCTTCAAAAGAAATCGCTAGTTGCCAGACCCATTCTATGCTTTACACAGAGGAGCCTGCCTGGATCCCCATCACCAAATTCTTTCCCCTTTTGTTCCAATTGCTGAGGAAAAATGTTTTCCTTACCCCTTTAACTAGGGTTAGAAATGAAAGTAATAGTAGGCAGAACCAATGGGAGTGGAAAATAAATGGGCTCATAGATTTCTTGGGGCTTCATAGAAAACTTCAAGAAACTTTATATGAAAAATATTGAACATACGTTTTTACACTTTCGCCTCAGACTTCATTTTGGCTTTGCACAGGTTTCTCACCATCTTTTCGTGGTAAGGCATAGGCAAGCACTATATTTGTTGACCTCTGTCAGGGTTTCATTTGAATAATTCATTTGAATAACAATCTCTGGACACTAGTGTGAAAATCCCAGTGGCTTTGTGTATCTCCAGGAAAACACTCCCATAGTGAAATGGCACACGGACTATGGAAGTATTATGAGAAAAACTTTTCCAGCTCAACAATCATTTTACCTCCAAGGTTTTAATGGTTGTTTTTTTCCTCCTCTACTGAGAATAAAGCCCAGCTAGTTTCCCAAAAGCAAGGATGAGGTAGTAGATATTCCTTATAGACACCAGTACTTTCTATAAAGTGCTAACTGAGATAGTGTAATTTTAGTTTGGCATTGGTTTAGGGATAGCTGTGTAGACATACAAAAGAGGTAACATTATAAATCAGGGGGGAAAAGACAATGTTATCCCCATGGAAAAATAAAACTAAAATTTCACCTCACTGAATACACAAACATAATTTCCTTCAAACTAAAGAAACTGTGTGAAATGCAAAGCCTTTTTCTGTTTTTGCAAAAACGCAGAAGAGTAGGAGAGATTTCTTAAAAAGAAAAAAAGAAAGACAAATGCGGTTTGATTTGAGTAGGTTAACATTTAAAACTTCTTTGCTTCAAAGTTGCAAACAAAAGAGAAAGAAGAGATAAGAGTGGAAGAAGAGATTTGTAATCCGCATAATCAATCTGTATAACATCCAGAATGTACTGAAAACCCTAATTAGAAAACAAAAAATAATCACTTAACCTAAGAAAAAACCTAAATGGTCAATTAACTTATAAAGAGCAGCTTAACCTCAACTAGTAATTAGGAAGTACTGATAAAACAATGGGATAATATTTTACACCTGTCAGGCAAACCTAAAGCGCAAGGCCAAGTATTAGTAACAGTGTAGAGAAATGCAAACTCACAATGCTGGTGAGAAGATCAATTAGTCCGTCCAGTTTGGAGAGCAGTTTAGCAATATCTAGAGAAGATGAGGCTTTATCGTAAGCTTCATCTCCGCAATTCCTCTGGTAAGCCTGTCCCACGGAGAAAATCTTGCTCCTGCGTGGGAAAACATATACAAGAATGTTTTTTAAGAGAGAAAGACTGGGTCCACCCCGTGTGTCTGTAAATGGGACATGGATAAATAAAGGTGACAAAATAAAACAAAATGGTCTGCTTGTAATAAGGACTTCATTGTTGTGGCTGTTGAGCTTCCAGTCCTACACACTTCAGCCCATCTTGAATTGGGGTAAACTCGCAATGTGCTTCATCCTGAAAGCAGCCATTAGCTCTCTGTCTGGCTTCCCCTCACTGTTTTGTTCCCACCTGCCCCCTCTGGCACATACAGACTGCTGTCCAGATTGGAGCAGAGCGACTTGCTCCTTTGCCCAAAGGCTGAAACATGCATTTAAAATGTAATTGACTCCATCACGATTTCTGCCCAGTGTTTCTGAGGACACTGGGGCCTGCTTTAGATTCGGGCATGAGTTGGACCAGAATCCAGCTCCTTTGTTATTCAAACAGAAAGTACAAATAATTTCTAGAATCTAATCTAGAAATGATAAAATTTTACCTGAGCCACCCAGACATAAATGTCACTGATTCATTCTCCCATATTCTTAGTCATGCATTTATTGTCTCCTTAAGTCAATCAAGTAATGATTAATAAATAAACACACCCCTTATTATACGCACACCTTCTTTGAGAGCGAATTCTCCAGGCTTTCCGACAAGGATCATAATGACGCTCCTCGGGCAATCGCCTCCAGGTCCTCCCTCCTAGAATGCTGAGAGTCCTCACTTCCTGTTAAATAATTGTACCATAAACAATGCCATGGCCCCAGGGAGGAAAGGCTCCGCTCCTGGGATGCGGAGCCTATTTACCAGGGAAGGCCTGCTGACTCCCACAGCCCAGTAAGGGACAACAGGCTGGTCCCACTCCTGCTGCGGGTCAGCTCTTCCTGTTTTCCGTTCTATTTATCCTGACCTTTCTTGGATACTCCCTTTGCTACTAAAATGCTTCGCAAAAAATTTGTAGTGAAAGAGTATCCCAGGCCCTATTCTTATCTATGTACCAACCTAGCAGATACTGAAGGTTGCAAAACTTGCCATGCTCAAATTAAATAAAGACAGAACTCAAGATGAGAAATGTAGTAATTACTTGAATAGACA
Source organism: Callorhinus ursinus (assembly GCF_003265705.2). Classification (NCBI taxonomy): domain Eukaryota; kingdom Metazoa; phylum Chordata; class Mammalia; order Carnivora; family Otariidae; genus Callorhinus; species Callorhinus ursinus. The sequence goes on along the minus strand of NW_027397066.1, from coordinate 59,356,093 downwards.
TGAATAAGAAAATACAGAAGTGTTTCTTAATTTTCCTTGTTCACATTTATTTTCTGCACTATTTCAAATAAGGTACGGCTTTAAAAATACATAACTATGTATGGTGATCAGGATGTTAAGATTTACTGTGGTGATAATTTCACAATATATGCAAATATTAAATCCTTATGCTTTACACGTGAAACTAACAATGTTATATTTCACCTGTATTTCAATTAAAAATATAAATAAGGTAGGGCTAATTTTGGTGAGTGAATCCTTTGTGTAAATGGTCCAATTTAATATATTGTTTCTGGTACCAAAAGCGAATGTGTAGCAAGTCAAATGTTATATAATATGCTACCCTCTCCAAGGCCTTACCTTAGTTTCTTCACGTGTATAATGAGGAGTCAGACGTCATGAACACAAAACTTCCTTCTAAGTCTGGAATTTCGAGATTTCTGCCTTTTATAAGTGGTACCTGAGGCCAGGAATGGGATGATATAGCCCTCACTCCTAAAAGTAAGTTAGCCACACTCCTCTATGCTAGCACTGGGCTGTATACATCCTTCATAGGGTTAGAAGTTAGTTGGACAGTTAGGTAGTCAGGGTCAGGGTCCCCAACAAGAAAATACGGAGTCAGGATGGCTAAAATAAAACAGCACAGACATCCTGTTTTGCAGCTTAGACAGGACCACGCTGACATTCTGTTTTGCAGCTTTTGCAGAAATGACTTTTGCAAAACGTCCTAAATTAAAACAATTCACCATAAAAGCATTTGTCAATATCATGGACAAGGGGCAGTTAAAGACTTAAGCCCCCAGATGTCAGTAAAAAAAGACCATCAGCACGTGGACTTTAACCTAATAGGTAGACAGATAAGTGATCAAAGCCCTGAATGGCACGGGCACGACTCAGCACACATTCCTTAAAAGAGCTCATAAAACCCCCTAACCTTAGAAACTCCAAGGGCAACCCTCTCGGGCCCTCCTCCCTCTCTGGGAGCTTTACACTCTTGCTCAATAAACTTTGCTTTGCTGCCCACCACTCTTCATCGGGTCTACCTCTTCATCCTTCGAAGCGATGTGACCAAGAATGGCAGGCATTCAGGGGACACAAATCCTGTAACAATAGCATTTAACACCTTTTGTTGTGACTATTTTCACATTATTTTTCCTTTCTAGTCTATGGCTTTCTTGACAGACTACTTAACATTGCTCATCTCTATACACCTTACACTATGACAATTTCTAAATGGTTTTTAGATATATAATATATCTAAATATAATTGACCACAATCTAGGACAGGAGTCTGTACTGTGGCCCTATTGGCCAAATACTACCCACAGACTCTTTATAGTAAAAAAAAAAAAAAAGCTTTTATTGGAACACTGTGCACTCATTCCTTTACATATTAGCTGTGGCTACTTTGCTGCTACAATAGAACTGAGTAGCTACATCAGAGACCATGTCCTTGCAGAGACTAAAATATTTACTGTCTCTTTCCAGAAAAGTTGGCTGCTGCCTGGTTTAGAGCACAAGAAATGAATTCTTTTCTAAGTAGCAGCCCAGGACCACCAGCAGCCCAAGGTTAATCTGGGCATTTCTACTCTGTTCTCCCACAATCCCCTGGACATACTTCTTTTCCAAAATGTATGACAATATATGTAACCTATCTTTCCCACTAGACTCGGGGGGTATCTAAGCTTTCTGGGACCCTGTGTGATATAGGTCAGTGGTCTCTTTTAGCCACTTATCCTTAGGAGAATTTTGGAAAACCTAGAATATTTTAAAGTTGAGGTCCGACATGTTTCATTAGAAATTTAGATCGGTACAAAGGATATTACAGATGTAAATATTCACACTTTAAAATAAAACTGTTACATCCACAAGAATGCATACCCCAAGTGCTTGACACCCACTGTCATCTGTCTAAAGAGATTTTGGCTTCCAGTGAGGATGGAGAAAGAGAAAGTCACCTCTACGCTAAGGATGAGAACAAGCAGGGCAATCTACGAGATCACGGGTTTGGGAGTCCATCAGAGAACTGAGGTTGCAAGGCTACCTGGTGAGTGGAGATCCGGAGGTCACAGGCTCCTCTGAGGAAAGGCAGGACCGAAACGAGCCTCAGATTGACATTTGACACAACAGTGAGAGAAAAGGGGGTGGCCTGAGAAGTGGAATTCTTTTTTTTTTTT
>NW_027397066.1:59330574-59353816 GCF_003265705.2 Callorhinus ursinus | reverse complement strand
GACAGTGAGAGACACAGCGAGAGAGGGAACACAAGCAGGGGGAGTGGCAGAGGGAGAAGCAGGCTTCCCGCGGAGCAGGGAGCCCGATGCGGGGCTCGATCCCAGGACCCTGGGACCATGACCTGAGCGGAAGGCAGACACCTAATGACTGAGCCACCCAGGGGCCCCGAGAAGTGGAATTCTTACTGTTGAGTGAGTTTGGTGTGCCTCCCGAGTGCACCTACCTGCCAGCTCTGGCCTGGGACGGCTACCTAGTGCTTACAAGGAAGATCAGGGCAGGGGCTGGGGTGACTGCAAAGGGGCACAAGGAACCTTTTGTGGTGGAGGGCCTTTTCCATATCTTGTGTTGGTGATTACACGACTGATAAAATTACCAAAATTCGTCAAAATGAAACACTTAAAAGAAATGGATTCCATTACATGTAAATTATTCCTTAATAAAGCTGAAAAAAATCAGGGCACCCAGGTGCCTCAGTTGGCTAAGTGCCCTACTCTTGGTTTTGGCTTAGGTCGTGATCTCAGGGTCATGAGATCGAGCCCCATGTGGGCTCTGTGCTTGGCGAGGAGCCTGCTTGAGAGTCTCTCTCTCCCTCTCCCTCTGCTCCTCCCCCACCCCCGGCTCATGCTCACTCTCTTTCTCTTTCTCTCAAAATAAATAAATGAATCTTCAAGAAAATACAACTGAAAAAACCCGTAAGTTTTTGGCAAAACAAGTAGGAGAATTTTATGAACCATACCGTACTCCTTATGTAATTTTCAAAACATGAAAAAATACAAACTATTGTTTATGGATACCAACATGCACTGGCGGATACTCGCCACACTCAGGGTGGGGTCACTCTGATGGAGGCAAGGGAGAGCATGAACTAAGGAGGAGGGCACAGTGGGCGTTGCCTGTGTTTTGCACTGTTTCTTCAAGCACCCACGATAGCATTGGGGGATGACCATACAGGTGTTAAGAATATTTTTGTAATTAATGGAATTAATCTGGAATTAGAGGCGCATGGTACAGAAAAGTTAAATAAGTAATATTGAAATTGTTTAAGACAAAAAGGGAAAAGTGATAGATGAAGGTCAGGGAGGGGCAGGCAGAATAGCATGTTCATCGTGTGGATTTTTTATGCCTGTGCATCTCAGATAGAATCCTTCTCATTCTTTTCTGTGCCAGTGCACTTTGCCCTTCTTCTTTTGTTAGGAAAACCAGATCTCAACCCCCCAGTGAAGGGTTCCAGTTTTCCTTTGTGAATCTGAAGGGGTTCTAGTGGCCAGGTCTACCAGCTGGCTTCCAGCTTTGAGGAAAGGCACGCATTAACACTTTGGCAATAAAAAGGCATAACCTCTACAAGCACCCAAAAGAGAGAATGATGATATTTGGACCCTAGTTCCCTGGGTTTCCTAAAACTTGTGTTTTTCACCATCATGCGGGCAGTACAGATGGTTACTCAGCTACATTCTTCTTTTTATTAAACCTTCTTTTATTTATTAAATAAAATTTCCCTCCTGGGCACACTCACCCCCTGCCACTTTTGGTCACTTCCATTTCCTAGGAAGTGTGTAGTGTAGACCGGCGTGGAGGAAGCTGCCCGTCAGTAATAAGAGAAACTACTGGTACATCCTCCCTTCCTCCTCTTCCTTCTCTCTGTTCTCCTTGTAACGAGAATGGCAATTATGATCTTAGCTAGGCCTGATACCCATGGTCTTTTCCTATTCCTTAGTACATTTTTCCTGAGAATATTACTGCAAAGAACTCCAAAGTAGAAGAATTTGCATTTTCAAATGTTCTGTAAATAGATTTAAACCTATTTTTGAGTCCGTCTCTCACTTTTCTGGTAGAAATTAAATTCCACCCGTTATTAGGGTGCTTCCTCCTCTCATGGGCACGCCCCACCGCCCGGGAGGTCCTGTGGGCAGTGCTCATCAGTCCCACTTGCTGAGACCACAGCTGTGCCAGCAGGGATGGTCCCTCAGCATCGGGAGCCTGCTTGCCTTAGTGCCTAAAGTATGTTAAGCTGGGCACTGACTTTCCATCCCCACAGGGCCACCAGGCAATCCTTTCCTTGAGATCTCAGGGTCTTGTCACCCGCCCTAGATACCTCTGAAAGCAATTAAGTCTTCCATCTTCCACTACACTGAGAAGCCTTTATAATTATGAACAATCTCTACCTGCCCTTCGTTGGTCCTCAGCTATAGTCATTCTCACCTTCAGTTGCACCCAAAGGCCCTCCGTTCTACCTCTCTCTCAGGGGGGGAGCATCATCTCTTCATTGAGCTTAATCATTCAGGAAGAGTGGAAAGAGCTTTTCACTTCAAGCCTCAATTCTTTTCCGCCATGCAAAAATCTCGAGGCAAGCAAATATAAGGGCCTGGCCACCAACTTTAAATGGGGAAAAGTGAAACAACAACAACAAAAAACATAGGGAAACAAACATGAGCTAATTGACATTCCAATACATTATCCTGACACACAAACTATAGAAATGATTCCTGGGGCACCTTGGTGGTGCAGTCAGTGGCTGACTCTGGGTTTCGGCTCAGGTCATGATCTCAGGGTCATGAGATGGAGCCCTGCCTCAGTCTCCATGCCAGTGCAGAGTCTGCTTGAGATTCTCTCTCCCTCTGCCCCTCCTGCTCATGCTCCTTCTCTCTCTCTAAAATAAATAAATAAATTCTTAAAAAAGAAAAAAAAAAAGAGAAATGATTCCTGAAGATAATCACTGTGCATCTTTTAATAACTCACCCCTGGGTGGAAAAGGCATTTATGAAATTCTTTAGTCTGCTTTAGACAACTACTTTTAAGATCAAACTCTTCTATGTTACACTCCTCTGCTCTGCCACATTCTAGTTCTGACACCTCGGATCCCTCAGGTGGGCACTGTGATGGGCCTCCCAGGTCCCTCTTCAGTGAAGGACCGGTTGCCTCAACGTGGGAGCTTTCTGCACATAACCCTCAGCTATCGGGCCCTTCAGGGATTGCGTCAGCTGCAAGAAAGCTCCTCACTCAAGGTGATCCCTTTTCGGCTCTGAGAGGCAGTCTGACTGCAGAACTCCCTGGTTTGTGGAGGCCCTCCTTGAGGCGGCACCACAGCTCCTAGTCTTCCTCTCGCTCTGCCCACTACTCTCCCTCTTCTCCCTTGTCCCCTGAGAAAAGGGGAAGCACTGAAATAAAACAACAGCATTCATCTGGGGTCTTGGAATTACAATGTGCGGGCAACCCAAATCATGTCTCATTGAGGAGTAAAAGCCCGTGGTCTTTGTTAGCAAATTGCAGAAGTATTAGGAGACTTACACATTGTTTTCCAAAAATTATGATTGGCAGATATAATGACATTTGACATCTCATTGGTTTTCTGAGCACATTATGTCAGTTAGCAGGAAAATACCTTTTGGAGAGTGTTCAATTTTTCTCAAGTATGGAGGTGTAGGCAGTCCTTTGTTCAATCATATGCTTCTGCCCAGTTCAATAATTCCATGTGATATTTGTTTCAAGAAAACAGGATAAAGTTGTTAGTCTGAAAATAGAGTCTCTCGTGTTCAGAGGTCTTACACAGGTTTACAGACTAGTGTTGATGACAAGGCGCTCCTAATACACATCTTGCATGCAACACTCCATCTTAAGTCTGCTTCTCAATGCAACACTTACTCAATTCAAACCCTCGTTTGTATCACAGTCCTACAGGAAAGAAGAAATGAAATCATATATGTCTTACTCTAGTTCCTAGCATATTATAAGTCCAATAAGTGGGGGAAACCACTATTATTGTAGCTCAAAACTCATTTTGCTCAAGAATGTTCTCAACCAGTCATCCTCCTAAATTTATAGTCAAATCTATATTTATAGTCACATCTGTATTTCTGTCAAATCAGAATCCACAAGTGGAGGGCACCTTTGCATCCAAGAGTGGAAGGAGAGTCTACAGAACCAGCTCATCAGGAGGATACAAAGTCTTTGAAAAAATAATAAAAAAAAGAGGATGCAAAGTCTTTCCCTATAGTGGCTGCTAGATTTCTTTGGTGACCATATGTTGCAGCAATTCCACAAACAATGGCTTGAATTATGTTTTTCTGAACTAAAGTAGGGCATTCTGATTGTGATATGACACTTGCAAAAATGTTTTCATTTTGGTGCCAAGATATCATGAGGAAAAATCCTATACCTTCGTTAATTTTATAGAAAGCAAGAAAGAAATTTATAGAGTGATGGATGACTGAAAGTAGACATCCCAATATCTGAATATGGTTTTGGTTTTGCCATCTTCCCTGAAAGATTCTTGGCCCGTGGTGATGTCCTGAATTTGACTGTTTTAGATTAGCTCCCTTCCTTCCTCATGACAGGATGAGAATATAGGTAGGGCTTATTGTTCTCCAATGTCGTGTGCTTGGCTATCTGCTTGGGAACTTACTGAGATGGCAGTTCCAGGGTGCCATGCTCATTCATAGTTTCTGATTCAGTTGGTCCAGAGTTGGGGTTCAAGAATGTGCATTTTTTAACAAGTGCCCCAGTAATTCTGATGCTCACTGTGAGAAACACTGGCATAACAAATGGCTGGATTAATCTCCCTGCAATACAGAGATTAAAGAAGAAGGAATAAGATTACAAATACATGAAGTCTAATTTGCCACACCTAGGATTTCAGTTAGCATCCTGTGGAACCTGCATGAGACACTCTTGAAAGGACTCAAACAAACATCGGTCTCACAGGCTAAACTTGTCATGACACTGTTATTATTGGGTGCTCATTTATGTTGTGAAGCATGGTTTGATCAAGGGTACAGCACTTGCTTTTTTTCTTACCTCAATGACAGCTTTTGCTCAGTCTTGGTGGGATTTTCCCAGCCTCTGTGAGAGTGTATCAGGGCTCAATCCCTTGTCTTCTCACACCCTAGGTTGCTCATTCCCATGACTTTGAACATCATCTATTAAATAATAATTTCTAAATTTATATTTCTAATCTTAATCCCCTGAGCTTCAGATTCATAGATCTGGCTACTGGGTGTCTCTACTTGAATTCAGAATAGGCATTTCAAATGTAAATTTTTCATCAGTGAGATTTAATTTACAGTCTCCTCAGTTCCTCATCCCTTTGACTTATGTATCTTAGCAAATGGTAATTCAATTCATCTATTATCTCAAGACTTTGAAGTCATTTTTGACTCACATTTTTTATCTTCCTTGGGGTCCACATCAAATAGATCTCCAGATCTGTTGGCTCTACTTTCAAAATATATTTGGTATCCAAGACTGGATTTCAGCTGTCTGTTCTATCCCCAATGCCTACTTTCCACCATTGTTTCATTGCTATTACCTTAAAGAAGTTACCTATTTATTACCTGAGTTCCTCACTGGGTCTTCTTTTCTTGACTTTTCTACAATATATTCTCAGCTGAGCAGCCAGAACGATCCTATTAAAACATGTCAGGCCATATTGAGACCCTCCAAAAGTTTCAACTCACTTGAAGTGGAGTAAAACCCGTGTCTTTGCCAGGTGTCTTAGACTGCTTGGCTGCCATAACAGAAGACCAATAGACCTAATGACTTAAACAATGGAAATCTATTTTCTCATTGTTCTGGAAGCTAGAAGTCTGAGTTCATGGTGAGAGCCCTCCCCCTGGCTTACAGATGGCCACCCATCACAGTGGCAGAGAGAAAGAGCAAGATCTCTGGTTTATCTTCTTATAAAGGCACTAATCCCATCAGACTAGGGCCCTGCCCTCATGACCTCAGCTCACCCCGATTACCTCCCAAAGGCCCCACCTTCTAATATCATCACATTGGGGGTTAAGACTTCAACATATGACTTTTTGAGGGACACCAACATTCAGTCCATAACATCATGGCATACAAGACCCTTCACAATCAGAACCTTGACCTTATTTCCTCTTTTTTTTTCCCACTTATGCAAATCCAACCATCTCTGTATCTTTGCTCTTTCTTGAACCCACCCAGGCATGAACCTGACTTGGAGTCTTTGCACTGGCTGTTCCCTTTTCCCTCCCATGGACAAATGGTTCATTCCCTTACTTTATGTAGGTATTTGCTCAACTATCAGTTCATCAGAGATGACTTCTCTTAGCCCAAGAATACCAGAAACACAACTCTGGTCAATGTTGGATTTCTTGGCTTGTTGTAGTGAGAGGAGCAGCACCACCATGGGGACCCATGTGGTATACCAGCAAGGGGCTTTGAAAGGGCTCAAGTTTGTGTTATTGGGGGGGGATTATTTTGGGGGAAGATTCAGTGAAGCATGGTTTTGCTCTGAGGCTGCCAGAAAGTGGGAGTAATTCCATAACTGGGTACCTTAACAACTTTTAACCAGGAGGAATGAAGAGAGAGAAAAAGCTGTAATTGGCAAAGAGTCGATAAGAATTAGTTACTCATGTTAGCTGTATGAAGAGGATATTTGGTTATTTTAGTGATTTGCACCGTATACTTGTTTTTATCTGAACTAAGACATGGTTACTATTTTGTCTTATTCTGATCTTGTTCTAATATGGTTACAAGAGTGGTCTTGTCTGATTTTAGTTTTTTGTAAAATTGTGTGTGTTCAACAGGAAGACACAGTGGCCATTTCCAAGCTGACAGTACTCAGGAGATTCTTTGTTTTTCATATTCAATTTAAAACACAACTTCTCCTTGTTTCTTTTCCCTTAAACGGCTTTACTTTTGCTTGTTATTTTTCTTCACAGAACATGTCGCTCACCACCACAGGACAACAAACATATTATTTGTTGAAACTTCGTATTCTCCTGGAGCATAATAGGTGTTCAACATGTATTTGCTGAATGAATTTATTCAAAAACTTGCCAGTTTTCCTAAACACACATAGAAAAAAAAAATGAAGTTATAAAAAAGCCCAAAATCTCATGATCAAATATCTTCACAGTGTATGAAGTTAAATGTAATGGAGACGTAAATGAAGACACACTCACAGATGGGTATCAAAAGACATATAGTAATGACTGCCGTGTTACTATAAATGGTGGTATGACTTTTATAACAATCCAAGTATTTGAGTATTACACAAAATATAACTGGCTTTTTTTTTTTTATCTCTGCAAGTAAATTGAGATTAAGTTAGATATAAAAGTAAATTTCTCAACTGGATAAAATGTTAGAGATTGACTAGTTACATACAGATGAATTATCATGTAATTCATCTAATTTGATAATATACTTTCATATATTTTTTTGCACACCTGTACAATGAAGTTTTCTTTGAGTAATTTTCATAAGTAAGTGAAAGGGGAGAAACTTACTTTTATGGATCACAGACACAACCTATATAAGGCCACTGCTCACAGTACTTTGCTGTTATGCTGCTTGTTTTTAAAATTATGTGTGTGTGCCCACACTTTTGCACACGTATATGTGTGTATTCATCCCCTATGTGTGTGCATGTACTCCTCACTTACTACCCAATGAACTGCTTGCTAGTGCAGCAAACAGAACTGAATGCCATCCTGTAGATGCTCCCAGAGAGTGAGTGCTGGAGAGACACCGTCTGGACAGTGTCTGGGTCAGCACACCCTCAGTTAAGAAATTAGCTTCTGTTAAAATTCCTGCAGCCAGAGTTTCCTAAAATATTTCCTCTTTATTTCTGTTTTCCTCTTAAAGTCTCATTATTATTTCCCTTTTAGGGAAATAGTCATTTTGACCTGATGTAAAAATTGAAAACATAGGAGGTTAGCAATTAAGGAACTGAAAAATTAAAGCTTTGGTCCTTCTAAGCTCTGTGTCTCTATGATCAGAGTAAATGGAAGAACTAATCCATGAGATTGGCCAAATCCAAGAAGAAGAAGAATACGTACTAGCCATCATGTATTGATACCAGCTTAATGCACTAAATGCTTTCTATTCATTGTCTCCTTTAATTTTTATAGCACTGAGATTTCTAATTCCTATTCTAAAGACCACCCCCCCAAACCAAAACCGAAAACAAACACCACCCCCAGAAGATCAGAGATATCAAACTTCACCTTATAAATGGCAAAGTAGGAACATAAACCATGGTAGACAGAACAACGTCCCCAAATTCCCTGTCCTAGTCCCCAGAACCTGTGAGTGGGTTACCTGACATGGCAAAAGGGACTTAGGTAGTTAAGATTTTGTTAGAGGGGAAGATTATCCTGAATCCCACTGTAATCACAAGGGTCCTTATAAAAGAGGAGCGTCAGAATCAGAGAAGAGATGTGACTCCAGAAACGTAGTTTGAAGTGATACGCTTTGAAGATGAAGGAAGGGGCCATAAGCCAACGACTGCTGGTGGCTTCTAGAAGCCAGAAAAGGCAAGGAACAGATTTTCATCCAGAGCCTCCAGCAAGAACACAACCCTACTGACACTTGGATTTGAGCCTTGTATAGACCCATTTCAGACTTCTGACCTCTGGAACTATAAGGGAGTAAATTTGTATGGTTTTAGACTACTGAGTTTGCCATCATTTGTTACAGCAGCAATTGGAAACAAATACAGAAACCGAGGTCTGGCTCACCCTTCTGCTATATTGTCCTATGATAAGATGTGTATTTTAACTGACTCACCAACTGCTTGACTAGATGAGGCAAATCAGGTGGAGGGAAAGCAATAATCTCCCTCTAATTAACATAGGTCACACTGCCTCTGTGTATTTGGAAATTACTTCATGAAATATGGTCTCAGTTTCTGTTGTATATGCAAAGGAAGTATGTTCTTTTAATGAGTTGCCCGAGATAAAGTTATTTGTATGCTCTGTCCAAAATAGACCATTAACTTATTTAAGGATGAGTAATAAGCTATTGTAATATTGTATTCAGTCATCTGTTTGAACTTACTGTATAACTGCTTAACCTGCTCGTTTTAACATGCATATTGATTTGACCACTCAAATTAATCCCTTTGTGTGTATATTTTGAAAAGTATGAAGATGAAAACCCAGCTATAGTTAACGCATCATCAAAATAGAGCTACAAACCAGGATAATTATAACTGTCTTTATCAGAAATCTTCCTTCAGCAGGTACCTCATTAGAGGATTAATGTCTTTTCCCAAATGCCCGTCCCTCTGGTAAGGGCACCTATGAATCTTCCATCTTCAGGGGAGAGAATCACAGTGCGTTAGTATCTTTCCACTTCAAATAGTGAAGTGAGAGATGGAAACTTTCTGAGGGAAGATGATAAATGCCTCCTTTCATTTATCCAATATTTATTGAACACTTAATCTACATTATAGGAGCTGAGATTACACTACTGTGCAAGCTCGACAAAGAGTGGGGTTTACTTTAAAGTGTGTGAGATTAAAGAAACCCCCACAAACATATGAAAACATAAGGATCAGAAGAAGTTCTATGAAGAAAGAGGGTAGAATTGAAAGTGAATGCATTTGTGAGACCACCCTCTGGCTTAACACAGAAGAGAGGAAAAAGAATAAGTGGAGAAATCACTATCCCAGAGTTAACTCATTTCATTATGAATAATCATGGGGAGTTTAAATTTTATGTAGAGGAAAAAGAGAAAGACCATTAACTACAGACCTTATGTACTGATTCATCTGTTCACTTGACAGAGCATTCACTAATATTCTTTTCACCACAGACCCTCTGTACCAATGACTGGATCCCACAGGGACAATGGCAGGGAGACAAACACTTCAATGTAACGTGCTAGATTTGTCCCTCAGCACAAATGAGTGTCTTGCCTTGGCTTTTAGTCTCTACCATTCAGTTGCTACTGAACATTGCCATCGAATGTAGCATGTCCAATAAAAATACATCAACTCAGAAGTTGGCTCTGGTTGTTTGATCATCAGTACTCCTTCCTTTGACATCACTGAAACTAGTCACTGTCTTTCAAAGAGAAGCTCATTTGAGGAATAAAAAAATACATTTGCAGCTGCCAAGTGGAGTTTTATGTCCCCTTCAGCTGAGAAGTGTTATAATAAATATCTGGAAAGGAAGGCTTGCCCTGTTTAAACTTTGCCCATTCTCTAGAGATAAAATTGCAGGTTGTTTATGTACCTCTAAAAATTTGAATATATAAAAACCAGAATTGATTTGTTTTCTATCGGTACTCTTTAATAACATAATATATGACATTTTGGAGGGTTGTCTGACATTTCATCATTAAAGCAAACTGCTAATCAGGATTTTATATATAAGGATACTGTTAGGGGCTCCTGGGTGGCTCAGTCAGTTAAGCGTCTGCCTTCGGCTCAGGTCATGATCCCAGAGTCCTGAGATCGAGCCCCATGTCGGGCTCCCTGCTCAGTGGGGAGTCTGCTTCTCCCTCTGCCCCTCACCCCACTTGTTCTCTCTCTCACATAAATAAAATCTTAAAAAAAAAATAAGGATACTGCTAAGTGGGTTATTTAATATAGCTCCCTGGAGATAAGTAACAATCAAAGATAAGCCTGGTCTTGCATAAAGATGCTAAGAAAATATTTTTTTTTCTTTTTGGCTTTTCTTGGTCTTTTATAATTTTTTAAAATTGGTAGGCATCACCCTAGGACTCCTGCCTGAAGTCCAGAATCAATAACCCCCTTGAGGGTTTGTCTGACTCACTAGCATCTTGATCTCTCATGGTCTCCTGGTAGGTTAGGGGGACAGAGAGAAGTGTTTGCTACTTTTATTGTTTCACTCAGACAGAATTTAGGGCCCATACTGACCACCCAAACACAATCTGCTTTTTGTTTCTTATTGGGAAAAATAATGGACAACTTTTCCTTTAACTTTTTTCTAGATGTTAAAAGCCCATCTATACATACATACATTAACTTATTTTATAATACTCTCCTAAGCACTAGAGATAAAGCAGTGAATAAAACTAGACAAATCCTTGACCTCATGGAGATTACAATCCAACAAAGACGTTCTCTTTTCATAGGAATTTGCTAATTATACATATTCATCTACTCTTCCTCCTTATTGCAGATAGGTGACATGTCATTTAGGAGGGGTTCGGAGATCTTGGAGAATCCTAGTTGATTGCATCTTGTTTGCTGAGAGAGGGGACAAATTATTACAAAGTAGGTCAGGGAGATCTCTGGGCCTTAATAGAGCATATTCCCAAGGATTTTTCTATAGTAGACAGTTTTCCTTTTATTGCCTGTCATTACTCAGGATTCTGGTTGCAGAAGACAGAAATTAAAATCAAATTAGCTATGAAAAAGGGACAGTTTAGTGCCCGAAAGAATTGAGGGAGGGAATTCTAGGGGTGGATCATGGAGAGACACAGGAGAGGCAAATGATGCTGAAATCTCTCTCTCTCTCTCTCTTTTGCTTTCTCTCTGTCTTCTGTCTCTCTCTCATCTGACTGGAGATGAAAAACAAGACACTGAGTTTAGAAGTGGCCTCTTTAACATCTCAACACCTCTGAGCTATGCAAGACTTTTGGAAATAGAGTATTCAGATCTCTCTGTCCAGACTCTAATCACTTCTGTACATTAGTCTCATTCTATCCTTAGGCAGACAAGCTCCCTCCATGTGTCTCCCATGGGATTTAGCCGAACACCTTACAGAGAATATGTGTCCTTTACCTTTAGAGAATGGGACAAGGTTTGAATGAGGCACATCTCCATTCTCTGAAGAAAGGAAGTCCTGGCTCCAGAGAAATGTCGGGTTATATCATTTATGCTCAGTGATCTCAGCTGTGCCTGTGTACCAAATGCCTGAGGACCCAAGCTCAGTTTTTGTTATGTGCCTCTCCCGGGACAGATCATGTGCCCATGACCACATTAAGTTGGAAAGACTGGAACCATTCCCAGAGAAACAGATGCTGTTTCTTGCAGAGGTGAAAGTGGGACACTGGGAAGGAGTTGCTGAGCTCCCTCCTACAGTCTCAGTAGGATTCATGGGCAAGATCATCCCTGCAACACATGTATGAGAGAAGGATGGTCCTTTTCACCTTGGTGCTCTTCAAAATAAAATTCCATGAAGATGGGTTCCCACCCTAACCTCAATACCTGGGACAGTGCATGGCACTTGATAGTTAGCAAAAGTTGGTTGACTGAATGAGGAGGAAACTCCTGGAGGATATTGTCCATGCAAACGATAAAGGGAAAACAAGAAAGAGAAAAGCACAAAATCTGAGAAATAGGGGTCCAGGATAGGATGTGGAGGACAGCAATTTCCAATATGATGGTAAAACAGCAGGCATTGAGATCCAGCAACTTAGGGGCAAATCTGAAGGCTTGGAGAGAAACCATAAGAAGATGATGTGTATAGATTACTTAATGTACTTAATGTACTTGAATATATAAAAAGAAGATTTTTGTAGTCAGGGAAGAGTTTTGATAAATTAGTGATAAATACACAAAAAGAAAGATGACAAAGAAAATTAGGAAAATATCTTTGGGATTTCAAAGAACTTGAAAACAAAAAGATAGAAAAAAAAGAAAAGGTATTCAAGATGTATGAAATGGCCCCACACTCAATAACATCTGTGTCACCATGACAACGTAAACAATGAATTTCAATTTACTCAAACTTTAACCACACTGAGAGGACAGGGACATGGGGTATAACCATGTGTACAGTGAGACCATGGCTAAGGTGGAGAAAGAGCTAAATCATTATGATCCACATCTGGAAGCCAATATGTAGGGCTTAACACTGAAAAATCAAGAAGTAGCAATATATGCATGTTATTTAATGATATGGAAATAAATACAAAAGTGGTCAGCTACATGAGATGGAAGGGTTGCCTCTGAGGAGCAAGAACCATGGTTGGGGGGACAGGAAGTAGGCCTTATATAACTATGTGACTCTCTAAGCCATGTGTGTGAATAACTTTAATAAAAATTACATTAATGTAACACTGCATGTCAACTATACTTTGATTTAAAAAACCAGATTAGGGATGCCTGGGTGTCCGACTCCTGATTTCGGCTCAGGTCATGATCTCAGGGTTGTGAGATTGAGCCCCACGTCAGGATCTGTGTTCAGGAGGGAGTCTGCTTCTCTCCCTCTCCCTCTGCCCCTCACCCTGCTCAGGCTCACGCACTCTTTCTCGCTCGCTCTCTAAAATAAATAAATCTTTAAAAAAAACTACATTAAAAATATCTAGAGTGGTGGGCTCCTTGGTGGCTCAGTTGGTTAAGTGACTGCCTTCGGCTCAGGTCATGATCCTGGAGTCCCGGGATCGAGTCCCACATCGGGCTCCCTGCTCAGCAGGGAGTCTGCTTCTCCCTCTGACCCTCTTCCCTCTCGTGCTCTCTATCTCTCATTCTCTCTCTCTCTCTCAAATAAATAAATAA
Source organism: Callorhinus ursinus (assembly GCF_003265705.2). NCBI lineage: Eukaryota > Metazoa > Chordata > Mammalia > Carnivora > Otariidae > Callorhinus > Callorhinus ursinus. The sequence goes on along the minus strand of NW_027397066.1, from coordinate 59,340,593 downwards.
ATAAAAATCTTTAAAAAAAAATCTAGAGTGGTTATCCCTAAAACTTTTTTAAAAATTAAGAAAATAAATATCCTTTTCACTCTGAAATGATGCTTATATCAAAATTACCACATGCATGAATATTTACTTATTAAATATTGGTGAAAAATAAAATTTGCTCTGTGTTTTTTTATTAGAAAAAAATCTGCAGTGCCTCTTCCCATTGTTGGCAGCCTTTGATACTGATATATTAATTGATAATTTTCAAGCCATGTATTTCTACATTTATTCTTGTCTTCCTCCTTCCACTCCCACAAAACAAAAACCATTTTTCCATTTTATAAGAGTCCTATAAACTTTCAAGCCTTCCGCCAGCAAAAGAATGACTGTCTCATGATGAGTGTCAGGTGGTGGGCAGCTAGGGAGGCGATGGTCTGATGCCCACCACCCCCAGGACTCCTCCAGTCACTCCACGTGACTCACCACCTTCCGAATTCTTTCTGCTTGTGAAAAAGTGAATTGAGATGTAAGTGAGTAGGAAGATCTGTAAAAGTTAAGGGAAACAACCTCGGGAGAATAGCTGCTGAAACTTACTGTCTAACAGGTCTGCTGAAATGGGTTAGATGAGAACATATCTACAGGATGCAGTTGCACTTATGGTAGAGAGGACATTGGTACTTGATGTTCCCTGGTTTGCAAAGAGGAAGCTATGGCCAAGTCCTCTTAACAAGGCACAGCTGAATTCTTTCTCTTTCCCACTCTTACTCTCTCTCTGAATGTTCACTAGAAATCAACTCCCAGTCCTTAAATTGAAGTTCATTAAGGTAACGATGACTTGGTGGACAATATGATGTACAGAGTGTCAAAGAGAAATCATTCAAACTATATGAGAGACAAGAGATGGTGTGTACAGCATGGCCTAATTTAAGCATGAGGAAGATACAAAGACATGGCGTGACAACTAAACAAAATAAAGGAAGGATCATTGGATATAAAAATGTGATGAGCCCTGTTGGTAAGAAAACATAATCTACAGAAAAGAAGATTATCCTTGAGTGCTTTGTACTGCAGAAGAACATAAGAATATAATTCAATAAAGCAAATGAGAAAATATGGAACAACAGAAGAATGAAATAGAAAAATCAATTTCAAACTAAAGAAAAATGTCTAAATATGATAGAAACAGCAAATAACACATTAGACATGGTTGAAAGACAAATTATTGCCTTAATGCAAAACCTTGAGATAATCATAGGTAATACAGAAGGAAAAAATAGAGATTAAAGAGACTATTTTATTTCTTTCTTTCCAATATGCATGCCTTTTCTTTCTCTATCCCCTGCTTTCTTTCCTCCCCTTTCCTTCCCTTCCCTTCCCTTTCCTTCCCTTTCCTTCCCTTCCCTTCCCTCCCCTCCCTTCCCCTCCCCTCCCCCTAGAACTTCCAGAACAATGTTGAATAGGAGTTGTGAGAGGACATCCTTACCTATTCCTGAACTTTAGGGGTTTTTTTTCCTGTGATGAGGTTCTCAGACCTCCATGTGAAGCTGTACATTTGGCAGGAGCTATGTGATTTTCAAAGATATTCAGAGTAAACCATTTTTTTAAAGTTCCCTTTCTGATCATTCCACATATTTCAGATCTAATAGGCCTTCATTTATAAATGGGAGATAAGATGGAGATAAATAGCAGTGATTTTCAGAAAAACTCAAATAGTTTCTTGAGCATTTTATAGGCTTATCTAAGATGATGATGTCAAGAGATTAATTATCTTGTTCTTATTTTAATCATTGGAAATCATATGTAAACCATTCTATTTCCCCTCTCACCTCAAGAATGCTAAGATCCTTACAAATCCTCAAATTAACTAGACTTTTGATATGTTTCCATAAAGATTTTTTTATTCTACCCCTTTTCATTTCCTGATCATTAAGAGTGTGCAAGCATGGGACTGAAACATTTTGTAACTAGAACTTGCTCACAGTGGCGGTTTGTTCCAAGGACTGATATAGTTGAGGCTCCACCATCTGTTGTTGCTTTGGGCCCATCGTGACTATCTGGTGGTGGAGAAGACTGGAGCCGTGCTTAGGAATGTATTCATGCTGCTGACCTATGCAAGGAGTTCTAGTCAGCTGTTTAGTGTTCCGGTAATGTTGCTATTGATATCTCTGTCCTCGGTCCTGAAGAATAGATGTTGTTTTTCTTTTGTTGCTGTAAGATGACAGACCACACATGTTCTATAGTAATCTATCGTCTGAAGAAGTAGTATTCACCTGTTACCTGCTAAGGCTAAAGCTAATAAGCATTCCTTTCTTTTTCTTCCCTCTGTTGCCCAGTTGCTCTGAAAATAGAAGTCACTGGCAGTTCCTTCTTTTAAATTATTCCATATAGCATCTCTTTTATGGACCTGCCACAACTGATACAATCATGGCTGCTCATTTTTTTTCTCTCTTAATCAGATTTGCTCCATCAGAAGATGAAGAATAAGATGGATAATGATGTACTCTTTATTGTTTCCTCCTCAGAAAATTGATTATTTCGGTAATTATTGAAATTAAAAGACCTATTCCAAACCATGTGTATATCTGCAACTACTCATACATTTATTAATTTCTTCCTTCTGGCATTCAATCTATATATGGAGAACTTACTACATGTTAGACACTGTTCTTCAGTGTTAGAGAAATAATAATAATAATAATATTAACCTTCAAAAACATAATTAGAATGGGAAAAAGAAACATAAAAAATAATGAAAAGGAAATGCTGTAAGTATTGAAATAGCATTAGGAATAATGTGCTACATGGATACAAAAAAGAGAAAGCTTATTTTTAACATAAAATCCAATAAAATACCCATTAAACAAAAGAAATAAAAATGTGTTCCTATAACTCAGTATTTGTAAGTTTCTAAAATGTGTAGGATCACACACCCAATACTAGGAGTCAGAAATATAGCCATACTGTCAACTGCATCTGACTTAAAATTAAATGGAATATTCCATATCCTGACACTTGTTCTTTACAGAATGACATAGGAAAATAACTACTCCATAGACAAGAGAACACTTTTAAATACAAGGATCATTGTAGCCTGGAAGCTGAGGGTCCCTGGAGCTCAGAGTCCCCAGAAACTGTCAAATTTCCCAGGAAATAATAAACCTCTATTATATACTTCAAGTCTTATAGCATCAGCATCATAATTAAGCAAAATAATATGCCTTCTTTTTATCACAGTACATTGCATCCATAGTATGTATGTAATGCTATTCATAAGTATTACTCTAAAAAAAATTCCTATCGACATTACAAAAGTGACCAAACATGAAATAGACATGACAATAGACCCAAGATTATAAATAAAGCAAAGGGAAATTTCAGTAGTTTGTTCAGTTAAGGGAATGGGGAATGTCTGAAAACTTCATTTAGAAAAAAAAATAACTCTTTCTTTTCAAGGAAAGAGAATGTAACCTGAAAGTCACCACCACCGTTCAGTAAAAGCAACAGTGCCCATATCCAGTCCCATATTATTGATAAAAGATATTTGAAGGACCATTAAGAATTGGATTCCTTGATTGACTGATTGACTTGGTGATTGATTTAATCAATCTAGAACAATGTGTTTGAAATTAGAAGATGTGTAGTATTGGATAAAACTCTATCCAACTACACAGCAATTTCACTTGAACTTCGCTTAACATTGGTGTATACTATCTGGAACATGTCTTGATGCTGACTTGCATTGTCTGTGGCCTGTGGTAGCATTACATTCTCTTCAAAGGGTTGCTTACGCTCATTACTGGGAAAGAACATGGTTACACTCATCGTCAGAACATACAGTACCTTGGTAACACGAACATCTCTAATTTCTTGTTCAAACAAATATCCTGCATGGTTTGTTTGAAGTCCTTTCTCATGATTATCCGTTCTCACAGGACCTGTGAAGGTGAAGGTCGATATCATGGACTCCTTTCTTCCAAATAGCTCCCTTCAGCTCCAAAAACACTGTATGTTTCTTAGCAAGCAGGAGTAGTAGGGGAGTTGATAGTTACTTTTTGCTTTTTATCATTAAAAAGCATGCACTCATGGTGGGACAGGGTGGGATAACATTTCTGAATGAAAAGAGAAATCTCTTGCTCTCTCACTCCCTCCTTCCAATAAATCCTCAGGGGCAACCACTTAATTTTATAATGTTCTCATTCAGTTATCTTCTATCCACATATATGAGCATATGTCTGCACCCTCATATTTTATTGGCTTATACTTGACTGTTTTGCGTATAGAAACTTTTACCTGTTGAGAAGAAAGTCACAGCAAGTTCAAGTTCAACATTTCACGGTCAATCATTTTAGCATAAACTCAGAACTTTGAAGTTCTCCAGGCTCATGTAAATGTTTACAACGATAGCGATCAAATCTGATATTGTCACTCCCTTAATGAACAGAGTAAGGACTTTGAAGCAAGTGTGCCTGGTCGGAAGCTTGGTGCCATCACTTTCTTGAGAGATGACTTTAGGCAAGTTGCCTTCAAGTTTTGTGCCTCAGTCTCCTAATCTGAAAAAACTGGGGCTATAATCCCATCTGCTTCAAATTGTTGTTGTGCAACTCAGTAAGTTAATACCTCTAACATGTGTAAACAGATATTGACACATCCTAAACACTACCTTTTAGTGATCATTCTTCCTATCATTACGGTTCAGTGGCTTCCTACTGCTCTGGGTCTCAAACCGGTGGGATGACTGATAAGGCTTTGCTAGCTCGACTACTGTCTCAGTCCTAGCAAACCACACCCTGTTCACCAGTGCTTGAGCCGGACTGGGCTTCAGCCCTTAGGTCTTTGCATGTACAATTTCCTCTGTCCTCCCTCCTTTTACAGCATCCTCCTCCCTTCTCTGGGAAGCTCTCACAGCCTTATGTCTCCGCTGAACAGTTCCACTCTGAAAAAAGTCCTTGATGGCTCTCAGACTAAGTCAGGTCTCCTCTTATGAAAATGAACAGTAATCACTTAATTTATCATCCAAATGGGGCACTAACGAGAGTGCGAGGAGGCAGTACTAACAATTACTCCAGGACAGTAGGGGTAAATTGGAATTGTTCCGGGCACCCCGGGACCTACGCACTTTCTACCTAGAATACATTGCTATCACACATTTTACTTTTCTTTTATACATCAACTTACAATTGTATTTAATTCACCGTGCAAGTATTTCTTAATGTCTTATTGTTCTGCTAGTCTGTATGCTCAGTGTGTCTTATTCACCACTGTATTGCCCGCTCCTAGCACAGTGCTGTGTACACTGTTCAGAAACTATTGCCGAATGGCTGCATGAGCCACAGTGTTGGTGGTACCAGGATTAAAGCAGGCCCCTCACTCTGCCATTTTAGGCCAGTCTTGGGTGCAGAAGCCTGACCTTTCTCTCGTTTGGGGCAATCATTAACCTAGCTTCTCTCATCCTGGTCTTGCTTTGGCCTTTGCCTGAAACCTACTCAGAAGAGGTAGCATACCCACCATGATGTGACTCTAACGTCGCTGTCCAACTCTTGCCACTGTGTCCTTACCCTTGACAGTCTTCCTATGCTGTTTGCAATGGTATATCAGCAAGCATGTATCTGAGGCAGTAAATTAAAGTGCCCACTGTTATTTGTATAATTATAGGAATCTGGGGAAAGGCCAGTGCAGTCTCGGGCTGTACACATTTCAATGAGTGGTTCAGGCAACATGACTATTTATATGCAAATAACTGGAACATGGAAATTACAATTGTTGAAATGGAACCAATATTTATATTAGCTTGGCATTTTTACTTCTATAGTAAAGGTAGTATTTTAAATGGTTAAATATATTTTTATTTTTTTAAGATTTTATTTATCTGAGAGAGAGAGAGTGAGAAAGCTAGAGCAGGGGCAGAGGCAGAGGAAGAAGCAGACTCCCCACTGAACACAGAGCCCAACACGACACTGGGCTCAATCCCAGGACCCTCAGATCATGACCTGAGCGAAGGCAGACGCTTAACCGACTGAGCCACCCAGGTGTCCTAAATAGTCAAATATATTTTAGAATGCTCAAAAAATTCATGAGTATTTAGAACTATAGATAAAAAGTACATAAGAAAATCTTCCAAATTGTAAAGAACATGCATGTGTATTGACTTGTTTCTCCTGCATTGCCACAGGTAAGACATCCAAGTAGGGTCATGGTGGTAGTTTCCATGTTTGGGTTCTTTATAGGTTACTGTGGATGCTCTGTCTGGCTCACTCATTCAGGAAGATTAGGTGTGCAGACTCTCCCTGGATCACATTCCATGGGATTAGAGCAAAGTACACACTCCAGTGAACAGGAAATTGGATCAGTAAATGGAAACCAGTCAGAAAATGGAATAGAAGTGTACATGCTTTTAGCAGCACAATTTTTTTTGCCTCTGGACCTTACTGACCCAACCCCATCCCATTACTTTCTTCGGAATGAATTCAGATTATAATTTTATTTATGTTTCAGTGCAAGAATTTCATTTTGTTAACTGGTTTTATTCCAGAACCATCACTTTCACCATCAAAGCATGTTAGAGTGTTTCCTTAAAAACACTTTGAAAAATCTTAATGATTCTAGAAACAAATATACGTTCCATTCATGCCATTGATTACTTCATTCCTTCAGCAGATATTTGCTAAGAATTGCCTCCTGGATATTAATGGGTCAGTAAACTTTAAAAATGAGAAGGAGCAACTTCAGCTTCTGTGATTTTCACCCTTACTATAAAGGTCTAAGTGAAGGTCCATTTTCTACCATTCCCTATCTATAGTTTCTTCATTCCTACTCTAACGCTGAGTTTCCTGGGAGAAAAAAGTAATTTTCCTGTTCTTATTTTCTCTCGTTGAGAAGTTTCAGTGCTCCAAATTACTTTGTGGTTTCTCTTGACTTTCAACATTTCCAACCTGTCACCTCCAGTTTATGTACGAGTATTCTTAGAGTCCCCTACCCCAATAAAATCTTAACGAATTACACTTCCTTATCATTTTTCTTTTTTGTGACCTAAATGTGAAATAATGCACAAAATCATGAACCGACAAGTAATTATTTGTAGTAATTGTTAAGATTTCTCCTTTGAAACTACAAGAAAAGGTAATGCACATTTTATAATGATGTGTTCTTTTCTTCTTTCCATTCAAAATGATTTTGATGACAATAAATCACTCAGTTGGAAAACAGATTTTTTTTTCACAGAGTACAATTGGAATCATTTTGCTGAATCGATGATGACTCTCTATGATAATAAAAAGTCCAAGGAATTTGTTAGAAAAAAATTGAATTGGTTGATTCGCTAATAGCCTTATTCCAGATACAAGTAGCGTTAAAAGCTTTCTCTTGCTTTGTCGTCATTTTTCTTTTTTCTGATTGTCCTTAGCTGACTTAAAAATGTGTCCATACAAAGAACATAAGAGGCATATCTGCTTAGTTTTTGCCTCCAGAGTTACAACTAAACATAAGAAAGAATGAGGTTGAAGGTAGGTTGGAAAGGAAAACAAAAGCGAGGGAAAAATGAAACCAAAACTGAGTTTCCTTCTTATTAATTCCTTAGGCACAATTTTTAAATTCATTAGGTGAGGATTTAGACTCTTTATTTTGGTCTATTTTTATAATATACTATCAGTAGTCAAATTCAGATCCACTTTTCTGTTTTCATTTCATCTGATGGTTGTATAATCAAAAGAATACATATTTTTTCAATTAGACAGAATCGGTCATCTAAGAATGTTAATACACTCATATATACCTGCCTCCAACTATTTCCATTTAAATACAGGATCTGGGTAAAGTCATCACCATTCCCGTCATTTTAAAAATGATCAAACAATTATAAGAAAAACAAACATAGAATATATGTGTATTTTCTATTTTTTTTTCAAAAACAATTATTTCTCTATCATGTCTGGAAGAAATAACATCTCTTATCCAACTTCATCTTGTTTAAAAACTAGCATCAGAAGATCCAGAAGTTATCTTTGTAATAAAATTAGTAGTTGAGGAACAGCTAGTTTTCCTGGGTTAGTGGGAGACAAGGTTGTCTTAGGGGTATCATGGCTAAAGATATGCCACATTTAGCAATTACTGCACAATTCACTGTTATCACACTGTAAGAATTTCAGTAGGGACAATTCTTGACTCCTCTGAATCTTCAGTGGCTGACATTGTTCTCAGAAGTTTGGGAACTGCTTTCTATGACTACAGGGGTCCTGGTGGGCTAAAATTTCCCAGAGTGTTGAGCTTGCTATTAGTGAAGCGTGTCTCTGCTGGATGAAATGCTGCCTCTCTGGTACAGGTCAGGCAGGTGTAAAGAAGTCATTCTGGATTTCTTTGTTAAGCTAACAGTATACGATGGTGCTTAATTTTTAAAATCATTTTTGCAACAATTTGGAATGTTTAGGAGTGCGTACAGAAAAGTAGCGTGTGGAAAGGCACAGTGGTCAGAAGTATGCCTTTTAAATTTCCACAGACTGGGGCTGACTCTATCCTGGTGTCATCACCTACTCACTGTGTGTTCTGGAACAAGTTACCAGACAGGCTGAGCTCCCGCATTCCTATTCGTTACATGACACAACCAGGTCTGGGGTAGACATTCTTGGTTGTCTATGCCAAATCCATTCTCCTGCTTCCTTGCTAACAGAGTGACTAATTTGTTCAGGTTTTGGGCATCCTTGCGTGCAGAGAAATCTGGACCTCTTCTCAGCCTCAGGAGGCAAATATTAATTAGATGAAGCCAGTCAAGGAAATTCTATTCACTGTGAGAGCAAATGATAGGCGACTGGACGTGCCAAGAAGTCATGAGATGAATCCATGGAGCAGCTTCTGGGAACTTGCTCTCCTTTCTAAAATGCATCATGTTCTCCCTCTTCTGTCCTTTGGGCTGTGAAGCTCAGAGCAGCTACTGTCAGCTTGAAATCATAAGCTGATAAGCCTTCCACTGTGCCATGAGGGCTGAGCGGAAGGTATAAAGGAAGCTGGGTCCTTGATGGCATCACTGAGCTGCTGAATGACCCATCCTTAGAATCACCCAACTGTGCATTTCTTGTTACTTGAAACAACAGATTTCTTTTATTATTGATACCATTTTGAGTCAAGTCTAACTCTAGCTCTTGTATATGAAAGCATCGGAACAGATACAAATAATTATCTCCAAATAACATAGTTGTTTTGAGAATTAAATGAGATGACACATAGAATGCGTGCCTGGTACAGTGTCACAGATAGTGCTCAAACATGGTTATTGTTATTATGACTGATGTTGTTGATGTTAAAACTGCATGAAGGAGGGCACGTGACGTGATGAGCACTGGGTGGTATATGCAACTGATGAATTACTGAACTCTACATCTGAAACTAATGATGTACTCTATGTTGGCTAATTGAATTTAAATAAAAATTTTTTAAAAATGGAATAAAACGGCTAGTTCTGCCATGGTTCTCCTGTCAGATTTCAGCATTAGTTTCAGACAAAATTGTGAGGGCTGAATAGGACAAAATGGGAAAAAGTTCGTTTTGGACAGCCTCTTCTTCTCTCTCAGTGTGTCCTTCCCTTCCTTTTGCAGCTCAGTCTACTCAGCCATGCAGCAGAGGGATTAGTGATTGTAGCTCATGAGGATAGGATGTTTAATAAGGCAATTTTTAACCCCAAAGAATCATGACCTCGTTGTAGAATTCCAAATGGCATGTCAAGTTGTTAGGTATGAATTTGGGGTGAAAGTTCACAGTATCTCCAAAATGTGATCACATCATCTTCCACCTACATCTACGGCCAAACCTTCCAGCGTACAACTGGCTACTAAATCTCATTGTGTTTTATCTAGTCACTGCCTTGTACGAAAAGAATTCCCCTCTGTGGCGTAATTGCTAACACTGGATAATGATCAGGTGGTGCCCAGAGCATTCCAGATCATTATCTATTGACAGTGAGAGTACTGTTCCTTTTTCTTTCTTTCTTTCTTTCTTTCTTTCTTTCTTTCTTTCTTTCTTTCTTTCTTTCTTTCTTTCTTTCTTTCTTTCTTTCT
>NW_027397066.1:59197078-59330474 GCF_003265705.2 Callorhinus ursinus | reverse complement strand
TCTTTCTTTCTTTCTTTCTTTCTTTCTTTCTTTCTTTCTTTCTTTCTTTCTTTCTTTCTTTCTTTTTCTTTCTTTCTTTCTTTCTTTTTCTTTCTTTCTTTCTTTCTTTCTTTCTTTCTTTCTTTCTTTCTTTCTTTCTTTCTTTCTTTCTTTCTTTCTTTGCTTTACCTTCCTTCCTCCCTTCCTTCTTTCCTTCCTTCCTTCCTTCCTTCCTTCCTTCCTTCCTTCCTTCCTTTCTTTCTTTCCTTTTTTGTTCTGCCCCACAATTATTTATTCATTCAACAAGCATTTATTCTGCTCCTGCTGAATACAAGGGCTATGAGGATTCGAAGAAGACAACTTGATTTTATACGGCAAGAGGATATGAGTCATGTTGCAGATTCTGAAACAGCAGAAAAAAAGTGTGAAAGGTGCCACAAAAGAAGGAGGATCAGAGGACACCATGGTTCCCAGCCAGGAACTACTTCAGCTTCATAAACCCATGTGGGTCCCTCATAACAACGGTGCTGTTTTAATGTTGGTTGATAGGAAAAAAGGATGATGCCAACAGGTACATACGATGAGGGCTCACAGTTAGTGCTTCCAGAGTGCCACCTAGGGTTCTGGTTCCAAGCACTGGAACACAGTAAACCATCTCCATCATCACCACCCCAGAAGTCACCCCTCTCACGATCTCCACCTCCCAGATAAGAACACTGAGGCAGAGATTAAGTAATTTGGCCCAGATTCCAAAACTGAGTCAGTCCGGCTCCAAACCCCTCTAATTCCAACACTTTCTGTCTTTGTCCCTCCGCTGGATGGCTCCTCTTCAGCTGCCCTCACATCTAGATGGTTGATGCATCAGTGTGTCACTGAACAGTACAACGGTGTCTCTACATGCCTGGAAGTCAGCAGAGCTTATCCGTATGGGGGGTCGAATGTATCCCATCCGGAAGGAAGCACCAGCAGGCGGCCCACAGCTCAGGGAGCAATCGGCTGTCTGAGTGGGGTGACATTTGTGCTGGGTCTTGAGGAGGTGAGCGGGATGTCCATAAGCAGAGGTGGAGGAAGGAAGGCCCAGGTAAAAGGAGCACAGAATAAAGGCTCAGAGAGGAGGCTGGAGCCGGTGGTGGCACACAGGTATCAGCGGGGATCAGGATGAGGGGAACAATTCCCCACAGGCCCTGCCTGTGCCCATTCCTGCCCCCCCCCACTCAGTAGGTGAGACCCGTCAGCTGCCACTCAGTCTTTACTGAAAGTCACCTGTGTTCAGGATTATTCCGAAATTTCAATTAGATGCTTTTCAAATACTCCTTCTCTGCCAGTTAATCGATAAATAATTCATTTATTCTCCTGACACACAACTTTGCATTTTGGTATCAACCAAGTCATTTTTAGAAGTCATAGATTGTTTCATATTTAAATCATACAATCAAAAGGTTTTGTTTTGTGTTGTTTTTCCCTAGAGAGGACTATTCATTTTCAAACCAGTAAGAGAAGCTATTTTTTTTCTTCATTGCTTATGGATAGCTAGGACTTGTGGGGTTTTTAAACCGGGAAGGTGTGGGACTCCTTTGCATTTCGAGTGGACTTGGCCTTTACAACTATTTACCATACTAGTGTTGAGAGGAGTTTGCTCATTTATTTGGAGCATGACAAGAGATGGGTGTGTGCTGTGCACTGACACCCAATAAGAAGCAACCTCATGATTTTTCAACATCGTTTGTTCTGTCAGAGCTCTTGTTTGGTATGAGACATTGCCACACACTTCAAAATGTAGAGCAAGTTATTCGGGGGAGGGCAGCTAGTAGTAGGGGGAAAATGGACAAACTCTACCTTTCACTTCTATCTCCCCTAAGAAAAATGACAGAAATCTGAGCATTTCCTCAAATATCCAGAATACCTTGAGATCAATTTTATGATGGATCTGCTAGGTAACTATAGAGAAAGCAGCTCTCTTCATTCCAGTGTCCCCAAGGGGGGGCTTTCATGGGACTATTTCTTCTGCTGTGTGCTATCTTTATAGGGAGGACCAGCTAGATAATTAGTAAAAGTCACATTAAAGTGAAACACGAGGCCCCTTGTTCAAAAAGTCTTAAGAATTTCAAGACAGTGCCAGTAGAGCACTGAGCCAAGCTTGAAGAGCTTCAGAGCTGGACCTCCAAATGGACACCTGTGAAACCGGTCCCACGGTCAGAGGCTGATTTTACATATCTCTCTGCCTCTGTAGTATTGGGCATGCGTAGCAACAGGAAGAACATGTAGCAGCAGAAAGAGCACAGCTGAAAGCCCGACTCTTTTCCTTCTAAATGTGTGGGTGTGAGTGAGTTACAGTCTCAACCTCTTGCATTGTGTGGCTCAGAAGGGTAAATGCTCAGAGCATCCACTGCAACACCTTACACAAGAAAGACTCAATGAATAGTGTCAGGAGGCCTGGGTTTCAATTCTGGAAGGATCCAGTCTTTTGTCCAGGTGACTAGGCCCCGTATGAGTGACTGTTAGGTCACAGCTTTACTGTCTTTATTCTGTTCTGTGGCCCAAACCCTAATGTCAGCTTACAAATATCTTGTGAATTGTGGCCACAAGGGAAGCTGGGTGAGTGGTCTTGGCAGGGTCAACGCAACCCACCCTCATATCATGAAAAATAATTCAAAAGGCTCAACAGTATAATACTTGTATACAGTAGATGTCATATTGTTGCCATCACTAATCATGGAACATTGCCTTCCTTTCCTTTCTTTTGTTTTAATTTGTTAACATAGTCCAAGTAGTAAATGGCATTTTAATTTTTTTAAAGATTTTATGTATTTATTTGAGAGAGAGTGAAATTAAGCATGATTTGGGGGGGAAGGGAAGCAGACTCCCTGCTGAGCAGAAAGCCCAATGCGGGGCTTGATCTCAGAAGCCTGAGATCATGACCTGAGCCGAAGGCAGATGCTTAACCAGTCGGTGCCAACCAGGTGCTGCGACATTTTAGTTTTTTTGCTTTGAATTGACAACTGTAATATGTCTCTAGTCAAAAAGACAATGTCTGGATTCTAATTAACAGAGAAAGAGGGTGCTCCTTTGGAAATCTCCAGCTGAAATAAAATAAAATATCCTTTGTTTGAAATTCATGTCTGGTGTTGGAAAAGTCGTTAGCTCACCTATCTGCTGCTTGTGCTCACCTTTCTAAGAATAAATATAATGAAAACGAAACAGATGAGCAGGAGGGAAACACATCATGTGCAGCACTTGTTCTTGTAAAACTGAATTAAATGTCAAAGATCTACTCTCAAATAACCTGCCCGGATTTCTTGTTATTCTGTGCTTAGGATTTCTGCCCATCCTTGAAAAACAACTGTAACAGGAGAGAAGGTAATTTCCCTTTGGACTTAGATTAGGTCCTTGAATGTTCCCAATTTGATGGACACCTGCAAACACACATACTTTTTTGGAAAGCCTTCTTTTAATAAGTGAAGATATTGCAGCCTGGAGACATGAAATAAACCTGTTGCCTGGGGGTGAGCAGTTTACAGGAATGATGGTCTTTCCATTTTCTCAGAAATGGAAGAGATTGTCTCCCAGAGCAAATGTTTATTTCTCTTGGCGAATAAGGATCTGCCCAATGTATTTACTGCTTGGTTGTGTGTGTGTTCCTTTGTGCTTGTCTCTGTCTACATGGGTGTGAGATTAGATTTTTCAGCTTCCAAATTGTGGGGCTGGTTCTGTCATCTAATAATTCCTCTGAGCCCCTGTGTAAATCTGTAAGCCAGGACAGACTTGGCTTGCCATCGTTACTAGGAATCTAGTTTGAAATTCGGGCCTCTTGTGATATATATGAAACATGAAACCAGCCAGAAACCATAATTTTTACAGTTAATTTTTGACAGCTCTTGCCCTAGACGATACCAACTTATAATTAGTGAACATGAGGGAAATAAGAGAATGGAGGGATCAACTACATGGAATAAAGTAGATGGTATTTCTTACATTTCTCTCACAAGAAGCATCGGCTGGCTGTAGGCACCCGCTCCTCCAGATGAAGGAGAGTGGGTGGCCCCACTGGCAAGCCTCCAGAAACCATAATAAATATAAAACCTGTGAGGAATAATTAATAAAACTAAAGAAACATAGGAAGCTTGCTTTTTCTTCCCCAGTCCCAATTTCTACTAAAACTTTGTGATGGATTTTTCAAAGAACTATAACTTCGCTAAAGTTTGAACTAAGTTCAAAATATGTAAGTAACTGACAGATGAGATAAGATGGGAAATTTTGCAGGATCTTTGTGTGGCTGCCTTTGGCCTGAAAATGGAAGCCTTTGATTTGTAGCTATTGGTGCACTCACCCCATAGTGCTCAAGCAGTGGTTTCAGATGCATGGCTGTGGGAATGGAGATGGACCAGAAGTTAGGGGGAAGGTAGTGTGTGGATGGGATTGACGCCGTAACAAAGAAGACAGCGGTGATCTGGGTTTGAAATCGGTCAAACTCGGGCCCAATCCAGGCTCTGTCATATGTTCTTCTGAGTTAAGTTATTGATCAGACCTGAACTAGAATTTGTCATCTCTTAGACAAGGTTAAACAATCACACCTATGCGAGAACATTGAAGTACTACAGTGTAGTGGATAAAAGCATCAGGTGTAGGCTCATAGCTTCAGAACCTTGGTTAAGTTCCTGAACCCCTGTGGGCCTCATTAACAATGCAGTTAATGACACCTACTTCATACAGTTGTTTTGAGAATTAAACCTCTTGGCACATAATAATTGCCCAATAAGTGTTAGTTATTATTCATTTCCAACAAATATGTATTCAGTGCCTTTTATTTGTGGGGCACTGCCCAAACCACTGATGAAACCGAATAATGCACACAAAGTGCCTTGGTCAAAGAAGACACCCAAGAAATATTTGATGAATGGAAGGGAAAGCAAACCTCTTGGTGTGTCCCGAAGTTTTGGCTGGGTTTTGAATATCCGATCCAGTATTCTTTATGTCAGCAGATAGTTGGCTGGTTGTTTTTTGTCTTTTTTTCTGGCTGGCATTGCTAATTTAGTGAGTGGGGTCCAATGTATCCCCTTACCCAACAACAGAATTAGCAGGATAAGAGAAATGATTCACTGTACTCTTCTTTCTCTTAGGTCTCTTCTACTGTCTGAGGGCTGATAGGAGCCAAGTTAGCCAAAGGAGAAGACAAATGAAGTGGTCACAGGTATCCTTTTGAAAAGGTACCTGAAGTGGAAAATAACATCCACATTTGTTTTCAAATGTCTACATCAAAAGCAAGTGCTCTTAAGTAGAAGTCTTGTACAGGATTGGTGGGTAAGAGAACCTTCTACAGTTGTAAGCAACATTTGATGTTTGTGCCCTTTTCTGGGGAGAGAGACCAGAGTTTTCAAAAAGTTTTAGAGAGATCTACTGTCCAATAAATATTAAGACCCAGTGGACAATGAAGGTTGAAGACTGAAATAAGGAAATTAAAGTGATTTTGAGGTCAAATTTAGATTTATTACCAAGTTTTGTAAATGTAAATATAAAGGAAAAAACCTGAGTCAGAAACAGGTGATCAAGCTCATTAGATTCCAAAAGGTGTGAAAAATCCATCTCAGGGGAAGCATTCACTGCATATTTGCTGTCAAAAGGCACTGAAGCCTGACGGATCCATGGACCTCAATTAACTACCTCAATTAACTAGGGCTTGGGAAGGTTTTTTGAGGGATCATAATTATGTGTTATGAAAACATAATCTCAACCACAGTTTCAACTTGTTGATATGTTTAGCAGGCTAATTTGCTGGGAATTTGGAACTCTAAAAAAGTAGACTTTGAAAGTAACAACAACACAAAGCTAGCCATGAAATGTCACCGAATTAAGTATTCAGTGCTACCAAAATATTATTGATTGTGCATAAAGACAAAGTGTGACAACATGTATAGTGTGTAAACAAAGCACCATGACATAGGCATATTAGCATTTGGTGAGAACAAATGTCAGTAAACACCTCTGAAATTTCAGAGGGCTTTTGCAAGAACAGGCATTAGGGAGGATCTGCTGGGGTTAAGATGCACTGGCACCTCAGAAGATTCTCCCTACTGTTAATGAATGAATGAATCAGCCACTTAATTTCTATTCTATCTGAAACATGGGGAATTCCCGAGAAAAGATTTCTTACTAGTCCAACCTGAGCAACAGAGAATATCCCTTGCTTTGCTCCATTTCCCAATTTATTTATTTATTTCTAGTGGTAGTATTATAATAGTCAGAGATAGGAGGAGGAGAATGAGTGCTAAACATGATTTGTAAGTTAAATGTTTTTCAAAGCCTGACTTGGTGGATCATTTGAAAAACAGATGCCAAATAAGACAAATATCTGATAACCCAGTAATTTATTTTCATGATAATAATTTATGCTCATAACTGTGGACATCTAGGTCTGTATAAACCTTGACCTATCTCTCATTTCTGAATATTTATTTATACCATTGTGATTTCTGACTCTTAGCATCCATTTCCCCTTCCAGGAATCCCCTTATGATATTTCCTTGTAGATATCTCCATCTAGCCTATCATCTATTAGGTGAACGTGGCACTAATCTCTCAATGCCAGTCTCAACTCGTTTATAGCCAACTCTGGTGGCCCATGACCTAGATGAGGCAATAAGGATATTCTGTCATTTTGGCCTCAATGACTGTCTCAGAGAAAGGTCTGTCCCAAGTCAGGCTAATGGGACTCAACTCCAGGACATATGTGCATGTTCACTTTCTGCAAGGTTGCTGAGTTGTCAGGCTATGTATCTGGAGCTTCCAGTCCCTGCTGTAAAGGAGAACTTACCAGAGAATGAAGATAACACAGGGAAACACAGTGGTGTTTGGGTATATGCTTCTGTCATATCAAAGCAGGAGCTACTTCTAGACTTTGCAATACCTGGGCCAATAAATTCTTAGTTCAGGAAGGAGGTTGTTTCTAAATATAGTGTGAAATGGGTTTCTCTAAAGAACCCATACTGGAATGTACCCTGTTCCTTTTGCTTGGAAAATTTTCTTGCCTTCTCTTTACCTCCCAAACGTATGCTCATTTTTCAAGATCCAGCTCAAACCCCACCCTTTCCAGGAAGTCTTCCTTGAATATCCCAGCCTAATGAGCTCACCCTCCCTTGACCTCTTATACCACTCAATGTTCTTAGTCCTTGTTACTTGTCTCCCAGGGATTGTGGACCTTGTAGTGCTAGTCACTTTTTTCTTTTCAGATAATCTTATTTCCAAAAGGATGAAAAGCCAGTCCTTAAATGTACTATGTCCCTCAGCCTTTGTCATGGAAGGTTATACATAGTAGGTAAGCAATATGTATCTATGACTTTGATTAATGTAATAAAAATAGATATAAGTACATTTCTTATCCACTTGTTAGTCCTTGCATGAAATACATGATTGTATGGTCATAAGGAAGAGAAACAATTATGAGGGATTGCAGCTATCAGGATGATGCTATCCAGTATACAGGGAAGGGCAAATAGAGAGTATCAGAATTTCAACTTGCCTGTATTATGTGGTGAGCGTTTCTCATTGCTGGTAGAGAAGGGACTCAGGGCTAGTATCTTCACTGTTTCTCAGGCTTCCCTTACAGCATTCTCAGCAGTGGAAAAGCCTTGGGCACAAACAATAAGATATATCATAACTGGGTTTTGAGCTAAGCCTATAAATGAAATAATATCTCAGTTATTTAAACATCTAAATTCTTAGGAGTCAATGCTGCCACATTTAAGACCATTTCAACAAAATCGCCGAGCTTCTGGTCCAAACTTATACCCTTGCTTCACCAGAGATGATGGTTGTCTGGCTCCCTCAAGCACTCCCAGCTACTGCAGTCTCTTTCCCTGTATTCAGTCTGAGAGTTTTCCTGGCCTCATTCCAGTTTGGCTGCCACCAGTTTGTAAAATGTCTTGACATCAATTGACAAGCTGTTTTAGGATCAAATCGTACAAATTTTCTTAGCCACACTGACTTACGTAAATGTGCTATGTGCCTACTGTGTCCATGGACTGGAGAAAGTCCAGAAGGCTATAAATGAAGGTTCCAACAAACAAAGAATTTTAGGTCTAACAAGAGAAGCAAACCAGTCTTTGCAATGGGAGAGTGGGCAAGGTGCGGGTCCATGTCCCGCAGACTGAGCCTCTTCACAGCCTCTCCCTGGCCCCCACACCCAGCCTGCTGCCACTCCTAGCCCTACACTCTTCCTTCCACCCTAGTGCACTGACTCCATCACGGAGCTGAAAGAGTCTTAAAAAGAGGAACTGGGCTGAGATTCAGCCACTCTCTGTTCTCAGCACCAATTGTGTTTCTTATTAGATATGGGCAAATGGTTTTCTGATGAGTTCTTTTTTTTTTTAAGATTTTTATTTATTTATTTAACAGAGATAGAGAGAGAGCGCACCAGTAGGCAGAGCTGCAGACAGAGGTAGAGGTAGAAGCAGGCTTCCTGCAGAGCAGGGAGCCCAATGTGGGGCTCGATCCCAGGACCCTGGGATCATGACCTGAGCCGAAGGCAGTTGCTTAACCGACTGAGCCACCCAGGCACCCCTGACGAGTTCTTTTTCATAAGATAGCTCCAAATCTCTAAAAGAGTCATTTTTGTTCCTTATTCACATTTTATCCATTTTGCCTCATGGATGGTATCATGTAACATAACTCCTCTATGTCACCATTTTCCCACACTGATCACTGCAAGGTCACTTGTGAATGTTTATTTTCCTATTCTCACTGGTAACTGGTGACATTTCAAAGTGAAGAAGGTGTTTTTCTTAGTCATGACATATTTGACTAATGCCAGAAATTACTTCCAGTTCTAATCTCATGTTGCTTACCCTGTTGCCTGAGAGATTAAAGTTTGCTACATGAAAATAGCAATTTGAGGAGATGAAAGTTTAACAAATGCTATAAATAGCAACCAACGCTCTTGTCATTATAGTTTACTACAGTTCCACACCCACTTCCTTTTCTAGTCTCTGTCATTAACTATTATATCTGAAGTGAAACTTGTTTCTAGTACAATCAGTAGAATGAACAACGAAACCATAAAGGGATCAAAGGCTTAGTGAAAGAATTTGTTGTCTTTCACACACAGAGAATGAACCTTCCTTTCAGGGATTCATACTGACCAAAACGCCTTTTGAGTTCCCAAGTTTGATGCCTATACCTTCTTCTACTTTCTTCTAAGGAATATCCTAAATGCTCAACTTATGAAATCTTATAAACAAAAGAGTAATCCTGGAGAGGCATTATTTCCTTAGGTGACTGAATGGGTAATTTATCCTATGCTTCCTCTACACATCCTAAAAATATCCACACACCACACAATACTCACTTCTAACGCAGCTTCTTTCCACGGATCTCGGAAAGGTGTTTATGCCAGTGCTACATCTGCCCGCGCTATTAAGAAGGATATTTATAGAGTCGAAATTTTCCAAGCCAAAAGCAAAAGGTATCATTAGAAAGTTTGTGACAATGGTAGGTAGGGATGCTGGCTCATCATATCCTCTGAAATATGTGGCTATCTATTTTGGTTTCTGGACTTGTTCTTTTCCTTCCAAGACTAGGACTGATGTTGTGGTCATTACTGGCCTCCAGTGGGATATCCTTGAGTCTAGGCTTGTGTTCCTGCTGCTGTCTGCACCGAGGTAGTGTGTCCCTCCGACCCTTTGGAAGCACAGGCGTCCCCTTGCTGGATCTACGCTCGCTGTGCTAGCTTCTTGTGCGGAGAAGACACACAGGTGTTGGGAACCATGAAGGTGCTGCTCTCTGACAGAGCAGGCCACAGCGTTGTTTCCTCTCTGTTGCCACCAACCACATAGGTACAGGGCACCTCGTGAAGTCGTCTCTCCTTGTGCTTCCAATGCAAAGTGGGGCATAAGCTACTGCTTTTTCAAACAACCTCGTCTTGTGTCTGGAAGTTTCTATCATTTCATTATTCACTCTTATCTCACAGTGAGACCCACGGCCATGTGGGAATGGGGTCCCTGAGAAGTGGGGAAGCATCTTCATCTCTGTCTTGGGCTCACTTCCATAAAATGTAGAATATGGGTGTTAAGTGCTCTATCTCTGGAGTTCATCTGACTGGGTTTAATGCCTGACTTGTCCACCTACCAGCTGTGTGACCTTGGGCAAAGCTATTTGCTTGTTCCAGGCCTTCATTTACACATCATAAACCATTTTAATGGCATTGACCTCATAGAGTTTCAATGAGGTTTAAGTGAATTATACATGCACAGCGTCCAGAACAGAACCCAAGACATGGAAGGAGTGAACACATAGTGTTGCAAACGTCTGAATCTTACTGATACTCAAAGAAGGGTTGTTTTCTCTGAAGTGCCTCACAAATAGGGCAGTAAATGAGGTCAGTCATAAGCAGCACTTTGATTCTTATGTTATGATAACCTCCTCTCTCTATTAAAGACCACTCAACCAGGAGAATCAAATTCAGTGATATTAGGGATGAGAAACTGCAGTTGTCACATGAAGAAGTGATAAAAAATATAGCCAAAAATGGTTGAAAAAAAGCATTAGCAAGTATATCAGGTAGTTAATTAATAGGAATATTGTGTTTTCATTCTAAACAATAGATACTTTCATAAATAATTTTACATTTACAATTCTGTATTCTTCTTCTTTCAAAGGGTCCCCAAAGTTTCATCCCCTCTACAAAATCTGAATTTGTCACTAAACTGTTCTTAATCTTTTTTAATAAATGATAAACCCATTTAAGAGTTTCATGTACTCCATGGATTTCTCCAGAAAAATGCATGCTTTTCTGGAGCCCTGGGCAGTAGTTAAAGCTTTGGAGGCCTGAAGGGTAAAGACAGGCTGAAGTACTTTAAAACAAACATTACTTTAAAACAAACATTCCTCAGGAGAAAAGTCACACTCATGAGGGGTAAAGAGAGATTAGGATTTTTTTCCTATTGCCACCTATTTCAAAGAAACCAATGGCTTCCCAGATGCTCACATAGCAACTCATGTTTATACTTAACTCACCATGCTAATGTGGTCTGATGATTCGTCTCTCTCCAAAACTCTCTCCCAAATCTTTGTTTTGGCAAACAAAGATTATATTGTTTATTATTGTGATTCACGTTCTGGCACATAGGCATTAATAAGTGATTATTGAATGAGCGACTTGAATGAAAAGAAGGAAAAGTAACTAGGTTTCCTTGGCTATTTTTCATACCTGTTGAATAGAATACATAAAACCAAAATATCTTTCCCCAACATAATAACCATAAAGCATCCTGCAGTTCACGATACTAAGAACTTTTATCCCCCTTTTTTTTCCTTCAAGATTTTATTTGTCAGAGAGAGAGATTGAGAGCAAGCACAAGCAGGGGGAGTGGTAGGAAGAAGGAGAAGCAGGCAGAAGGACAGGCAGGCTCCACGCCGAGCAAAGAGCCTGATGCGGCGCTCGATCCCAGGACCCCGGGATCATGACCTGAGCCAAAGGCAGATGCTTAATTGACTGAGCCACCTGGGCATCCCTTTTATTCCTTTTTTATCCCAATACACATATAGCTGGCCAACGTAAACTGGTAGCAAAATCTGAAATGGTATCTGTGAGAAGGCAAAATTTGGGCCGTTGCAACTCAGCAAGATTTATGTTATTTATGAGTTTCTTTTTGCATTCGTTCCAACATTGCTAGTTTGTGGCTACAGGTGCATTGAGACTTTTAATGATTAAACATGTCTGGTCACACCAGGAGGTGGCGCACTAAATGGGCTACGCCAGAATGCCCAGGACATTCCTCTAACAAAAATTTGGCAGTTTGAAGTTAAAAGCCTGTTTCTCCAGCAAGATCATCTTCAGCTCCCACTCAGTTGAACTTCATACCCAGATTAAAGATTGTCATTTTGAATGACCAAATGTATGTGTTTATCCTTGGATGGCTACCTTAAGAGCTCATCCTACTGGAACCACTTCAACACTTAGTATTACATCTCCTGTAGTGAGTTTAGGAGAGGAGTTGAGGTGAGTTGCAGAAGGAGCCCCAGAAACCAGCTCTTAATCAGACTGATTTTCATACTTTGTCCTCCTAGGTACTTTAGGCACTAGTGACTGCTAGTTCAGTATGATTTAAAAGCCCTGCTCCTAGGTTCATCGGTTGTCTTTTATAAGATTACTTTGAACTCACATAATGTGTGTGTGTGTGTATGTGTGTGTGTGTGTGTGTGTGTGTTGGCTAATAGCTAAGAGCCTTGACTTGGAGCTAAACTTCAGCTGGTTATTTAATCTCTTTGGGCCTTGGTGTCTTCAAGTGTACCATGGAAATAATAATAGAACCTTACTACCTCACAGATTTATTGTGAGGATCAAATGGGTTCATGTATACAGAGCACTTGGAACACTGTCTGGCACTTAAGTGCTATAGAAGTGTTAGTTCTTCTTACCATTTGCATCAATACAGCATTCCATTCTTCTTAGGTTCTGCACATTGGGTTGTTAGACTCAATAGGGCCATGAAGGGCAAGTGTCTAAGTGGAAGAGGATCACTGTGTGACTTATTCCTTGAAATATTTTCAGTTTTGTCATGAAGTGGTGAAACCTCTTTCAGCAGAAACTCGTCTGTGGAGATTCAGGGATGGAGAGCACATGGCCCAGCAGCCCAGCTCTCTGCTGGTGATCTACCTAACCATCTGGCTGTAGACCAGAAATGAAGGAGCAAACTAGGGGAGGTTGGGAATATATAGGTACTCCAGCAACATATTCTAAGTATTCAGTTGTTGTAGAGATTCATGAGTGAGGAAAGTACTCCAGCCTTTAGCTGGAAACCTGAAGGCAACATGTCGGGGTTTTAGCCAATGGAAAGTGATATCATTTACATAATCTGCTTGCAAAACAACCCACAAGAAGCTCATCAGACCCACTTACCTTTCTCTGAGTTCATCTTACTGGACTTTGACTTGAAATACTCTCTTCTCCTGACTTCCAGAATGCCGTGCTTGCCTGCTTTGCTTTGCACCTCCCGGTTCACTCATTCTCAGGGCGCTTTGCTCATCAGCCTCCTCATCTCTGGGTGTGGTAATTCCTCAGGGCTTTGTACTATCTTCTCTTCTCTCTCCTATACTCTCCCCCTAGCGATTCCATCTGTGCTTATGGTTTTAAATACCATCTAGAGAATAACACATTTCATATTTACATGTTGAGCGTAGACTTCTATTCTGACCACAAACATCATGATATTCTACTTCCTAACTAAACATCTCCATTTCCATGTTTCTAACACAACATGCCTGGAAGGGGACTTCTCATCTCCTAATTTATTCCTTCTCCTGCCATTCTCATCTTAATAAAGGGCAACAGAAATCTGGCAAGTCACCTGGATTATGTCTTCTCTGGTTAGGTTCTATTTTCAAAATCGATCTCGAATACACACTTGTCTCCATCTTCACTGCCACCATCGTAACTCAAGCCCCCCGATCTGTAATCTAGAAGTCTGATCGCTTCCCACTTTTTCTTTTTCCTCTAATATATTCTTCATACAGGAACTTGAAAAATCTTTCGAAGCATGCACTAGAGCACAAACAAAGAAACCAAATGTAGAGAGATCAAGTGAACAATGCAAAGTGACTAAGTGGAAGAGTTTTTCTCACACAGCTTCCTCCTCTCTCTGATCTCAAGGGGCTGCCGCCCCATCCATATATACTTCCGTACAAAACGGCAGCCATGCTTGGAAGTATGTTTGACTGTCTTTCAGAGTATTTTCACCTTTCCCAATGATGCCTGCTTTCGTTTCACTCTGCTCCAATCCCAGTCAGCATGCTCAGACAGTTTGCTCTCATCATTGCCCTTCTGACCCGTGGGTCTGTGAGTTCCCCAACATTTTTCACCCAGAGATCTCGATGCCTACTTCATGTCAGTCACCCGCTCATGTTACCGTAATAATGTTGGCCTCAGCATCACTCAGCAGGGCCCCACCCATGTGTTTCAGCATGAAATTCCTCTCTCTGCTTGCAACCTTCTCTTTTCCTGCCTCTTCCCGTTCCTAATACCTATGGGACCCATTCCTGAGCCTCATCAAAACTTCAAAGTCATCAGTCTCTTTCTCACCTGCCATTTTAGTACTGCTTTCCTGGAAGCAGTCGGCTTTACGCAGCCAAGGCTTCATTTCAAGGAGGAGGCCATCCCTTCTCATTCCTCCGACATCACCAAACTTACTAAAAGAATCACAAAGCACCATGGTGGGGTCTCACATAAAATCATGCTTTCACCTTAGTTGTCCCTTTGAAGGTGAGGATTTCTTTGACTTATCTGTTTTTGATATTCTATCGAATTAATCCTAATAGTTGTTTTAAAGCTTTTTCATTACTTAAAATTTGTTGCTTAAAAGTACTTAAAATTTCATCCCATCATACTTATTTTGTTTTTTTTTTTAAAGATTTTATTTATTTATTTGACAGAAAGAGCACAAGCAGGGGGAGCAGCAGAGGGAGAGGAAGAAGCAGGCCCCCTTCCAAGCAGGGAGCCCGATGCGGGACTCGATCCCAGGACCCTGGGATCATGACCTGAGCCGAAGGCAGATGCTTAACCATCTGAGCCACCCAGGCGCCCCCATCGTACTTATTTTGAATAGAGTAGCTTTTTAATCCTTTGGTTGAGTAAGTCAAAATAAGTCACACTAGAAAAATTCACTTTCTCTTTATACACAAATTCTCTCTCTCTCTCTCTCTCTCTCTCTCTCACACACACACACACACACCAGAATAAAAAGTAAATAAACTATATGCAGTTCAGGATTCTTTAGAAGAAACAATTACATGCAACCCAAACTTTATTTTTCTTTAGATTTCAATCTGTAAAGACATGCTTTTCTCAGTTTTCATATTACAAGCAACCACATCAAATATTATTCGAACTTACTCTTCATCTTTAAAAAGGTGACATACTTAATTAACATATTATTAAAGCCAGACCACAAGCAAATTGTAAAAGCAAAAACTCACTTTTCATGATCAGATTGATGCCTCATGCACGCAAAAACCAATAACACCATCACCCTTCTAAGTCATAATCATTTTGTAAAAATCAATTTCTGCAGAACTTTATGGACAGCTTTAAGTAATTTTGATAAGATTTATCCCATTATAATATTAGGGTAATTTTTTATTTTATTTTATTTTTTTAAAAGATTTTATTTATTTATTTGACGGAGAGAAACACAGTGAGAGCAGGAACACAAGCAGGGGGAGTGGGAGAGGGAGAAGCAGGCTTCCCGCTGAGCAGGGAGCCTGATGTGGGGCTTGATCCCAGGACCCCGGGATCATGACCTGAGCCCAAGGCAGACGCTTAACCGCTTAACCACTTAATTGACTGAGCCACCCAGGCAACCCTAGGGTAATTTAAAAAAAAAAGAGGATTTAAATTTTGTATACAGTGTCCTCATCATCAAGACAATACTATACTTAACCAATGACAGGATATATTTATAAAAAGACCATAGCTCAAATTTATTTCACATTTACCGTATGCTAAAACTAAGTACCTTACATATTATCAATTCTTTTAATCTTATGACTAAGCCAATTAGAAGCATACAATTATTATCTCCATCCTATAGTTAAGAAACTGAGGGTAGGGTTACTTGACCAAGTTTACTCAGCTTGAGCACACGCTTTTAACTACGAAACTTTATATCTAATCTTGTTCATCATCGTATTATTGAATATATTATGGGATCTTACATGTAAATCAGAATGAAAAGCCTAATATTGAAAACCAAGCATATAGTAATTGCATCAAATTAATGCCCCAGAGGTCCAACTCAAAAAAAAAAAAAGTGGGGGGGACTTATTCAGAAAAAGGACTTGCACTTAGAATTTAATTATCTGTACTCACAAAGCCAATCTAAACAATCAAACACATACATAGGTTAACAATTACGTCAGTGTAGATAATTATTGAAGTTTATACCTGCTCAGTTTATCAGAAGTTTTTGATACTTAACTTGGGCCGAGCTGTTGGCTGTAAAAACTTCCTCCTGGTAATTAAAATAAAATATTCTAACATTTGCATTTATACCTAATACCTCATCCACAGGACTACTAATTTTAACTTATAATTTTGAATACATTTAGTGTAAAGTGATTTAATTCACCAAAGTCCTAGTAAGATTTGCCATTGCAATTCATCTCTTTCTTACTGCTCAGCGAGTTAATGAGTTAACATGCTGGGCTTGAAGTCTGAAGATTCAGTTCAAGGCCTCACTTTCCCCTGAATGGATGTTTGACCTCAGGCAAGCCACTGAGGTTCCCTGAGTTTCACTTTTCTCATCTGCGAAGTGAAGATAATGGTAGCTTTCCTGGCTGCTCCACAAGGCAGGGAGAAGGGTCGGGCGAGATAAGGTGAATGCAAGTGCTTCTGAACTACTAAGCCCAGGAAAATGCAGGGTGTTAGTCACCTGCCATTGGATCCTTCATGCGAAGGCGATACTGTCCTCCCCGAGGAACAAGGACATCAAACTCGGAACTGGGGTAACATTCTTTAAAGAATGTAAAATAAAACGTAAGGAAGCCTCTACAATATTAAAAATTGTTTAATGTTTTTACTTCTGACTGTACTAATTTGGAGACATGAATTTGCTTTTGCCAGTCGTTTTGGCAAAATAGAATTAGTTTAGTATTAAAGAAGGTTAAAGAAGGTTCGGGGGGCACACGATTGGGAGGTTTTTGCGAAGATTGTTTTATCTATGGCATGGTCATAAGAGAGAGGCATAAAGAAAGAGAAGCCTAAAGAAAATACATTTCTTTGTCCATGAAAGAGTAAGTTCTCTTGTTGTTGCGGAAGGTACATAACGGTAAGCCAGTATTTAGATGTCCCCTTGACAAGTTCTTATTTTAAAGGAATTCTTTTCCTGGAATTCACATATTCTTGAGAAGCCATGTGCATTGTTTGGCCCACAGAGAGTTCTGCCACCGCCATTAACAGTGACCAGGAGACAGGGTGCCATAGTCTCATTCTTTTGAAAGTCATGATAGGGAAGAGGAAGTCATTGATCAACAATGGAAAACATGAAAAAAGTTGCATTGAATGGCAGGCTGAAAAAATGTATCTTCTGTATCTCTTACTCTTTACCAGAGAACTTAGTGTTCTTATTCCTATCACCTTCCTAGCAATACAGCTGGGAATTACAGCCCAAAGCCACAGAGATATTATTCCATGATAGTGTGTGTAATCAAAGTGAACTCAGACTTAAGAGATCAGTTTGACAAATGTCAACATATTATCTTACGTAGCAGCTTTTGTAATAGGGGATCTAGGAGAAGACATGGTTCTATTTTGAGTGAGGGTTACCACGTGATTTTGATTGAGTTGAAGTAGAAAGAGACCCAATTAGGAGCTCTAAGGATTACTAGCAATGAGAAACAAGACTTTCTCTCACCAAATGACAATGTGGTGTCCTCTACCATGATGGTAATTACGCCTCCTATACTTCCGTTGATCAAATGAAATCTCATTCATTCATTCATTCATCAAATACTGGGCACCTGCTGTATTTAAGAAAGTAGGCTAGACATTGTGGCAGATTTGGTGCTGCTTAAAATCGCCTCAGTTTTAAAACGAACTTAAAATCTAAGATGATGATCAATGACATCAACACCAAGAACACCAAGCTGAATGTGTTAAGAGCCAAAAGAGGCTGAAATAACATGATACAGAAATTCATGTCATGAGAAAGTGCTTTGAAACTGTAAAATGCTATACAGGTGCATAATATCAATAGAGTTCAGGATATGCAGAAAGTGAGGGGACGTTCTTGATGGCATATTCCTGGGAGCATTCCCTTTCCCCCTTATTTACCTTGCTTAATAAAATAGGATAGAAATCAATTACCTAATACAGTGTCTTCCAAACTCTATATGCTCAGTAAATATTTGTTGAATAAATGAACGCTTAACAATCTCCTTCTCAATGTTATTTGAAGGAAGACTCAGTAAAATTTATTCTAGTTGGATACACAAAAGCACCACTTAAATTATTTCTAATTAATAATTAGAATAATAGTGCTATTTTAGAATCTTTTCATCGAGTGTATTTTATGACATTGTTTCAGAAGAGCCCATCTCATCAACACCTTGTGAAATACAGATGCAGTAAGAAACAGTAGAAAATGCAGCAGATTTGCGACCCAGAACCTCTGCCTGAGAATCATTGTTCTGATACCCACTGGCTTTAGGAAACTACAATTTCATACCTCAGTTCCCTGATTTGTAGAAGAACAGACTAAAAGAGGTGATGTGAAGATCCCTTCCAGCTTTAATATTTTTGTGCCTCCACACAAGAGATATTTAACAGAAGACATTTAAATTTTACAAAATGGACTTAAGTTACAGTGGGTTATCACCAGGTTTTAAAATACTACCATATTTTTTGATTGACAACTTGTGTTAAATCTATAAGATTAACAAAACTTCAAAACAACATCAAGATAGTCCAATGTAGCTGGAAGTACTAGTTCCGCACCCTCAGCCTGCCCACTGCCACACACACACTTTGGGCCATTTGGGGAGTATGATTAGTTCTACACAGCTAAGGCTTACCAAGAGACATTACTTTTAAGTGAATTGGAGTGGTTCTGGATAATCAAAGAAGAAACTTTAAGTTCTTTAAGGACACACCCACTTTTCCATTCCGCTTAGACTTTGTTTGATGAGTGACAAAAACAGCCTGGCCAACCACTTGCCAAAGCGGTACATTCAAGCAATTTTATTGCTAGTAAGTTCAGGGGATTAATGATGCATCAAATGTGTCACACACTAATCACAAGTCTGTAATCAAAACGGTCTTTTAGACAGTGTGGATGTGACGATGTTTGAATGAGCCTTTCTAAAGGTAGGAGGCCTCAAGCATCCCAAAATTGTTGAAATAGAAAGACAATGTAGTATTTATGAGGTGTCTGCACTGTGTGTGACTCTTTGTTGGACTGTTACATACATTTACTCGTTTTCAACCTGGTCAGAAACTAGCAAGCCTTGTAATCATTTGAAAGATAAATAGTGTCAGAAGAGTAAGCCACTTAAAATTGCAGAGATAATTAGATTTGAATTCAAGTCTCTGAAATTGCTCTGCCCACCACTGTACCACCTCCTGTTAACTATGCTTAGTGTCTAATATATTTTAGGAGATAAAAATACAGATTTTAAACATCTTTGTAAAGCATCTTATGTAAATCAAGAACCCTCTTGATAGTTCATGAGGTCCCGGGCCCCCTACTTTCATCATGCTAACTTTTGGCCTCCCTTTGGTTTTATTTATTTATTTATTTATTTATTTATTTATTTATTTATTTATTTTTGAGAGAGAGAGAGAGACAGAGAGAAAGTGTTTATGACCAGAGGGGGAGGGGCAGAGGGAGAGGGAGAAAAGGAATCTTAAGCAGGCTCCATGCTCAGGATGGAGTACGAAGTGGGTTTCTATCTCAAGACTCTGGGATCATGACCTGAGCCAAAATCAAGAGTTGGGGCTTAACCAACTGAGCCATGCAGGCGCCCCACTCTGGTTCTCTTTAAAGGTCCCTTCCTGAGCAGGCAAACTTTGATTTCAGATGGATAAAATTCCCCTCTTACTCTTACATCATCCTTGTGCCTTTCCATATTAGCCTTTATCCCACATGTCCAATATTCACACTGAGCTGCAACATCCATGGGGGCAGAAACCATATCTGTCTTGTTTACTACTGTGTTCCCACCACCCAGAACATGGCTTGGTATACTGAAAAATATCTGTTAAATGAATAACACCTGTATCCAATAGGGTGGATTGTGCTATAAGATTCCCAAAATATATGGCCTTTAGGGAACCTATATTGTGTATTTTTGTATTAGGGGATCATATACAAAATGAGGATATATGATTTCTCATATATGTGGAATCTAAAATACAAAACAAGAAAATGAGCAAACAAAAACAGAAACAGATTCATAAATACAGAGAACAAACTGATGGTGGCCAGAGGGGAGTGGGTGGGGGTATGGGCAAAATGGGTGAAGGAGAGTAGGAGGTATGGGCTTCCAGTTAGGGAATGAATAAGTCACAGGGATGACAGATAACCGCGTAGGGAATATAATAACGGTATCGTAACAGCGTTGTATGGTGACAGATGGTGGCTACACTCATGGAGAGCATAGCCCATCGTACAGACTTGTCAAATCCCTATGTTATACACCTGAAAAGAATGTAACATTGTGTGTCAACTCTACTTTGATGGAAAAAAAAGAACATTAAAGGTCTTGTAGTAGTTAACAAATTAAAGAATACGGTCACAGATTAAAGACTGACCCCAGTATGGATTGAAATTGTCTCAGGGTAAACCATTTATAAGCAGGTTCATGAAGTGCAGCTCCATTTGGTTTGGTTTTGTTTTGTCTGTCAGTTCCAGAGACCTTCTACCAGTGGGGCAGGTGGTTTTGCATCAGCATTGCTTCCATGTGTGGACTGAGCCAAGTAACAGGTAATAAGGCCTCCATTCTTCTTTTGTCTTTTCTGCTATTCTTCTCACTGCCGAAAGATGGCAGTGTGTTAGAGAAGGACAGCCTTCTTTTTAAGTCTGAGCTGACCAGCCCGCAGAATGGTTGGCTGTTGGCCTGAGAATTGACCTGGTTTGGCGAAAATCTCAGGTTTCAGAGAGATATCCAAAGTGGAAACCAGGGGATCTCCAGGAGAAATGTCCCTGCCTGTTGGGCTTATTAGAGAGGAGAGGTCCAGAAAGAGTATGTTGTTACACACAGATAAACAAACAAATTTGAACCACAAATGTAAAAAATAGTATTTAATGCCAGAAAAAAAGGTACTGCTGGCTTCAAATTCCAAATGCCAAAGCTATGATCAATCCATCTGCTGATCCCACATGGAGATCTGCTGCCTCCACTGACTGATAAATCAAGAGACGTCTCCTAAAAACTCTTTATTTTCTTTTATGGGACGTTAGGTTAAAAATACTTAATCTTTATCACAAGCTGTATTTTCTCAAATTTTATTTACAGCAAAAACATCATAAGTAAGCTTGAGTTTTGGCACAGATGTAGACTTGGTGAGCTGTCCTTGAAGGCTCCCTTAGGTTCTAACTCACTCTTTTCTGCCCTCCTTTAAGATTTTCTAGTGCTGTTCTCCAACGACTACCCCCTCCCTGAAAAGGGTCTAATCAACAACTCCTAAATAACTGATTAAATGCATTGCCGTGCCGTCCATTCACTCCTTTATTCATTATCCATCACTCACGAATGGGGCTGCTGCTGTGCATCAGTCACTGCCACATGCGGGGGTTACCAATGTTGAAGGCCCTACCTTCAGGGTCAAAGCTGGAGAGACAGATAATTAATGGTTAACAATAATAATGCTTCAGATAAACTCCTAGGCAGAGCAGAGCAGTTTGCTATGGCAGTGCATAGCAGTACTTTAGAGGATCCTACTAATCTTCTGTATGCTTGTATTATAGTATCATGCCTGGCCCACCATTGACGTGCCATAGATACTTAGGTCTAAGCTTTTATTGAAGAGATGCTGAGACCAGCTGATGGGACTGCTATTTTTGGATCTCTCTTTGTTCCCATCATACCATCTGTTCACATGTTGGAAGGAGAAATCCCTGCCTACTATGGATGGCCTCTGCCCATGACTGTAGCACTGAAACAGAAATTGTGCTTCCATTTTTACTCCTTTTTAATATTGCTTCTGAGGTGTAGAAGAAAGAAGGACTCATTAGACAGTAAGTCAATAAAATGGAGATTGGAATAAGTTCCTGAAACTCAAAACTGCTCTTACTATGAGAAGGCCACTGGGGCATGGGAGGGGCCATGTGGCCACTGGGCACTCGTCCCTCACAGGGAATAGGCCTCATTTGTCTGGCTTGACTAATAAACATGACTCAGGCATGCACACCAGCCAGTGTTCATTTCCTTGAAAATTTGTTCTGCTTTTGTTTGATGTGTTTCCCCCAGAAATTTTCATTTAGCTCCAAAGCATCCCCTAAGCAGCATAAATCCTTCTCTTAAGTTCTACCTTTATGGATAGATGAACCAATATTGTTAGGATTTACTCTACCTATATATTTTTTAACTGTTTTACATGAAACAGGCCAAAACACTGTCCACTGCCTGAGGGAATTCTCTATAAATGATCCGTAATCCAGTTTCCATCATTTTTCTTTTCCTGAGATATTATTTCTCCCAAGGATAAAACCGAGTATATCAGCAAGATTCTCTGTCTTCATGGCTTTGAATTCAGGCACCTCGGGTACATCAGGAAACAGCTCAGTGCAACCAAATAGGAAAATCACCCAAGGGATGGGACCTTCGCTGCTGTGACTTCACGCCTGTAAACTGAGGACAAGCCAGTCGATCCGGCACAGCGGGGTGTGTGTCAGTTGGAGTTTCCAGGGAACAATGGCCTTCACTGTGCAAGCTGCCACGTGGGAAACAGATTTGTTTATGTTTTCCTTTATGTCATTTTGGGGAATAAAATATGGTTGCTCTTTGCTTTATTTGAAAGCCATGGCGTCAGCGGGGAACGATAGCTTCCTGGTCCCAAATGTAGGCCAGTTGTTCCAGAAACTGTAAAATCCAGGGACCTGTTTGGAGCCCTGTCGTGATGGTGGCTCTTTTACCTCCCAGGGCAGGAGGAGCAGGTTTGCTTGTGGAAGAGGAGGCAGATTTCAGGAAGTTCCCAGACAGTCATTTGCCATTTCTCTCTGGAAGGGGGAGGAGGAAAGAGATAAGGAAAAGGCAGATGGGATGACACCTTCACGAAGGCAGGGTACCCACCCTGGGGGTGTGTGAAAGATCAGTGTGAGTTCAAAGGCTTTGTGAACTTGTCTGCACCAATCGGAGGCATGTAGGCAATAAAATTTTCCATCTTTAACTTATCATTATACATAGAACCTAGGTTTTAAAACCATAATAGTTTTGAGACCAAAAAAAAGGAGACTCTTGTTAAATTTAACTCTTATGTGCAATAATTGCTAAAGTTAACCAGATATGTGAAAAACAGCTACCTCTTATATATTCTGATTTCAAATCTTCTGTTCCATCAATTCAATAAATGTACTCATCCTTATCAGATGATGAGACCCAACTTGTGGTCTGTTAATGAAATTGCAAAGATTTGATAAATAACAATACAAGATAAATGTAATTTAGAACATAAATGTATAGGGAATATTTGGTGAGACAACGAATTTTGAAGGGTTTCTAGCTATTATCTTTTAAGCTCATTACCATGTTTTAGTAGGCAGAGTTTTATTTTATTTATTTTATTATTTTTTTATTATTATGTTATGTTAATCACCATACATTACATCATTAGGTTTTGATGTCGTATTCCATGATTCATTGTTTGCGTATAACACCCAGTGCTCCACGCAGAACGTGCCCTCTTTAATATCCATCACCAGGCTAACCCATCCCCCCACCCCCTCCCCTCTAGAACCCTCAGTTTGTTTCTCAGAGTCCATCGTCTCTCATGGTTCGTCTCCCCCTCCTATTTTCCCCCCTTCATTCCTCCCCTCCTGCTATCTTCTTTTTTCTAACATATGTTGCATTATTTGTTTCAGAGGTACAGGTCTGTGATTCAACAGTCTTACACAATTCACAGCACTCACCATAGCACATACCCTCCCCAATGTCTATCACCCAGCCACCCCATCCCTCCCATCCCCCATCACTCCAGCAGCCCTCAGTTTGTTTCCTGAGATTAAGAATTCCTCATATCAGTGAGGTCATATGATACATGTCTTTCTCTGATTGACTTATTTTGCTCAGCATAATACCCTCCAGTTCCATCCACGTCGCTGCAAATGGCAAGATTTCATTCCTTTTGATGGCTGCATAATATTCCATGGTGTATATATACCACATCTTCTTTATCCATTCATCTGTCAATAGATATCTTGGCTCTTTCCACAGTTTGGCTACTGTGGACATTGTTGCTATAAACATCGGGGTGCATGTGCCCCTTCAGACCCCTACATTTGTATCTTTGGGGTAAATACCCAGAGTAGGCAGAGTTTTAATAGAACAAAGATACTCAGACATAATTGGCAGTAAAAGAATTGCTATATCTCCTGGATTTTATGTAACTGTGAGTACTGCAAAAACATATTAAAGGTATATGATTTGTCAAATTCAAGTCCAATTTATTTATAATTATAGATGTAATGGAGTTCTTGAGGATAAATGGAAAGATAATAGGTTATACAATTCTCATTTTCTAATCCAATGGAGCTGATCCTCTCAACGTGAGAGAAATTTTGTTTGCCTTGGCATTAAATCTCTAATGAAGTGTATTTCCCACTTAGGATAATGGCCCTCCAACAACAAACACACATAGCCCCCAGCTCCTCCATTTCTTACATGGTGAAAAAAGAAGCAGGAATCCCTGTTAAAATGACAGCCCAGGTTAAGAGAGCTCAGAAAATTGCTAAATTATGGAGGAAAATATGGACACCATGGCTGATGTGGTACAAAATATTAAGTATTGTGGCAGTGGCAGGGAGAACTCAACAAATGGTCCACCTACTCTCCCCACACTCCTCAGCCTTTTTTGAAGTTAATAATGTGGGCTTCTGTCCACGCTCTTAACTATCTGCATTCTCTTTCCCTTCCATGGCTGGAAAAAAAGAACTCCAAG
Organism: Callorhinus ursinus; assembly: GCF_003265705.2. NCBI lineage: Eukaryota > Metazoa > Chordata > Mammalia > Carnivora > Otariidae > Callorhinus > Callorhinus ursinus. Next base: position 59,305,858 of record NW_027397066.1, on the reverse strand, counting down.
GAAGAGAAACTATGATGGGCCTTGGTTCCCCAGTGGCTTCTTGGAGGAGAGTTGTGCAGGAGAATTGCCTCGCACCCACTGAGATCTGACATGAACAAGAGACAAACTAGGCCATGCCAAGTCTTTGAGATGAAAGATTTGACATTGGAATTGATTTTGCCAATCGGTTTTAGAAAACTGGTTGATTTTAGGAATGAAGACATCACCGATGCCCTTTACCAGAGTGGTTTCAGTACAGTGGTGAGTCTGGGAGCTAGATTTCTGTAGGTTAAGAGATAAATGTGTGATAAGGAAGTAAAGAGACATTTGACAGGGAAGAAAAGTAGAGAGTGAGAATGCACCCAACCTTCAGGACTCAGCCAGAAACCACTTCTGCCCCCCAAATTTCCTTAGATGCCACCACCACTTGCTGGTTTCTATCACATAGTCAACATATCTCGTCCTATACATATCCCTATTTTATCATTGATGACACAATTCATTGTAATTAACTGATTATTTGTCTTTTCCACTAAACCAAAGTCTGAACCTTCTTAGGGTTTCTGATTTCCTCTAGAATTTTCTGAAATCTAAAACTACCTTTGCTGAGGAGTTCACACATGCACAAACGTGTGCATAAAACTTCAACATGCTACACGGAACCGTAAAAGCTCCCTTGGGTTAAGAAATACCCAGGTTAAGAAGCTCTGTTTAACACTTTAGACTTTTTATAATAGACATTGCGTATTATTTGTTTTATATCTCTGGCACCTGACATAGTGTCTATTACCTAACAGGCACTCAAAAAATGCTCAAGGAATGAATGACTGGATAGAGGGATGGATCAATTGATTGCAAAGTAGAAATAAGTACCACGGGTGTTGAAGGTACGGAAGCGTGAGCATTACACACTGCCTTGGGGAAATGAGAATCCTTCAGTGCAGAGGTTTGAAGGAAGAGGTTGCTGAGGTGATAGAGTGAGAAGAAGCACTTCTTACAGAAAGAACATCAGTTGAAAAGACCCACCAGGTTGCTTAGAGAACAGGCAGTTTAATCTGAATGGAGTGCAAGAAACATTGCAAGACTATCAAAAGGCAACGTGAGTAGCTGGTGGCCATTCCCCGCCACTTTGAAGTGGGCCTGAAGAGAGGCTATTTTTAAAGCTATTGTAACTTCCTTTAAAACTCTTTTCTAGAAGAATCTCAGCCTTTATTATCTAAATATACGGCGAGCCCTTAAATCACACCAAAATTCTTTTTATTTTATTTAGTTGACCATTTCAAGTAAGTACATTTTTAAGAGTGCAATCTTGAAAAAAGGGAATTAAAAAATAGACCAAAAAGTACAATTTTACCTGTAGTGTAGCATGTTACCTTCTGTAACTTTTTTTCTCACACATCACCGTATTCTCAACCACTACTGGCAGTACCAAAATATATCCAAATAAATGGTCAAATGATTATGGAAATTTGATGTAAGAAATCCAAAGTGCTGGATCAGACTTCACAGATTAAAATATAAAAATTCTAATGTTTTCTACTTATTTCATTTTCTGGAGGTTAGAATTTACTGAATAGGAATATTCACTGTTCATATACAGAAATACCATGACCAAATCACTGACCTATCTTGAGGATTTAAAAACTCTATGAATAATGTTGGGCTAAAAAAGCTGTTTGGTTTAAAGGGTTTAAAATATAGATGTCTGGGGCGCCTGGGTGGCTCAGGCGTTAAGCGTCTGCCTTCGGCTCAGGTCATGATCCCAGCGTCCTGGATGGAGCCCAGCATCGGGCTCCCTGCTCCGCGGGAAGCCTGCTTCTCCCTCTCCCACTCCCCCTGCTTGTGTTCCCTCTCTCGCTGTGTCTTTCTCTGTCAAATAAATAAAATCTTTAAAAAATATATATAGATGTTTGGAATTCTTACGAAGACCAAAGCTCATTAGGAGTTCTTTTTGGCCTATTTTTCAAAGGGATAGATTTGAAAATGGGATATGGAAAGGGAGGTACATATTAACTGGAAAAGTTATGCCAGAAGCAAAAGGTTTTCAGAGATCCCCAAACTCATTCAGAATTCTCAGAGCTGCAATACAATTAAATATCTGTTAGGTCAAGCCAATATGATGATAATCTCCCTTAATTATTTACAATGTTTTTTTTTTAATGTATTTGGTCAATATTATTGGCTTCCCTTTTCTTTTTTTTTTTTTTTTAAGATTTTATTTATTTATTTGAGAGAGAGAGAATGAGAGATAGAGAGCACGAGAGGGAAGAGGGTCAGAGGGAGAAGCAGACTCCCCGCTGAGCAGGGAGCCCGATGCGGGACTCGATCCCGGGACTCCAGGATCATGACCTGAGCCGAAGGCAGTCGCCCAACCAACTGAGCCACCCAGGCGCCCATTTACAATGTTTAACACACTTCTTTGTCTTTTATCCACCTGTTCCTTGTTATTTTGTGAAGGGGCAGTTATAACATCCACTGCACAGCTGAAGAGTTGTAGAGACATCTGTCTTATGTCCTACCCAAGAGGACATAAGCTAGTAAAAGGCAAAATGACATCTTCTGAATTTGTGTGGTAAAGTCAACTTCAATTCCAATACTCTTTCCGAAGAAGAAATTTGCCTTTTGTTTTGGTAATACCACCGATTGGGTATTTGAGGTAATTTAAATGGCTGAAATTGATTACTGCTGAGTCATTCTGTAGTTCATCCTAAGACTCTGAAACAAATTGATTAATATTTGATAGGCCTGGAGAATGCACACTGGCAGTACAATCTCAGTCCAAGGATGGACTGAAACAATGTTCTTAGGTTTCATAACTATATTGTTGTATCTCTGGAAGTTCACTAGAAACTCTCTTGCAAAATTCTCAGGCTGAGTGTGGGTAGTAAGTGGAATTATTAACTAGAATTCTTTGGTTTACTTTGCTCAGTTCATTTGGTCAGAACACAGTTCAGGGGAGGGCCAAGATGCAGGCAGAATCTATGTGGGCCAGTTCATTTACTTTAACCTTGCACAGTTGTATCAACAATGAAAACAGAAAGGATTATATCTTCCTAAAATAGAGTGAATGGTTTAGGGGAAATCAAAGCTAATGCATCATCAAAATTAGGAAATCAGCATAAAGTTCATGGCCCTTTTATGGTTGGATCATCTCAGTAGCATCAACCTCTCAAAGGATGTACATTTCCCTCATTAACCAAAAGGTCATTATCAACACTCCATTAGTCACCAGCATGTAGTGTAATTTATCTGAAACAAATATTTAAATGATTAGTGGTGAGGTCAACTGATTGTTTGAGTTGAGGGTAGAGTGGGACTTTAAACTTTTCCTGAATTAATGTAGTTTTACACAAGTTTTTCTTTCTATAGTTGCCTTAGCACCAGAAAATGCTATTAAACACAAAAGTCTTGTTTATATGAGTCAGGCAGGGTTTGAACTTTAGCATTGTCATTTATTAAGTGATTCTGAGCAAGTTGTTCAACCTCACTGTAGCCTCGGTCCAATAATGGTTTCCCAGCTCATGAAAGTGTTGTTAGAACCAAGTGAAAGAAAACATTTAAAGCCTTTAATATAATGCTGGCATATAGCAAGGACTCAATAGATGTTAGATCATAGTATGATTATTATTATCATTATTATTAATTTATTTTTGTCATCCCATTGAGAAAAGTTGGAACCAGAAGGAGCAAGGGAGAATTTAATATTATGAGTATTAAGTATTGTTTCTCCTCTTCTCCCAAGTGAATGGGGAAGCCTTATGGAAGAGGAATATTTGAAAGGCAGTAGGGAGGATAAGACAACATTGCCACACCTTCTGTTTTAAGGTTTCATGGTGTGGCTTTGTTTGGTTTGAAATTAATTCCAAGACTTATATGTCCACATTAACTTTAATTGCTAAAAATATTCCAAAAGCCAAGTGTCATTTTATGTAGATAAAATCCTTCCTGTGATCATTACCACATTCTTTTCTTCCCCTGTGCTGTGTTCTGAGTTAAGCAACCAAGACAAAGCCTTGTAGTTAATAACTCCATCCACAGTTCATGCCATGGAATTTCGCAATAGATTCTAATGAAACTGCACAGATAAAATATCATGGTTGTGATATTTGGTCCAGTCCATCTTGGAGCATATTAAGTGTATACTGCCCATGCACATTGACTGAATCCATCAAAAAATGCTAAATCTTATGTTCTACAGTTTTATTATTGACATATTAACCAGGTTAATTCTGTAGCAATGTCACAGAGCCATTGAACATCTCCAAATTACCAAAGTCATGGTATCACCTGTTGATTATTTTGGAAAGTTGATTATTTTGGGAAGAGTGCTGAAGTTGGAATTGTGTTAGCCCCTGGGGTTAAGGGCCTGATTTGGATTGTCCATACAGCTTTTCACTTTCTTTAGTAAGTAACTGTGAGCATAAACTGGGGCTATACACACGGGACACCAGAAATATTAACAGTGCAACATTTTGTCATTTACCATGTGTTTCCAAGTAATTTACATTAATATAGGCAAATTCCAGAGAATGCTTTGTTTACAAAGCCATCTTTTCACACTTTATATACTACATCACATTTAGGGCCTCGGGAAATTTAATTTTCAATTGGCATAAATGTTTGTAATTACAAATGGCATGATCTTTTAGAGGCCATGCTGTGGAATGTTGAGGTTAAGGCTAAGATGGATTTGTCTTGCCAGGAAATTATGGTAATGTGTGGGAAAGGCTAAAGGTGATTCTGTATATTATTTTTCATGAGTAACAGGGATTCTCTTTGCAAATTTATAATAATAGGATTAAAAAACATATTGTCATAGGAAATATGTTTTTCTGGTTCTCTGAAAAAGAGTCTTCATTGTTATCTGAAAGAACTGTAAGAAGATTCTACTAGAGTGTGTTTTCTCAGCTAGCACACTACTCAGTTTGAAAGACTCTCAAAGGGATATTCATTGCCATTTTCAAAGTTCAGACTATCCTGCCCATGGTCATGAGCTTTTTCTTCTTTCTGTTGCTTGGATACCAAAAAAACCAAGTTTCTAGTTTTTAAACTTCATATACAGAAAAAAGTGGTGGAAAGCAATAGAATAAATAATAACATGAGAGCCTAAATCTGGTATGTTCCTTTAATGATCATAAGCAACGAGTTTTGCCATGAACAGATTTCAAGCTTGTGGTTTGCCTTCTCCATGGATTGTCTCCATGAGATAGGATTGCAGCAACTACATGGATATGGTCCCATTCTGGAAAGATACATAAAGATACCGTGCCTTGCTCAGTATAGTGACATAATTGCCGGTGTCATTTATTTGCTCTGGTGCTTTAAAATACTTCCCTATTTATATAAACCTCTAAAAATCTTGCTTTGTGAATTTTCACTCAACCACCCAGGTTCTAATCTTAATGAATTTGCTCTTTATGTTTAATTATGATTAAATAGAATTCTTTGAACAAGATGCTGTCTGGTTTTCTCTGCTTATTCTTATCATAATTTATAATTACAGTAGTAACTGAAATATGCTTTTAATTTAAACATATTTACCCATAATTCCGTGGTACCAACTAGTAGATTATTTTTCTTTGTATTTCATTCAAATCCTTGTCCACCTATGTCAGTGTATACATATAACTTGGTAAATAATCTTTTTTGCATTTAAAAATAAGTCAGGAACATGTTATAAAATTATAGCTAGGCCTTCATATTTATAGTTTACAATAGTTTGATAATATTTTACTATGTAAAAACCAGTATAATTTCATATCATACAGCAGTCATAGGTCTAATACAAATATATTGTGAGAAAAACGACCTGTGGCTTATGCCACCTGGGTGCTTCATTGTATTGAGATAAAATATTAGTGATGTGAAAAGTCCTATTTGTGCATTACTTGGGATGACTTAGAAGTTGGTGGATAAGGACGTGCGCACCCCATATCCAGATCTAGTTCTACCCGAACCTCTCCCATTTGTTGTATAAGGGTAGATGTATAAGGAAGTTCAGTAACAAACACATATGCCTCATGCATTCTATCTTTAGACTCTGCACAGACCTCCCTAAGATTCTATAATTGGGGCAAGACTATACTGAGGGCATGCTCATGACACTGAGTCCCCATAAAAACCTCAACAACCCATCCATTAGGCAGGCATTCCAACAGATTTAAGGAGATACTGCATGTTAGGGTAATTATTGTTCAACATTTGGTAGAAATACAAGTATTTTAAGAATTTGTGTAGTTAATATACATGGTGAGGGTCTATGTGAAAATTAGTACCAGCAACGTCGAGGGCCTTAACAAATGCTACGGAATCAGAACCAGTTACTTTTAAAACAGCATACTTGGGCGGGGGGTGAAAATGGGCATTATTTTTGTCACACATCCTGACTATGCATTCAGGAGCATAGCAAGGCCTTTGAGTTCAGCTGACAATCATTTCAGATAAGTTTTACCACCAGCAGTAATAAGAGTGCTTAAATTAGGACGGGGTCATCAGTCCAGAGAAGTTAATGAACTCACATAATTTGCCTTTGGAGTCAGACACCCAAAAGAGCACGAGGCATTGATAGATTAAAATTCCCACACATGCTGGTAGCTTTCCAACACGGGCCCCTGCTTCTCTGCTTTCTCCAGCACCAGGAGTGCTTGCTAAGCCCACAGAAGGCAGTCTGGGAATATCAGGATTTAATGACCCCAGAGCAACTATCGACTGATGAAGGGCCAGAGTTGGTGGATGAATACCCCAGCCTCTCTGACCCCCAGCGGAACAATTATGAGGTGCATTCCACATAGTAGCTCATTGGCCCCCTGAGGGATTGAGCCCCAGCAGTCCACAGTGGAAATCGAACCATTAAAGTGAAATCTATTGACTTTCCTCCCTTTCTCATTTCACCTTGCCCATTCCCTCACATGCGTCTTCTACAATCACCTTCCAAATAACCTACGTACGTGTAGGTCCATGTCTGCTTCGGGAGCCTCCCAAGCTACGATAGAACAAATGGGGCCTAGGCATAAGCTCTATGAAAGCTGTTGAATTTATAGTAAATGAAATAGGCACATCATCTTTCTTCTCCTATATTCTTTTTTCTCTTCTGTTCTTCTCCACCCTCCCCTCCCCCCTCTATCCCATATAGGCTTATGGAAAGCCGATACATCTCCAGCCCTTCAGCCTGCCCAAGAATGCCTAGGGCTGGGACTCACTTTGTACCTGTCCATTGATATTATTGAACTTTGGGTTTTTTTTTTTTTTAATCATCCTATTGTCTACATTCTAGAGACTGAGAGAAACAGATGTCTGGAAAATTGGCCCTGCGAAATGCTGGGACAACTGGTACTTCTTGAAGACAGTAGGAAAATGTGAAAACTTCAGAACTCCTTCAAGTGTTGTGGGAAATTTGGGGACCAAGTACATACTTAACATATGAGTTTTTTGAAGGAACAATCATTGGAATCTAGGATGCAAATTTTTACCTATTTCAGTTTGAAAACTGTATCTTTAGGAGACTGAATTCGAGATCTAAGGAACTGTAATTGTGCACTGAAGATAAAGTGTTAGGATGAACTCGACAATTTATGGATCTTTCTAGCTTCTGACTATACACCTAAATACCAATGATTTGATGGATATGATGGATATATTTCTCTAGTGTAGCCCGACTTTGCAGACCATGGCTGAGTGACAGGCTGACCATCTTATATAATGTCACTTTCCAAGAAAGTAGAGTGGTACCCAAGCCTGAGGAATAACTAATTTCCAAGACTGTTCTATTGCAAGTCAACCCACCATTAGATAGATAGATGATAGATATATGATTGATAGATACGTAGATGGATACATATATCCATACATACGTACACACATAATATATACGTACATACACAGGTGCATACATAGATCAGAGGATATCTCATCCTTGTGCCCATCAGTGTACTAAGAGTAAATTTATGGAATATCATAAACTCTGGTATTGTCCAATCTATGACTGCTGACTTAAGGACTTATGGTAAAAACTGTATTCTTTGGTATACAGAGAACTAGCCTAACCGAGGTCACTGGAGATCCAGATTTTCAGATAATGTTCTTAACTCCCTAACCAAAGGAAAAATTGTAGCTGTAAGAATTCTGAAAATAGGGGCGCCTGGGTGGCTCAGTTGGTTAAGCGACTGCCTTCGGCTCAGGTCATGATCCTGGAGCCCCGGGATTGAGTCCCACATCGGGCTCCCTGCTCAGCAGGGAATCTGCTTCTCCCTCTGACCCTCCCCCCTCTCATGTGCTCTCTCTCTCTCTCTCTCTCTCTCTCTCTCAAATAAATAAATAAATAAATCTTTAAAAAAAGAGAATTCTGAAAATATCTAGCTATTATGGGGCAAGCAAAAATGCTGATAAACATTATACAGTCTGCAGGACACAGCGAGAGGGATACACCCTTGGCTTATTCAATATTTGATTAGTGGCAGCACTGAGGTGACTAGAAAAAAATTAAGAATATACTAATGAGTGCATGGTGAAAATGATACAGAGTGGTTCCTTGCCAAAATAGCCTCTCTTAAGAGCCTATGTGGGGCTTAGAAGAGACCATGGGCCCTAGGGAAGAGCAGAGGAATATTGAAGGAGCACCTAAATGATATGATTCAGGAATTCTACGTGAAGGAATTTGACCCTGGGTTGGGGGAAGAGTCTGTTTAGGTAATACGCTAAAATTGAAGATTAGATGCTAGAACATACAAATCAGGATCTGGAGTTAGAGGTGATTGTTTGAACACAATCCTATTCTTGAACACAAATATCTTCTGGCTCATTTTGCTTGTGCTGTGACATTTTACATAACAATTTCCCAGGAGTCTCTAGCCAGATCTTCAATCTGGAAGCTGACACCTGGTGTTTCCAAGGCACTGAGCATGGACCATGTGTGAGCTGGCTTAGCACCTTCCAGAGCATAAGGCTGCAGACATTGCCTTGGGATGGTAGCACCTCCAGCTGGAGATGATAGACTCATTCCTCATTCAAACCGGGCAAAGGAGGAAGGATAGTGATTCTAGAAGGAAGTGAGGGGGGATGACGTCCTCGCTAAAAGCAGTAATACCCCACTTAATGGCTCATCTTTATAGCTCGATGCCATTCACCAGGGAGTGCCTGACTGAGTAGCCTGACTCCATTTGCTGAAAAAGGCTAGTAAGTATGTAGTTGAGAACTATTTTACCAGGTCTGCCAGGCTGAATCTCTGGCATGAAGAGCCAACAACCTGGCTGATCTTTGAATCGAATATAATAAGAATCCCACTATATTAGCAGTGATAGAGGAAAGAAAATTTGAACTTTATTTTCATATTTAAATCAAAAGGCAGTGTAACCTGAATTCTGGTTTTCGTTGTTTTGGACATAAAAGTCTTTGAAACTGTAATTTTTGAACTTGAGTTTCTCCCTCAGAATTTGACAGAGAAAAGGAGAGTTATACTCAAATTTTGGACATTTAAATTTTGGGTGACATTTTATTGATAGAATATCTCAATTCTTATTAGTTAATTGATTAATAATCTATATTGGACAACATGGATTGGCATAATTTGGGATACAAAATAGAAAAGAGGGTAAAGATACCGCCAGGCAGGGCATAACGTTGAAGTTAATTTAATTGGTGACTGCTCTGAGTCCGTTCAGCACTGACTATGGCAGTTTTGGGGAGAATACACGAAGGAACAGTGGTTGGTATTGAGGAAGAGACCCCATGAAGATGGAAAGAGGACTGCCCTACCAGATTGCTCCCTTATTCCCCCAAGTAGAATAGCCATGATTCGGGTATGTTATGGATGACTATTTGTTCCTAACTTTTCTGGTTTCCACGAGAAGGGATTTGCCTGGACACAGCTGGCCAGTTATTCTTTGTCCCTCCCCAGGAAGGTGGCCTGAGCTGCCTGGTTGGTGAAGGATAGCTTGAACACTAGGTCGCATTAGAGAATACCATTCAGCTTTATCAGTGTATTAGGTAGCTTTTTCTGTGGCACCAAACGATGCCAATACATCCGTGGTTAACAACCACAAATATTTATTTCTCACTCGTGTTACATAAGAGCTGCAGGCCAGTGGTACCTTGGCTTAGCTCTGCTGCGCTTGACTCGGGGCTGTTGGCTCCATGTGTCTTCTTAGTGCAGAGACTCAGGCAGTTGAAGTAACCCTTATCCGACACATGCTGTTCTAACAGGTGAGGGCAAATCACACAATTCAACTTAAGCTTCTTCTCAAAAATAACAAATATCACATCTGCTTCCATCCCATGAGTCAAAGCATGCCCTCGGCCTGGGCCCAAAGTCGGTAAGGTACGGACGCATACTCTTCCCACACGATGTAACAGCTCACTTAACAATCAACAGGAACACATAATCCTGTCATAAGGAAGAAAGAAGTCTCCCTTCTATTGAGTTGCCTATTCATATTTTTTGCCTATTTCTTAGTTTTTTTTTTCTTTTGCTTATTGATTCTTGTGTGTTCTTTATATTTCTGGGTATGAACCCTTTGTTGATTAAATATATTGCACATAACTTCTCTTAGACTAGGGGTTTACTTTTTCCCTTTTTTTGAAAATTATGTAATTTGAAGCATAAAAAGTTTTATTTTAATGCAACATCATCAATAAATTTTTCTACTTATGTTTTCCCTTTATATTTTGTTTAAAACATATATAAAATATTATAAAAGTTTTCTACCAAATTTTCTTCTAAAACTTTTGAGTTGTGCTTTTCACATATAGATTTTAATCCACCTATAATAGATTTCTTATGATTCATATTAGAGTAGGACTCTTAATTTTACTTTATCTCTTTTTGGAAAACCCAAATTTCAAACATCATTTATTAAATAATTTATTATTCTCCTCAGATCTCCAATACTGCCTCAAAAATTGTCATATGCCAGTGGTCATGTAGTTCAGTTCTTCATTCTGTTCCACTAGTCTATTGTTTCTTCCCCCATTTGAGTACCACTTAGTTTTAAATGCTGTATTTTCACAGGTCTTGCAATCTGGAAGGGTATTTACCATAACTTGTCTTTCTTTTTAAAAAAATTTCTATGTTTTAGTTGGCAAAGTTATTATCATTTAAAATGTTGAATTTTATCAAATGCTTTTCTGTTTTTCTTAAAATAATATGATTTTAATTTTTTAAGATAGGTATTTTTATTTTAGAAATTGTAAGTATGCATCAGTGTTTTTGTGTATATTATATATAATATACCTATTTCATATATATGAGCAGATATATGTAGGTATAGATAGATATAGCGCCAGTATTTGAATGTCATTCAAAATTTATGTCTGTTTTACATTAGCCAATTTCTTTTCTTTTTATCTTTTGATCCCCTTCATCCATTCCTTGGTTAACCTTTAATCTATTAAAGGAGTGAATGCATCCATTCGATGAACATTTTTCAGTGTAAACTATACTTGCATTTTTAGTATAAATAAACTCAGTTTGGTTGTAACTTATTTTATACTTTTATAAGCTAGTATTCTGTTTGGGGTGTTCATGAGAGAGACTAGCCTCTAAACTTCTTTCCTCAAAGTGCCAATTTCTGGTTTTGGTTTCAAGATTAGGTTAATAAAATCATTTAGAAAACATTTCATCTTTTTCTATCATTTGGATTACTCTGTGTAGCTTTTGAGGTTGTAAAGTTAGTTTTTTAAATCTTGGCCCATGGTATTTTGGATACTAGTATCATTTGATTCTGCATATGTTCTAATTTCTATTAGAATTTCTTTTTCAATTTATGAGTTATTTAGAAGTATATTTAAATCCCCAAATATATATATAACTTTATTTGTTACTTTATCATTATCTGAACTGCAATTTCATCAGAGTGTGTATTTTGCATAATGTTGATTCTTTGGCATTTATTGTAACTGGTTTTATGAGTAATAACATGGTCAACTTTTAAACATTAGCAATGTGTTTTTAAGGAGAATAATTTCTGGGTTTAGCATTCTCTATATTTCCAGCAGATTGAATTTTTAATTGTGTTTACATATTCTATATCTCTGTAGACATTTTTGGACTCATAACCTATCAATTACTCAGAAAGATATGTAAAAATTGCCTAGTATAACCACAGATTTGTCAGTTTCTACTTTTAATTGTTTTAACTATTTGCTTTATATTTTGAGATTGCACTGTCAGAAATATTCATGTTTAGAATTGTTATATCTTCCTGGTGAACTTTACTTCTATAACTAAATAATTCCTTTTCTCTAATTGCTTTTCCTTATCAATCCAATCTGCTCTGAACATATGTAATAGATGTGTAATAGATATTAAAAATAGAGCTATTTTAGTCTCAGTTTTGAGCAAGCAATAGGTGCCACATTCTTTTAAAAATAAGATGTGAAACCATTCTGCAGTATCTGCAAAGGAGGCGAATGTAACTGGTTTAAACTTCTCTCATACCTTAAGGATATAAGGTTAGGAGCTGGACAATAAGAGAGCATTTTTTTCAAGATTTTATTTATTTATTTGACAGAGAGAGAGAGAGAGAGAGAGAGTGCACGCACAAGCAGGGGGAGCAGTAGAGGGAGAAGGAGAAGCAGGCTCCCTGCTTAGCAGGGAACCTGACCTGGGGCTCGATCCCAGGACCTGGGTGGAAGGCAGACGCTTAATCATCTGAGCCACCCAGCTACCCCAATAGGAAAGCATTTTTAAGAGAGTATTGATGTGCTGGGTCTACTCCCTATTTTGTGGAAGAGGGGAAGATCTTTTCACTCAACTAAACCCTAAAGAAAAGAGCTCTAACATGACAAGAGAGCTTGATATGTATTTCTAAGAATGTGTGTGACACAGTGGACTGATGTCATATTTATAAATTCAGAGTGAAGGGAGAGATGGTTATTCTGGTCATACAGGAGGTGTTAAAATAAAGCATACATGAATGTATACCAAGCGCATGATGTGGGCTAGGTGCAAGACAGGGCTGGGATTACTTGGATCCTGCCAAGAGGACCACTTAGGAAAGCAGGGTAATTTTCATAAAAAGAATCAGTAGGTGTAGCTACTGGATGCTTCGAAGTCAAGAATAAGTCAAGCTAGAAACAAGCTAGAAAAAGATGCCTTTGCATAGCTCAAAGGAATTGCAGTTGACAGATACCCAGTAAAGTGGAACTTCTCCTCAAGGCACCTCATGAGAGAAACATGTCAGCCCTAAATACCTCCTGGGCTCGGAGAGCACCAGTCCTAGATCCCCACACCTATACTAACCCAAGGTCAGAACACCTGCAGGAAGAGAAACATCGATATATGGGCAAACAGAGAAGCATCTGACCATACCTCTTTCTACACTGCATGTTGCAATAAGCCTAAATTGAGAGAGGGGAAATGTTTTAATTTTAGATGTAGTTTGACTACAAATGAGACTGGATATGTTACTTCCTGAACTAAGACTATTTTTTTTATTGGAGATGTATGTGAGAAAATGAGAAAAGTCATTGAATTGACCCTGTTCTAGTTCCATCCAAAGATTAAGAGAACAGCTAGTTTAGATCTTTTTGGGATATCTAGTTCAATTTCTTTTGGAGCAAACACCAATGCCAAGACCTCCACATTGATAAGATTGGAAATACCTATTTTTGAACTCAAATTGGTTGTTTGCTTCCTAATTATAAATACAAATTATTTTACTTAATCCTAACAACCAATTTATAAGGTGGACTTCGCAAAGTTAGAAATTGATGCTCAGAGTGATTAAGAAGTTTTCCTAAGCTCATAATTAAATGAATGAGCCAGAATTTTTAACCCCAGTCCAACAGCTTGACTATAGCAAATATGCCGTTTTCTCTTCCAAGCTGCCAATTTTTATAGCAGGATATTAACTTATTTTGACTTAGGTGCCCTGCTGTGCGCAACCCCAACACTTAGAACTTTCCATACCATGTTGCAATTGCTTGTTTAATTATCTGTCTCCAATTAAATTCTAGGGTCTAGGAAGGCGAAGACTCCATTTCCCTCCTTCATTGTGTCACCCTGGCTAGTGGCAAAAATAAAAGGGATTTGATATACATTTCTCATATGAAAGGATAAGGTAAAGAAAAAAAAACTACATAAGTTATGTATTCTGTTATCAGCATTATAATTGCCATAGAGTTAAATTGTGCCTTTGGATGGCCTGAACCAGCTACTAGACAATGTCATTTCTTGTCTTTTAAAAGTTGGGAGTTTACGTTAGAATAGGGACAGATTGCAGATCAGGGCATGCAGTTTAGGTCAAATTTAAAAAACACTTATTGAGTGCAAACCACGTGTTAAGATAGTACAAAAATAAAGACATCTATGCCACCCAGAAGCTTACAATCAAAAGACAAAGATAGGTGCACCAATAGGTAATTTCAAGTTAATTGGCATCTCTACTTAAAGAAATGGGTATAATCGCTTCTCGGCCTTTTGGCTAAGATCAAGTGTAAAGAAATGGGTATTGGTTAACTTCACAGGCTCAGTTAACCCAGGGAAAGCTACCTGGTAGAGAGGGCACCTGAGATGAGTCTTGAAGCATGAAAATAAGTTAATCAAATAAACCTAGAGGAAAGGCAGCACTTCGGGAATAGGGAGCTGCATGCGTAGGTGCCTGGAGCTACAATGGCAGAGCATTTCTGAGGAAACACGGGTCCTTTGGGGTCGTCAGTCCATGCAGCAAGAGTTGGGGCACAGCAGAAAGTGGGACTAGAAAGGTAGACGTGCCTAAATGTAAAAGTAAATGCATCGCATCGTTTCCCATTGTCCATTATAGGTACTCTTCTGCATGCCACTACTGACAATGAAATGAGCATAAAGAGAGCTATTCGTCCAGAATTGGCAGGGAGAGGAGATGGCCCTCAGTTAGCACCCCTGGAGGAATCTTCCTTCTTACCTTCTGGGGCCTTGGTGCACTGCAGTGAATTCTTTCACACCTTCCCCTAAATATTATCTCATCCAGTGAAGAGGACCACCCATGGAATGTAAAATATTATAGACAAGAAGTGAAAGTGAGCAGAGGCATAGCCCGGTAAGGGCAAGGGTAGACAGTGATGAGGCTGAGTGATTAGAAACGTTGGGATAACTTTAGTCACGTTGGCAGGGATAGATAGATGGATAGAGGGCTTCTGCTGGGGCAGAACTCCCAGCGGAGGTCTGGAATGAGAATAAGTGGAAAGGAGAGACAGACGATGGGAGCAGCTGAAGAAGAGAAGCAGAAGAGGTAGGTAGGACAAGTGGTTGCCAGGCTAGGTCACTGTTTTTGGGGGCAGTTGCTAAAATAGCACAATAGCATTAGGCTATTAAAAATTGTTTAGTGGCAACATTCATTCCTACTTAGGACCTGTAGAAAGGTCAAGGTCCTACAGCTGAAGGATTAGACAGTCTGTGTCGTCTTGGTTTTAACAGTCTTCATCAGATAGATGACAGGATATCACTGCCTCCTCCTAGTGCTTCAGGCCCCAGGGTCTTGATGAGCTGAACACACTAAGAGTTTGTGCTCCTCGCCATCTGACACATCTCTTGGGACTGGGTCTGAGATCCCTGTTAGTCCCCATACTGTCTGTGCTGTCCCAAAGAGGCACCAAGGAGACCAGGTGAACAACTATATGTATTTGTAGGGTTCCTTCATTGTTTATATTCATGTATTTAAGAAGCACTGTTTGAGGGGAAGGAGAGGATCCTGGTGATGGAATACAAAAGTTACCAACATAGAGTTTGACCAAAGAGTCAAACAACACTTGGTTTATATCCCAAATCTGCCACTTCCTAACCTGTGTGACTTTGCATAGGTTGTGTCTCAGAGTCTTCACTTCCTCCTCCCTCAGCTGGAGCTATAAATAAATGTTCACCACCAAATGTGAGATGGCTTAAGTAAGATGCTACATGAACAATGCCTAGTACTGGGCTTTCTACAAAGTAAACGCTCAGGACACCGTGGCTATTAAGAAGAATGATAAAGAGAGGAGACAGAAGGGAGGATGAGAACAGCACGCTTCATGCATTCCCACAAAACAGAAGGGGTGTGCGGATGTAAAGAGTGGAATGAAAGAGAGACTACGGGGGTTGGAAAGGAAGAGGAGAAAGGCTGAGGGTCAGCCGACTGTAGTTTAGCCAATTTCCAGGCTTTGAAATGGACCACGGTACCTCATATGGAGGACAAACATTTAAATTTCTTGCCATTTTTAATCCATCGCATTGGACGATAAATGAACCTCTTAAACCTCCATTGGCCCTGGAATCTCTAGCGAGCATGCGTGCTTTGTGTCTGAGTCCTCCGTGACTGTGTGAGGCCCTTCTTATTCAGCCCTAGGAAGTCTTTGATGAAAATAGTCCTCTAAGACTGGTTTGGGTAGGACAGCCAATGCAGTCTGCTTCTCCACACGGAGTGAATGGCCTTCACATTCTTTTGTTTACCAGACACAGACTAATAATGGGTCATTTCTTCTTTGTGCCTTTCTACTGCTTTAGAATAATTACAGGAGAAATATTCTCTCTACTTTTTTCTAGATGAGAAAATAAGATTCACGTAAGAATCTTAGACTTTGGACTATTGAGACCCTTTGCTTTGTATATCAATGATTATATAGGTGTGAAACACATAAGGCAAGCTAATAATGCTTTTAGGGTGTGCAATTATTACATGGAGGGTGGTAATGAGTCACTCCTCTGCATACAAAAAAAAACAAAAACAGGTTAGCTTTATAGGTGATGAATAGGCTAAACCCACAACCCATTTTGCTGCAAGAAAATTTTTTACTTGCCTAGAATATCATGATGCCTTCATCAAGTTTTGACCAATCATAATCTTCAGGTAATGCTGGAGCAGATTTTTGGTTTTGTCAGAGTAACTCTGACAAAAGAAAATCCCATAGAAATTTTCCAGTTCTTCTAGCATTTAAAAAACTACTGTCAGGAAACATGCCATAACATTTATTACTTTAACAGAAATGTGAAACTGGGCCCAAGATGGATCTGACCACCAGTTGGATCAAATTTTCATGTGACTTGGCCTCTGAAGGAAGCTACTGATTATGTGACTTCTGGAATCTGGTGCAATCCCACAGAGACCCCAAAGCTGAAAAGGAGAATGGTTGGAGCAAAGCCCAGAGACTGAAGGCAAGCGTTCTTCTGGGCATGAAACAAGAATAGAATCTAGTCTATCTATTCTTTTACTGTCAAGCGGTTTTGAAATTAGCCACTAGCCATGTGTGGCTGTGGAACACCTGGAATGTGGCTGATCGGAATTGACATGTCCATTAAGTATGAAATACACACCCGATGTCAAAGACCCAGTATGAAAAAAAAGAATGTAAAATATCTCATTAATAATTTTATATTGATTACATGTTAAATGGTAATTTAGACATATTGAGTTAAATAAATTCCATTATCCAAAATAGTTTCACCTGTTTCTTTTTACTTTTTATAGTGTGGCTACTAGTGCATTTAAAATTACATAGGTGGCTCTCGCTGTGTGTTGACTAGACAGCACTACTCTAAAAGCTTGCGTCAAAGAGATCAATGATTATTCTCCTGAAGTCACCTAATTTCATGTTTGTTCCCTTTCATGAAGTGTTTATCAACATTTGTGACTTTACAATTAATTTCAGTCAGCTTCTCATGAAGGCCGGGTAAACAGTGCTCCTGGAAAGAGTCTAATACGTTTGCTTGCCTAAACACGTGGGATGTTGCAGGCTGTATTTCTTCTAAACCACAAAGATGAACAATCCACAGACACTTCATCTGGATTTTGTGGGTCATCAACATGAAGCTCTTCATGTGAGTGTAAGAGTAACTCTGCAAAAGAAAATCCCACAGAAATTTTCCAAATGCCTTTTAGGATGCCATCGATTGTAAGTTTATGTGAAATATCATAAGGTACCATTTGAATTATAGGAGAAATGACTGCTGATAGGTATGGAAATTATAAACTCTGAGGACAGAATATACAATGGTTGAGTTCATTGTATGCTGAAGAAGAGCACAGATAGCCATTCCTGGAAACACAAAAATGATTCAACCTTAATTGAACTATATTCTCTCAGAACAGAAGCTTGGTGAGAATGGCTGAGTGTGCATCCTAGGGTAATGGAGATGGGAAGAGCTTTGTAACAGTCAGCGCTCCTGCAAAATAAGTCTACACCTCAGTGATTGTAGCAAGCTACTTGGCATCTCTGAGCCACAGTTTTTACATGTGTAAAATGAAGACAATTTTATTAGCCTTGCAGGGATATTGTTGCATAGAGAAACTAACAAAACAAACACTGGCTATTATTATTAAGAGTAGAATTTAGTAAATCATTTTTGTGAAGGGATCCCTTAAGTCCTAATTCCTATGGCAAACATTTCCATGTGAAGTGAACTCTTGATTTCTACCCTATGACTTACCTTTTAGGGGCACATTCAACTTAGAGCAATTCACTCATCATCAAAATGCAGAACATTAAGCCTGGTATTGAAGGCAACCCAACAATGAATCTGATTCAGATCTTACAAGGAGTCGATGGTTCTAGGGAAGAGAAGACATCCACATCTGTAGAAATAATGCAAAATGGATTGCGCAAACTATCTCAGGATAGTTTTGGACACAGTGACTTGGAAGGGCTGCTGGGATCCAGATGGAGAAGTCAGAAAAATGCAGGGCTATCTCCAAGGAGTGAGGTATGTGCTGGAGGTAGAGACTGGGTAACTATCCATATGGATGGGGTCCTTGAAGCAATGGGACTAGACAGGCTTGCCACGGGGGATGGTCTGAAAGGGAAGGGAAGGGAAGTGAGGGAAAGAGAAGAAAAGAAAGGATGAGTAGAGCACCTCTGTTTAGAAGAGGAAGGAGGGAGAGCATGAGAGACAAGGAGAAAGAAATAGTTTCAGGTAGAAGAAAAAAGATGCCCACGCTGACTCTATTTTTCTGGTCCCCTACCTGCCAGGGGCTTCAACTCAGGTATTCCTAAATGGA
This sequence comes from Callorhinus ursinus, assembly GCF_003265705.2. Classification (NCBI taxonomy): domain Eukaryota; kingdom Metazoa; phylum Chordata; class Mammalia; order Carnivora; family Otariidae; genus Callorhinus; species Callorhinus ursinus. The sequence goes on along the minus strand of NW_027397066.1, from coordinate 59,286,941 downwards.
CTCAGCCCTATTTCTCAATCTCTATGTCTCTCTATCTCTATCTATCTGTCTGTCTCTCTCCTATTTCCCAAAGCTGTGTATCCTGTTTGCTTCATGCCACAGCTGCAATCCCTCTCTCACTGCTTGTCCTCACTCTGCAGACCTCAAGCACAGCCAGGACCCTGATCTCATGCTTTCCCAGACACAGCTGCAGGGCACGGAAGACTGTAACCCCACTACACGGAGTCTTAACAACTATTTTACCAAATGAAACAGAGTAAAACAAACGTTAAGCAGATAATAAACATTTTATTTATACCAGAGTCAAATAAAAATGAGCTTAACCTTTTTTCCCTATCTAGAAGGATGCCTGATGACTGTCCAACTCCAGACATCAAAAAACTCAAATCTGGGGGGAGAATACCTTTATTTTAAGCCAATGTCCTTGCTCAAGTCAAAGAGATTTTTAGGGAGGCCTTCTGGTGAACTCTGTATGAATTTTGTCAGTTAGAATATTAATATAGAGCTATTTTTAAAGACAGATTATAGGGCGCCTGGATGGCTCAGACGGTTAAGCGTCTGCCTTCGGCTCAGGTCATGATCCCAGGGTCCTGGGATTGAGTCCTGCATCGGGCTCCCTGCTCCTTGGGAGCCTGCTTCTCCCTCTGCTTCTCTCTCTCTCTCCCTCTGTCTCTCATGAATAAATAAATAAAATCTTTAAAAAAAAATAAAGACAGCTTATAGCACATCCTAAGAAAAGTTTGACTTTCAGAGAGAGGATTACAGAGGTGTGATGCACTCACGATTGCCTGGAAATCATAAAACTATGTAAGAATATAGATTCTTATGTAATTACCAGATTCTACTGTTTTCTTTTAGTTTTCTAATGTAATTACCCATTGGGTTACAAAGTTTTTAAATTGCTGAAATGGGATCCTCTGGCTGTCCTTATGTTTCTTTTTTAAAAGGTTTGATTCCGATGTATTTCTTATGCTTTTTAGGAACAATTTCTGTACTTAGGTGTAATCACTCATTCTCCTTATAACTTCCCACAACTATCACAGTTTCTGTTTGTTGCACGGAACATGGATTTGGCAGTGGTAATCACAACTTACAGAAAAATGACCCATTTTTCTTATTTTCAAACCCAATACACAGAGGTTTTTCAAGGAAAAATCTATCATTGTACAAATCTTCTCTACATTGGTATTAACCATTTTCTGATTGCATTCAATTGTTCTTGCCATAAAAGAATAAAAGAATTGGATTAGTGAGATGCATGGAAGGTACTGTTGAGTTCTGAAGTCTGAACGAACGTGGTTACAGGTTCGATCTGGAATGTTAAGCCACTTTGAGGCTGGCTGAGAGGATCTTAAGTACAACAATAAAGATGCTCCCCATTGCATAGAAACACTATTTTTCTAACTTAGTGTACTTCAAAACACGTTTTCATTGTTAAATTACGGAAAGCAGATTTGTGGTGGATTTTGTGGTTCTAGGAAAACTAAGGATAATGAAACAAGAACTAAGAGATTTAAAGTTGGAACCAAATAAAGATTACACCTTGAGGGAATTATCAAATTATCTAAATGGTTTTAAAATACCCCATGTGTCATTCACTCATTCTACTCAACAAAACTAAAAAATTATGTTGAGTGCCCGTTTTATTCATTTGTATTAATCAGAGTTCAGGCTTCTCCAGGGAAACAGAACAGAATTTTATAGATATATATTTATATAATTTTATATATTAAATTTATATATTTATATTATATAAATTTTATATAATAAATCTATACATATATTAAATCATATTTTTACATATTATATAAAAGGAGAACTTATTTTGAGGAATTGTCTCATACAATTATGTAGGCTGAGAAGTCCTAAGATCTGCTCTCTGCGAGCTGGAGACCCAGGAAAGCTGGAGGTGTAATTCAGCCCACTTCAGTCCAACGTTCAAAGGCCTGAGAAGCAGGGGAACCCATGGTGTAAGCTCCAGTCTAACGACAGAAGATGAGATGAGATGTTTCAGCTCAAACAGGGAAGCAGGAAAAAAAGGCAAACTCCTCCTTCTTCCACCTTTTTGTCCTAATTAACCTCCCCAAATTTCTGCTTCTCATCTACAAAGTAGAGATAATGCAGATAATAAATAAGGGTAAGAATGGTCTCTATTTCACTTGAGTGTTGTGAGAATTTAATGAGATGATGTAACTCAAAGCCAGTCATTGTTAGGCAGCCATTAAATACCCATCTTTCAGAGACGTTAAATATCTTATAGGTTCAAATCTAAGGTAGTTACGAAAATAAGTCAATATGAAGTGTAATGCTTGGAATTACATAGCCAAATGAGACATGAAATGTTAAATAGTAAAAGTAGATAATCCATCTAAAATTCTAAAACATTTGAAAGAAAAAAAGAAATTAAAAAAATCCCAAGGTCCTATCTTTGACAATTTATTTATCTTTATAAGCTCAGCATTTAGTTCAAAGCTGGGAAATCCAACTCCCTCAATAAATGTTTGTGGAATGAATGGACAAATAATGAATAAATGATTGACTGAATGAGTGGATGGAGGGATGGATACGGCTTCATATGTTGAGCAGTACAAATGGAAACTCAGTGACTGCCAGGTGCAAGTGTGACTCCAAACTAAATCTAGCAAAGAAAGAGCAACATGAACATGCTTTCTTTTTTCTTTTTTTTTTTTTAAAAAGATTTTGTTTTTTTATTTGACAGAGAGAGAGAGAGACAGAACATAAGCAGGCAGAGTGGCAGGCAGAGGGAGAGGGAGAAGCAGGCTCCCCGCTGAGCAGAGAGCCCGACATGGGGCTCCATCCCAAGACCCTGAGATTATGACCTGAGCCGAAGGCAGATGCCTAACAGACAGAGCAACCCAGGCCCCTGTGAACATGCTTTCTTGGAAGATAGCCAGAAAGTAAAGTAAAAAAGAGAAGCTCCATCAGGACCAGCAAGAAAAAAAGATGAAGACTCCCCAATCCAATCTTTCCTGGCTATAAAGATATGGTTTAGAAAAAATCCTTGTTTAATTTCAGGTTAGTGGATGTAGTTGTAACCCAAATGATCTTTCAGAAGCAGCAGCTCTACATCTCGGCCTCTGATGCATATCTTCAGATGCAATTTTAAAGTCCACTCTCAGAAATAAACATTTCCAAGATATGGAATATTTGCTTATCCTTCAATTCATATATGCCACTCAATCATATCCAGTTTTCCAGGAATTTCCACTATGCACTTCTGCTATCTAAGCTATGAGATTTTAATACTGCATTTTTTTCTGCAAAAAATATCATGTAACTAATTTTGGAAAGAAAACAAATCAGGTGCCAATGCTTGGTTATTTCAGGAATCAAATCAAAATGTATTACAGGGACTTAATTAATACAAATACTGATTGAAAAACGTGACAAGTAGAGTGTGCAAAAGATATGTAGTCAGCAGAACTTTATTTTTTTAATTTTTTTAAAGATTTTATTTATTTATTTGACACAGGGAGAGACCACAAGCAGGGGGAGTGGCAGGCAGAGGGAGAGGGAGGACCAGGCTCCCTGCTGAGCATAGCCCGACGCAGGACTCGATCCTAGGACCCTGGGATCATGACCCGAGCCAAAGGCAGATGCCTCACGGACTGAGCCACCCAGGTGCCCCCTAGCAGAACTTTAATACTCAATAAAAGGCACACATGTAAGTTGAAAATGCTGTTAACAGGCTTTCCTTCCCATGGACCTCTATTTAAAAAGCACTGTGTATTCAAGATCCTTTAAGAATATATAAACTGAGGGATCTAGCAATTAGACAGTAAGGGCAGAATTTCGTTTATTACATCTGCAGAGGGCTGGGGACAAAGTCAGACTAAGGTTTCGAAGAGCTATCTTTTCACAGCTCAGCATTTTTCCACTCTTTGTCGAGAAAGACATGGAAGATCATTTAAGAAGTGGACTTAATGTAATGCAATAAGAATAAACTATAGAGAAGTTTGGCTGCACATATGACGCTGAACACCAGCTGGCTTGGGGCTCTCTTCACTTAATCCTTTGGTGGTTTAGGCACAATAGTTGACATTTATCAACATGCACATTAACAATGAATGTTTTTTGTTTACATTAGGGAGAAATGTAAAGACCAAGGAAAGCAGGTAAAGAACAATGTGTTCACAAAGCACAAAGGAAAAGAAGAATAAAGATGATCAGTAGCTCATTTCTCAAAATAGTTATGACAATACACACAATTTATCAATACACCTGTGGGCTTTTATCTTTATAAATTGTGTGGCGTTCATCACCTTGCTACTTCTGTCCTACATGAGAAGTGTGAACATTGAAGGATCTCTTATGGGCAAGATAACACTCCTACTAAACAATAAAAAAACAATCTGCCCCACATCAATTTCTCCTACATTCAATATTTCTTAGAACTCATGGATATTTTCTCCACTTGTTTTGTATATATATCATATATACGTGTATGTTACATATATCATATATATATTATCTAGTTGATATATATATAGATATATGCCATCTATCTATATACATGGTCTAGTTAATGTTCAACTAGATTATATATTTTTCCTGGGAAAACAGTGTGTCTTTTGTTTTTTTGTGCAGAATGAATTTTCTTCTCCCTTCTTTTAATAGTTTGTATCTCATTTCTTTTATAATAGATAAACATGAAATCTTCCGTGGATGAAAAAATAAATGAACAGATGAATAAGGGCACAAACATGTTTTTAGACTGCTTTACTATAAACTGCTTTAAGGTAGGAAACTTGTCTCAACTTTGCCAATTACACCATGAGTAGAGTGTAAAACAAACAAACCCTCCCCCAAACAAAGGAACAATCTCAGCAAATACACTGGCATTACCCCTTCCCAAGCCCCAAACTACTGATCCCACACTGGATGACAGAGTCCTCCTTAGTCTCAAGCCACTTAAGACCTTTCCCGATTAACTATAGAAGGCACCTACAGCTGAGACATCCCTGGCACATAGTAGGTCCTCAGTGAATGTTTGCCAAATTGTGGGTGTCATCTACCGTTTTCCATTAAAACAGAGCCTGAAATGCGGAAACAAAATGAGACAAATTCACGAATGTAATATTGTGGTTTTAATAGCAAAAATAAAAATGTTTTATAAAAGGTATGCTTATTGCTTCAAGCAGAAACACCATAAGGGTCTTTATTTCATGCGTTATTTCTTTGTTTCCAAAGGTACCAAGAGAGATGTGCGGGTCCTTTAACTTTTATCCAGGTTGAGAATCAATGGACAACTGCAGGGACATATTTACCGGGCTTGTTTGCCACGCCTCCTCACACGGCCACTGGAGAGCCACAGGCCTGGAGCAGCAAGGAGAAGCAGCTATTGTACTTCCCAGGGGGTTAAATGGAAAGCAGGCCATCTAAGAGAAAGTAAGTACCCACAACTAACTTTCTCATAGGAGTAGAGCAGTGTTCTTTGGGCCCTGCATTGGAAATACCTTCCTGTTTCCAATATTTGTGTGGCTAACCCACATGGTAAACTCAGTCAAACAGAGTGGGCTGTACCAAAGATTTCACTGAGAGGGCTGCTATGTCCCCACCCTATGTCCTTAAATCTTAAAATAGTGTGCATCTCTAACAATCAGAGTTTATTATTAAAATTATTTGATTTGCAAATGAGTAAACATATTGGCCCAAAGGTTAATCAGCTTGCATAAATGCAGGGAGCATTTAAAACTAAAAACCATGAAAACTGGGGGCTCTGTCTTTAGAAAAGGAAGGTGGAATATTTTTCCAGTGGCCACCAATCATTATTTTTGACTTCATAGCTCATAATCATTGGCATTAACTAGCCTTCTTCTTACTGCAACTTACACTGAACTCTAAGTATCTGAATCTCTGTTTCGCCTAGTAGACCTATAACAAGAGAGGATCTCATGCAGTTTTCCATCCCCAGCATTCAGCATTATGCTCGAAGCCCCTGGGAGAGCACTGAAATTGAATCTATGAGTATAACTGCATTTTCCAAGCTTTAGTTCTCCGTGGAGTAGAAGCTCAGTGTCCACATGTGAGGTATAGTTACACATAAGCAGAGCAGTCCCTGGTACAACAGGTTATAATTGCAGGCAGGTATGGGCGGAGAAATGAGAATGTTTTGTTTTGATTTGCTTTTCAGATACCCTCGCAAGGTAAAGAAATTAGCTGGATTCATTTGAATGTTTCTTTCAGTTGCTTTTTAGAGAGTCAGAGAGTTCATAGGCCCAGGTAATTCCACACATGAGAGGTTGGAGCTTTCCACGTGCTTGGCAGAAATATAAGCTTCTTCCGTTGGCGCTGACTTAGAATCTTGCACATACAAGCTACAAAGGAATTTAGTCTCCATTCTCTAAATGCTTAGTGACTCCAGAAAAAGATAACATTTTTAAATAGCAACGAGATGTGTTTATCAGTATAAGACACCTTATGCCATTGAGGAAATCCCTGCTCAGCCTCTGGTTCTTTTCAGGCATTCCCTACATTTTTGTTGTTGAGTTTTGGTAGGTCCTTAGCTTTTTCTGGTTGCCTGACACCTGAGGCTGGGGCAGAGTCTGCTATTCATCTCAATCTAGATTCTTATCCCCTGTACTTTGTCTTTTATTTCTGCTGAGCCACAGTTGACTTCAAAGGGGACTTTGGATGAAAAACAGATAACAGCCTGATGAGAACGGAGGGGATAATTGGATGCTTTGTGCTGTAAAAAGAAGTTCCTCAAACTTTCCTAAAGCTAGGAATCTCCGTGTTTTTACATAAAATCTGACTTTGAACCATTCTATCAATAAATATACTTTTCTGTGATCTCCAAGGACATAAATTTTTCCAAATCAGCGAGAACATTCCTTTTATTTTAAATGATTCATTTGCTCTTCTCTCTTACTTTTAATTCCCACTGAACAAATCATGTTAAAAAATAGGGACAATCCTTATATGCCTATGAACTAGTCAATGACTTTTAATAGACATTGAGTCCAATTATTATTAACGTGGGGAAGACGTGGGAACCAAAGGCACAATGTTCTCCTTTTTGTGTTCTGGAAGGTATAAAATGGAGAGTTATTTTGATTACATGCTCTCATGCCACCAGTTTCGTACAGATGCTATTGTTGTAAAAGTGTAGATTTGTTATCCAACTAGCTCTTCTAGTATTTAACAGATAATCTAAGCCACAAAGAGTATATATTTGTTTTTGTCTATTGCTATATCCTGTGGATTGTCTACATTAATTTGGGATAATTACAAGATCCCCACTTCAGTTGGACATGCTTGTTTCACAGATGGGATTATGGCTTATTTGCCTGTGTACACATCTCAGATAGCTCCAGTCCAATCTCTAACAGCATATGTAATTAGGTGTTGTATCCAGGAAAACACATCACTTTATATGACTGGATGTCTAAAAGTTTCACCTTCTCCCTTTCTAGTGTATGACTTCTGCAACAGCTGATTTCTGGGTACGTTGTTCTGAATCACAGTTTGGTGATTTCTGATTTATTTATTAAGGCTGCATGTTATCCAGAATGAGATTGTCACATTACTATGAGAAAGGGGATTATACTGTTTGGCAAATGATCACATTACCCTTGCAAATAATACCTTGATCTCAGGAGAGCACGGTCTCCTTTCTTGGGCGATGCCCGACTTCCAAAAGCATTTGAATGCGGCACTGCCTCATGGGATTAGGTCCGTGAACATAGTTTATACTGGCTGAGGCTGAGGCTCCGAAATCCGGTTCTTTTTTTACTCCCCACTCTTCAAATGCCACTTTACGGGAAAAGAAGTGGAAAGTTACTCATGTGGGAGGTACAATGAGTGACAATTTTAACCTGGCCAACCTGCCTTAGCAAAGAGTGCCTGGGAGAATGTTCTGTTCTTTGGGGAGAGAGGTGATGCCATGTTGCTTCTATCTGAGGTAGCTCTGAGTGTTATGGCCTCTACCCGCAGATACATGATACACACGTCCTCGCAAAATCATCCCGAACCGCCTGTGACTTGTTTGTGCCTCTAGACAGAGCACATGGACTCTAGATAAGAATGGGGGGAAAGGTGTCTCACCTGAAAACATCGACTGGAGAAAAGCTAAATGTGCGGTAGCTGAAATATGCCCTCTCAGTACTGAAGATTGATGTCCCCAGTAAAAAGGACATAAGAGATTCTTATCTCCATTTCCCTTGGCCCTTTCTTCACGATTCTTTTAAGGACCTGCAGTTCCTAAAGAATTTTTTCTTTGGGTGGATCGAGCCTCATGATATATGTTAGGACAAACTGGTAGAAATGTTTTTTTACAATTATTACCGTTTATTTATTTTATTTAAATTTGACTTAGTTAACATACAGTGCAATAGTGGTTTCCGGAGTAGAATTCAGTGATTCATTACTTACATACAACACCTAGTGCTCATCGCAACAAGTGTCCGCCTTAATACCCATCCCCCATCTAGCCCACCCCCCCACCTCCCTCCATCAACCCTCAGTTTGTTCTCTATAGTTAAGAGTCTCTTATGGTTTATTTCCCTCTCTCCCTTTTTTGCACCCCTTCCCATATGTCCATCTGTTTTCTTTCTTAAATTCCACATAGGAGTGAGATCATATGGTATTTGTCTTTCTCTGACTGACTTATTTCACTTAGCATAATGTACTCTAGCAAATGGCAAGGTTTCATTCTTTTTGTTGGCTGAGTAATATTCCATTGTATATATACACCACATCTTCTTTATCCATTCATCTGTCGATGTACATCTGGGCTCTCTCCATAGTTTGGCTATTGTTGCCAACACTGCTATAAACACCGGAGTACATGTACCCCTTTGAATCTGTATCCTTTGGGTAAATAGCTAGTAGTGAAATTGCTGGGTTGTAGGGTAGTTCTCTGTTTAACTTTTAACTTCCTCAGAACCACCATTCTGTTCTCCAGAGTGGCTGCACCAGTTTGCATTGCCATCAACAGTGCAAGAGGGCTCCCCTTTCTCCTGTTGTTTCCTGAGTTGTTAATTTTAGCCATTCTCACAGGTGTGAGGTGGTATCTCATCATGGTTTTGATTTGTATTTCCCTTATGATGAGTGATGTTGAGCATTTTTTCATGTGTCTGTTATCCATCTGGATGTCTTCTTTGGAAAAATGTCTGTTCATGTCTTCTGCCCATTTCTTAACTGGATTATTTGTTTTTTGGGCGTTGAGTTTGATAATCTCTTGATAGATTCTGATACTAACCATTTAGCTGATATATCTTTTGCAAATATCCTCTCCTAATCCATAGGCTGCCTTTTAGTTTTATTGAGTGTTTCCTTCACTGTGCAGATGCGTTTTATCTTGATGAAGTCCCAATAGTTCATTTTTGCCCTTGTTTCTCTTGCCTCTGGCAACGTGTCTAGTAAGAATTTGCTACGGCAAGGTCAAGGAAATTGCTGCCTCTGTTCTCTAGGATTTTGATGGTTTCCTGTCTCACATTCAGGTCTTCCATCCATTTCGAATTTATTTTTGTGTGTGGTGTAAGAAAGTGGTCCAGTTTCACTCTTTTGTAAGTTTCTGTTCCGTTTTCCCAGCACCATCTGTTGATGAGACTCTTTTTTCCATTGGATATCCTTTCCTGCTTTGTCAAAGATTAGCTGACCATATAGTTGAGGGTCCAATTCTGGATTCTCGATTCTGTTCCCCTGATCTGTGTGTCTATTTTTATGCCAGTACCATACTGTCTTGATGACTACAGCTTTGTAATGGAGCTTGAAATCCAGAGTTGTGATGCCTCCAGTTTTATTTTTCTTTTTAAATATTCCTTTGGCCATTCGGGGTCTTTTGTGGTTCCATACAAATTTGAGGATTCTTTGTTCTAGCTCTGTGAAGAATGTTGGTGGTATTTTGATAGGGATTGCATTAAATGTGTAGATTGCTTTGTGTAGTATAGACATTTTAACAATGTTTGTTCTTCCGATCCATGAGCATGGAATGCTTTTCCATTTCTTTGTGTCCCCTTCAATTTCTTTCATAAGTGTTCTATAGTTTTCAGAGTACAGATCTTTTACCTCTTTCACTGGGTTTATTCCTAGGTATTGTATTGTTTTGGTGCAATTACAAATGGAATTGATTCCTTGATTTTCTGCTGCTTCATTATTGGTGTATAGAAATGCAACAGATTTCTGCACATTTAATTTTATATCCTGCAACTTTGCTGAGTTCATGAATTAGTTCTATCAATTTTTTTGTGGAGTCTTTCAGGTTTCCTACAGAATATCATGTCATCTGCAACTAGTGAAAGTTTGACTTCTTCCTTGCCAATTTGGATGCCTTTTATTTCTTTTTGTTGTCTGATTGCTGAGGCTAAGACTTCCAGTACTATATTAAACAATAATGGTGAGAGTGGACATTCCTGTCTTGTTCCTGACAAACTGGTAACGTTTTAAAAGATTGATAATCTCTGGTGTTAACAAGAGGCACAAATTTACATTGTTATCGGAATTCAAAATGGTACAACCTTGACAGTTCAGAACAATTTGACATTGTTTATCAAAATATAAAGTGTGAACACTTTATTTTTTTAAGATGTATTTATTTATTTTAGAGAGAGAGAAAGCACACATGCACCTGCGGGGGTGGGGGGGAGGGGCAGAAGGGGAGAATCTTCAAGCAGACTCCCCACTGAGCACAGAGCCTGAGGACGTGGGGCTCCAACCCACGACTCATGAGATCATGACCTGAGCCAAAACCAAGAGTTGGAGCCACCCAGGCGCCCCTAAAGTATGAAGACTTTAGGTATGGCTCTAGGAATGTCCAAGGCAGGGGAGTCCTGGAGCCAGTTAGAAACTTTCCATGTTTGCATTTTGACTGACTCCTAGTTTTTTAGAAAACTGAGAAGCTACTGTGAGTATGTACAGATACATATTATAGAAGCTAACATTTAGTGAGGGCTTTTTGTGTGCGGGGTATTGTTTTCAGCATGCATTTTAATCTGCTTAATCTTTACGACAACATTAGATGCTATTATTATCAACCTCAATTTGCGGATTATGAAATTTGGAGAATAAATACCTTGCTTAACATCACACAGATAACAGGTAGCAGGCCAGGGTTTGAACTCAAGCAATCTGTCTCCCAAGGAACCACCAAATGTAACCAGTTACCGCCACCTGACCAAGTAGCCTACTTCAGCATGTTTGTAACAGGGGGAATAATGAAGCGATCTAAATAGCACCACTTCCAAGTTATTTCTTGGAATTTTAAGCATTAAAATGAGCTATGTACAGCTGAATGAGCCAATCAAAAAGACACCCCATTCCATGTTTTGTTAATTGAAAAAACAAGTTTTAAACTGTACATATTACATTCTCATGTGTACACTATCAAACACATTAAAAACAGAAACAAAACCCTAAATCTGTGTTTAAATATGAATAGGAATTAACCTGGAATGATAACATGCCAAATTATTAATAATGGTTAATTCTGAGGAGTGTAATTGGAAGTGGGAAGGAAAAGAATATTGCTTTTACTTTATAGGTATCTGGGTATTATTTTATTTTTATGTCCGTGATCATTTATTACTTTGCTTTGAAATTTAAAAAGAAAACAAGAAAATATATCCAGAGAGAGTCAATACCTAACATTGTCCAAACGCTGAAATCCCTAATGCCACATTTGAATAAGTACAGAGCGAGACTTCTCTATCTCATAACCCTTTTGGAGTTGGCACTGAAGAACCTCCATCTGTGTGGATGGTAGCTCAAAGTCTTCCATAAGACTCTCAACCTCACAATGCCAAATAAAGATGCAGCTGGCTCCCCTTCTCCCCAACCTTATGCCCCAACTCAGTTCCTCTGAATCATTTTAGAGTGGGATAAGAACAGAGATTACTCATGATAGCAGTGACCAGAACCAAGTAGAGATGAAGTTTCTGAAGACGAGCTCATGCGACTGGTGGCTAGGTTGCAGCTGTGACCTTTGACCTCAGTCAAGCATTTCCTGATTCAGAACGACTGGACTCAGCAAGTACGGTCCTAGTACTTCAGAGGCCACTGAGTACCTAGGAGTAATTTGGGTTTGTTCTTTCTCAGAAACTCAGTCTTTCAGTTAAGTGGCTAGCCCAGTTTTGTGCAGGAGAGGACAGTAGAAATATCTTCCAACAGCAGTGTGCTAGAGCGGGGTGGGACTCGCTTGCCGGAGCCGGTTGTGTGCCTCTCTCCCCACCTCTGAGTTCAGGGACCTCCTGTGACTGAAATGGGCCATGATGGGGACCTATTTACACCAGACAAACCAGCAAATGCTACAAATCGAGGCTCCCCTAGACAGTTAAACCTTTACTTGCACACCACTGGCCTCAAGGCATTTTAAATCATGAATACAGAAACTTCAAAAGTTTTTCCAAGTCTTTCGAATCACACTCTGTACCTTGAGAAACCCAGAAGACTTGACTCCTACTCTCTGCTCTTACAAAGGAGCAGTCACATGGGAACAGATGAAACACTTTAGATACTGCTTACCCAGGAAGGCAGTGGTCATTCTCCAGAAGGCTCGCAAGTAGCACCAGAAGAATCCATCAGCCTGATTCTTACTCGACAAATTCCCCCACCATGCTCTACAAAGCCTCTGTCCCTAAAAATGAAAGCAGGAAGAAAAATATTTACCACCGTGACCTGGGGGGTAAATGGACTTGGGGGAAAGGAACTGCCAGGGCGAATCCCCAGCAAACCTGCCTCTGAATACCTGAGCCCTGTCCCCCTTGGGATCCATGTATTCCCAGGACAAAGGTCCCACTCAGGGTATTTCCTCCCAATCTTTTGTTTTCCTCTTCATTCCACATTAGTTATGGAGGCTTAAGGGGCCTTTCTTGTGAGAAGGTCTGTTTTTTTCTAGAACAGATCACGAGGCAGCAACAGCGACAAAAGTCGGTAGTCTGTCCTTATGGTGAGTATTTAATAAGAAGGAAAGCACTTTGAACCTGCAGTGACAGATACTACACAAGCAGCCTTCTCCTTCTCACCAAACCTGTCTGGGAGCCCAGCCGAGGGGGGTGCTGGCTTCAACACACCTCTCCACCTGGCATCCGGCTCTCACTGCCAACACCGTTCCACACCTCTCGGGCTTTACCCAGTTGGTCTGAGAAGCCATAACGCCTACACCTAGATCCCCTAGCCCAGGGAAGCAAAGTTTTTGAGTAGAAAGAACCTCAAGTCATCTTGCCAGCTGCCGCATTTTGTAGGTGAATAAACTAACACAGAAATGTTAGGTGACTCGCCCAAGATCACACGATGAGCTAGCAGAGCCATGACCAGGATCCAGAAACGTTTCATTTCAAAGTCTGTGCTCCTGGCCAGTAGGATGTGATCAGTTGAAATCTTTGTCATCCCTCAAAGTCCAACTGGAAAGGCTGCACCCTTCATTCCTTGGACCCCAAATGGGTACCATCTCTGCCTACTCTGACTCACCATTATATTCTGCATATCTTTATCATGCTCTGTATTGTATTTAAATCACCTGCCTTCTTAGTCTTTTTTATTCTTCCTTCTGGAATGTGCATTTCCTGAGCTGGAAGTGGGTCTTCCTTTTCTGTCTCCTCAGCAGCCTCTGGCTTAGTGCCCTTGGTGCTTAATAAATATGTACTGAATGGAACCGAACTGACCTGAGATTGGAGTTGATTTTTCTGAGATAGTTCTCAATTGCACGTGCAGAAGAAGCAGCTACAAAGTTTATTAAAATGTAGATTCCTGAAATTCTGAGTCAAGAGCTCTTGAGAGAATTCTAGGAACCTGCATTTTCAACCAACAAACCAACCAATGATTCTGAAGCATGGATGGATCTGTGCTTTCTTTCCCAGTCTCTTTTGTGACAAAATCTATTTGTGAGACAGTTGGCCAAGATGACAGGGGTCACTGAGTTCACAGAGCATGCCAAGGGGATGGAACCACACAGGGTTGGACACTAGAGTCTTAGTTTCATTAACAAAGTTCTCAGATTGGCTGTGAGGTAAGGAATCCAAGGCTTCTGTCAGGTGCCATCCTCACCAATCTCCCCCACTCCTGGAGCTGAGATCATTTTTTAGGAGTAGAGAAGGAGGGACAAATAAAGGCTTTCTGCCCATTGAAATCAATGTGAAAGTCATACCTTCTAAGAGTAGTTAGGCATTTTAGGAAGAATACAGAGCTTCAACAGAGACTCATTACAACACTGACATTCTGGAAGATGATATGCTCAATTAGTTAATGTTTGTAAAGTGCTTTGATCTCCTGAATCAATGAGATAATCCCAGGCCTTGTTTACTGAGTGCCTCTCTTCCCAAGGGCTCAAAGCGATTTGTAGGCAGCAAGCCCAATGCTTTGCCTGCCAGTTCAGAGGGACACTCAGATTAAGGGGGGTTGGGGGGGTTGGTGGCCTTGGAACCACGTTGCAGGAAGGCACTGTGCAGGTCGCGGGGGTGGTGGTGGTCTGGGCGGGGGAAACATCACAGAACCCGTCAAGTTCCAGGAGGTGTAGCTAATCTTCTGTACTCGCTTATCACCTGTGCAGGCTGCTTGCTGTCAGAGCACTTACCATGTTGTAGTGCAGAGTTAACATCTGTTTATGAGTCTGTCTCCTGCACTTGACTGGGAGTGGCTTGGGCAGAGAAACTGGGTCTTTTAGCTTTGCATGACCTGGCCATTATCCAAGCCTCCAAGATAGCACCTCCAGCTTTCCTGCTCCCTCACCACCCTCCAGCCAGACTGGCCTTGCTGTTTCTCCCACATACCACGCTCGTTTCATTTGGGGGCCTTTGGCACCAAAGTCATTCACCACATGGCTGCCTTTACTTCATTCAAATTGCAGTTCAGCTGAAGTCCTCCGACAACCCTGACCATTCATTTTTTTTTTTTTTTTTTTAAGATTTTTTGTTTGAGAGAGCGAGAGATCGATCTCACGACCCTGAGACCAGGACCTGAGCTGAAACCAAGAGTTGGAGGCTTTACGGACTGAGCCACCCAGGTGCCCCGACCCTGACCATTCTTATCTAAATGTGCCACTCTCGAGTCACTCTCAAACTCATCACTCTGCTTTATAACTGGCCTTGCTTCATAGCACCTACATTTTCTGACATTATCTTAATTTTTATTTCATATTACTTATTTATTCTTTGACATTTTGATATTATCGTTTTGAGAGGAATGGTGGCTATGTTCTTTTATTTTTTTCCTTTCCTTTTTATGTCTTTTATTTCTTCTACAATAGTGTGCAGGCTTTTTGAGAGTAGAGACTTTACCTTATTCACCTTTGTAACTCTGGTACCTAGAAGAGTTTAAGTGGTCAATAAAATACTGTTCATTGAAATGTTGGTTGTTTCAGTATCTTGTGTAGCACTTAATAAACACTCATGAATACGTGAACAAATATAAGATAAACAGGAAAAGCTGATGCTTCCAGATAAATCCTTTACCTCACTAAATTGTTGGTTGATCCGCACAAAGTGTGACAGGGTTGGATTAATATATCACTGGTATAAACTGATCATCTTTGATTTTTAGCTGTCTTTTAGCCAATGACATGCCCAGCCTGCAAATTTGTCGATTTTTCTACTGCATCGTTTCCCTAGTCTTTCTTTTCCTTTTCCACTTCCATTGCTCCCTAGTCCATGCTTTTAAAATTTCACATGTATATATTTCTTTCTTTCTTTCTTTCTTTCTTTCTTTCTTTCTTTCTTTCTTTCTTTCTTTCTTTCTTTCTTTCTTTCCTTCTTTTTTGAGAGAGCGAGAGAGAGAAAGTGAGAGGGAGCCTGTGTGTGCACATGCACACGAGTGGGGCGGGAGGGAGAGAGAGTATCTTAAGCAGACTCCACACCTAGCATGAAGCCCAATGCCGGGCTCAATCCCAGGACCCTGAGATCATGACCTGAGCCCAAATCAAGAGTCAGATGCTTAACCGACTGAGCCACCCAGGTGCCCCTCATGTGTATATATTTCTATATTGCCTTTGATTTAACAACCGCCACCAGACAGCACCATCCACAGGTCCTATTCATCATTGGCAGATCCAGCTCTCTCTCATTCTGTCATGCCCCTGCTCCAGATGCTCCAATTATTTACCCTTAAACACTCTGGCATTTCCATTTGCCAGCTGTGAGGTCATGGGCAAGTTATTTAACATAATTTCTTCTTCTGTAAAAGTGAATCTGATTAATAGCACCTAACTCATGTCTTGTCATGAAGATGAAAGGAGTTAATTAATTCATAACTGTGATTAATTCACAGTTCCTAGCACGGAGTAGGGAATTACCAAATGGTAGCTCTTATTATTTTCTTATTAATAATAACAATGGCTACAGCAATAATTGAAATGCTTTAGCTAGGGTCTCACACTCTGATCCAGGACTACCTTTCTGCCCTAATTTTTTATGACATTGGCCCAAATCTTGGTTTTTCTTTCCATTTGTACTTCTCCAAATGCCAGTCATGATTCAAATTCTCCCACATAAGAGACTCCTTCTTTTTATTTAAAATTTGATGAGGATGATGTGACTGATGAAGTTGACCTTTCCCAATCTCTTGTTTTTTCTCTCCTCTGAAATTCTTCAGTTCTCCCTACTACTTTCTTAACATATTATCCTGACTGGTGATACCTGTCCTATCACCATATTTCTTTAACTGTAACTCTTGTCTTTAATTTTTTTTTTAATAATTGTAACTAGAGTGTTAATAAGTGGGACAACTTTGAGTCCCCAAGAACCCAGCACAATGTACAAATTCCTTATTTTTTCTTGCATTAGTTCCTTATACTAGCCAACCACTTACACTGAAAATGATGAAATGGAAGGAAAAGGAAAAATAAGGTCACCCACAGTTTGTTGTCTTTTGGTCCCTCCTTACCCATCAGTAAGCCAAAGGTAGAGCATTGGCACAATGTGTGCATATCAAGAAGTGAAATATAAACAGTTGAATTTTGTCCAGTGTTTCCACTATTCTGGAAAGGAAGAATCCATATGCGTGTGCAATCTGGAAAGGAAGAATTGTGTAATGTCACTGATTTTACAAACAAGTGAAGTACTATATTTGCTTTTAAAAAAATCACATTGTACAATGTAGAAATGAGTGGTAAAATTCAAGCAAGTTTTAAGTTTTCTTTACTTAGGGGCATTTAAACCATTAGAGGTCAAAAAAAAAAGACTGCAGAAGAAATGAAAAAGCTTTATATTTGGGTTCCTTTAATGCCACTTTTTCCCTAATTTTTTGAATGAGCAACCCCACATTTTCACTTTGCACCAGGCCCCGCAAATTATGCAGCTACCACCGATGAGTACTGATATTAATGAAACTTCATTTGGGGCTGGAGAATATTTGGATTATATATGTCTTTTGTGCTCTGACTCTTATGAAATTGACTTCTGTGACTTTACCCTTTATAAAGGGTAGAGATTTAGAACAGGCTTTTATCTACATGTTTTTGGTTCCAACAGAAAAGGGATTTGAAATGTGGTTCTTATTTTGTTTTGTTGAGTGAAATGAAATGATCTTGTTTTTTTTTCTCTTCTTTGCTATCATGTTTATGTTCAAAAGGTTATTACATCAATTCCAGCCTTATTGCAGCAAACCCAACACCATTTCATCAACAAAGCTCATCAAGCCAAAACTACACGACGTCCTCAAATTAAATGATGACTGGACCACAGCGAAGCCTGCAGGAGTTGGATGGCTCGGCCTAGGTTGGCCTTCACTGTACAAACGTAAGTAAATGTGCCCAAAGATAGCCTCTGACCTGCCTCTCTCTCTCTCAAATCTTTCTTTTGCAGCCTGGGCATACCTCCTACCTACCAGTGCCAGGCCTTGCTTGTTGTGCACATGCATAGGAGCACAACGCCTTTGATGTCTTTTATACTATGACTTCAAGACTATGAACTTGGTACACTCTCCCAAAGCCACACCTTCCCCTAGCAAAGTCAGGGATCCAGAGCCATGAGCAAAGACTCACGCTGAGGCAGGTTAGATGAGGGCACGTTGCCCTGCTTTAACAACCTGTCAACAATTTAAGAAGAATCGCAGAACATTTGAGTTGGCAAGGTAAAGAGATCAACCTAAGCTGTCAAGTTGCCCAGATTTAAGGGTGTCTTAACTACCTGTATAAAACTGTTCAGATCATAGGATCTCTTCTCTTCGCATCTCCCCCCATCCCTTCTGGCTTTGCGAACGCATTTCCTGCAGCTTATCAATTTCCATATCGTTGATACGATGAAGGGTTAAAGAGGTATTAGTGGGCTAGAGAAAAAAGGTTTTGGTTCCTTTTCATGATTGATTGCCTGGTGATGTGGGAACAGTCCATCAGGGCAGGTAAACACCCACAGTGGCAGCCCTTCTGGGGGGGGGTAAGGAGGCAAAAGGATGACCAAAACATTCTGGGTCTAGCGTTAAAATTTCCATCTTGGTAAAACAGCTTGCAAAGTTGCAGCATAGACAACCTAAGGCTAATTTCTCACACTGATCTGGTGTGACTGTTCTGGCCCACACGGGTCTTGGAAAACCATCACCTAAAAAGAAGGACTTCTGGGCATGCTTGAGCCCTGGGTCAGGAGCGGTGTTTTGATTTCAGGAGCCAGATTATCCAGACCACACAAAGGTAGCTGAGGATGGAAATGTTGGCCTCAACCTAAAAATTTAGTATTCTCTCTGCCATGCAAAGTTTGCTATGCTATGTAGTGGTGATAGGGAGTATCAATGTCAGATCTATCTACAAGAAAATGAGAGCATGAGACCCCAAAACGATACTAGTGTATACTCCCCGGATGACATCTGTTTCCACTGTAGGTTGCCAGGCAGATCATGAGTATTAAGAAACATTGGTGAATAATGGCATTGGATATCTAAGCAAGAAATGATATGATCAGTGATTTGTTCCAGTAATATTAACCAGGCAGTTCTTTGAAAGATTAATTGTGAGGAAAAGTAGTAAATGGTAAAGATGCAAGACATTCATTGGATGGCTTTGCGACTTTTTAAGCAAGAGAAATTGAGGCTACACAAAGGCAGGCGAGATGAAAAACAGGGGACCAATCTAAGAAGTTTTACTTCGATCCATTTAGTATGATTTTGATTTGATATTCAATACAGAAAGGAGAAAAGAAATGTAGATGGAGTAAGCAATGAACAGAAAATAAGGAACACAGTCGTGTTAGGAATAAAGGTGAGTCCTTCTGTTTGGGAAATACTGGTTTCAATGCCATCTCAGCCTGGAGGTGTAAGGAAGAATTGTCACAAAAGAGAGTTAGAGTGATGTGCTGACACCCCCCAACCCCCCGGCCAAGGAGACAGCCGGGCAAGTCTGATGTAAGTAGGGCAGCTTGGGGAGAAAAAGCCAACTCTGAAGAAACAGAGAGGTCCTGGAGAAGAAGCTCAAGCATTTCAGAGATGGTATATGTTCTGAAAAAAATAATAATGATGATAAAATAAAATAAATAGACCCAAATCTGGAGTGCAGGGTAAAAGTTTCCCTGGAAAGCTTTGAACCAAGGACAAGGAAATGAGAAGAGAGTGCTAGAAGATTTATGAAGCTGGACTCAGAAATCCCTGACTTTGACCCCGACGTTGTGTATATGGAAGAGAAGGCCGGCTGCTCAGAGACTTTCTTTAGAGTGACAGTGTGAATGGGGGGACGGTGCAGTCCTGACTTCCTTCCCGTTTTGCTCTGGATGTGGGCTCAGCCCCACTTAGGCTTTGGGTCAAAGACAGTTTGCTCTTATTCTCCAAAACTGGGGGATGGATGTTTCTTCTGTCCTTCATTAAGCTTGAGGATTAATCCAGTCCTGACCAGGAAGTAGCCTTTTTCTGTAACCATATTATTATGTGGTTTTTCTTTTGTCCCGTTATCTGCTTCTCTGACGCCCTGTGGGAAGCTGCCTCCCCCCTCCCAACCCCGCTGCACCTCCCCCCGCCCCGCTGCACCTCCCCTTGCCCCACCCTGCTGAAACCTGATTCTCTGTTTCTCCTGTTCCCATTGTCATCTCAAACTGACACCTCCCTGCATCATTGGCTAAAATCTCATCTAGGGCTGAGAACAATAAAATGTCTCAAAGGTGCTCCAACCGGCGCATCGTCTTCCAACCGATCCATGCACGGGATAGTGAAACCAGACCCGAAGCTAGATGGTGAGCTTCCTTAGAACCTGCTTCCTACAGAGTCAATATTTACCTTGTCCAGTCCCCTTGGGGCAACTGAGTTTCGGCAGATTCCCTTCTCCTGTCTAAATGACAGCATGCCTCAGTCAGTGTGTCTCTGGTCATGAAAGATCTGACAGATCTCTGAGCAGAACAGCTTGGTCTAAAGAGCAAAAGAACGTATCTGCGGCTCAGAGAGGAAGTTTTCCGCACTTCGTCAATGACCTAGGGAACCTGAAAGGAAGAACTCGAGCTGAGTCTATCTAGCTAGGGGAGTGCACTAAAGAAGAAAAGATGAAGGTTGAAATATTGGTGATACAGGGGAGGGGGGTGCCTTGCTAGAAAGGGAGTCAAAAGCAGTGTCTAGAAACGACTGTTTTAATTCCTTCAATTCCTTAAATTGTGTGTCATGGCATTATGTTGCATTTGACTGGTTTCTCATGTGCCCTGGGACTCCATCAATGATGGTAATTTGCACAGTGGTGTACCTTAGGGCAGGTTCATGCTGAGCAACAGGAAGGGGGGAAAAGGCCACTGTACATTCCCGGCAGCAAGGTCCTTTAAGGAGAAATGCCACAGCCCACCCCATTAACTGCTCAGAAACTGCCCATCCAATATTAGCAAGGGCAAGCAGTGATGAGAACTCGGCAGGGGGTGAGGGGGAGCCAAGGATGGCCATATCAACACATGGATCCAAAGTCCCAATACAATTGGGTCGTTCAAGGGGCCACACTTGGAAGAAAACTACCTAGAACATGGTCACAGAGGCAGTTCCATCTCAACTCAGTCATCAGTGAGAAGTTTTTTTTTTTCTAAGAAGGCATATTTTCTGTTTAGCGCTCTGTAGTCTTTGAGAATATCCTTGTGAACCAGACTCCACCATGGTACCCAAACCTGGCACTTTGATTCATTTCTCAGATGTGGCAGCATATAGTTGCTAAAGATACATGTTCTGGAATCAGACTGTCAGGTTCAATATCTAACTTTGCCACTTACTATTGGCCATGGCATCCTACTTAAATTACTTAAGCTCTCTACCACTGGATCTTTCTGGTCTGTAGAAGGGGAATAATACCTACTCATAGGATTGTGATGGTAACTAAATAAGATAATACATCTCAAACACTTTAAAAGTGCCTGGAACATAATTTATTCACCAACAATGTAGCTGTTTTTATTATCCTAAGCTGTGGGCAAGGAAGAAAACTGTCATATCTGACATCAACTGGCTTCGTTATGATTCAACTCAGTCCAGTTATGTAATTACCTATAGATTATTGCTTATTTGCATCCATGCACTAAAGATACTCAAGAACATCTCATACTGTGATGTGTTTAAAGCCATCGCCCAGTATTTTCAACAAGTTTCAAAAAATGTCTTGCTATGCCTGATCTAACAGGGCAAGATATAGTGGTAGAGTGTATGTGTTATGTGAGATCATGCTCTCAGTTGAATGTTTTCAAACAACACTTTTTTTCTTTTTACTTGATACTCTGTTCAATTAAGCTCAGAATGTAAATTCAAATTTCAGTTCTGAGTCATCTTGCAGCTAACTACAATAATAGTATTTATTCCAGAGATTCAGTGTAAGGATTAAATAAGCTAACTCATGTAAAACTTAGAACATGGCCGGCTTCTAGAAGGAGCTGGAAACCTGTTCATTATTATCATTCTGTTAAGTTGGTCTTTGAAAGCTCTAGCCTGCAGCTTAAGTGCAGCTGCCGAAAGAAGGATCACTGTCGTCTCTGCTGACAGCTCCCCTCAGCCCATCCTTAGAACATTCTGCATTGTACACAGAACTGTGGGAAGCCATTTTTGTCTTCTGCATAAAGAAAGGGAGGAATTGTTGTCACTAGGTGAGCACTGCTATCTGCTAGAATATACCACTTGAAGGTATGCATCTCTCTCATTACAGATTACACAGAAATGGGCTCGAGTTGAGGGTGAGAGGGGCTGGACTCAATACCAGTGGGCTGTTGTACAAGTCACAGTCGGGTCTGTGTCTGGCCTGCGCCATGATCCATGTGTCTTTGGAGGCCTGATTATGTTAAATCAGGTAACTGGCCAATTCCTCCAAACAGAAGACAACTCTGTTCCCTAATCTTCCTCAATGCATATCACCATTTAAATCACTTGCTCTCTCTGAGTATCAGGTCAATGGAGAGCCAAGTAAGCTTGGACATCAAGAAGACAGTTGGCAAAGTTTTTCTGTGAAAGACTAAATTATGCAAATGGTCACCAATAATCATTTCAGTGAACAAAAATGAGCAACGAAAATGTTATTAAAGACCGTAATACACAAGCCTGTGCCAATAAGTACATGCATATATGAGTTCAAAAATATGTCTAATTGTCATTTTTTTCACCAAATGTGTGGTATTGTACTAGTTAATATACCTGTTAATTCTGTACTTCTTAATTTTGTTTAAAGATTTTATTTATTTATTTGTCAGAGAGAGAGAGAGAACATAAGCAGGGGGAGAAGCAGGCAGAGGGAGAAGCAGGCCCCACACTGAGCAAGGAGCCCGATGTGGGGCTCGATCCCAGGACCCTGGAATCATGACCTGAGCCGAAGGCAGACGCGCAACCAACTGAGCCACCCAGGCATCCCCAATTCTGTACTTCTTAGTAATACCTCTGCCTACGCCTCACCAAGGGAAATATCTACCTCTGTGAAGAGGTAAGCTGATGTGGACAACAATGTCTTTGATCATATGCTGCCTTCAGGCTTTGATGCAGCTTTCCAGCCATTGTCTTTTGAAGATAGCAGTTCCTTCCTATGAGTTCCCAGAGCCCCTTGCTCGTACACCTGCCATAGCAGTGCTTCTCGAACACAATGTGAACACGACTCCCCTGGGGATCTTGTTAAAAGGCGGAATCAGATTCATTAGGTCTGGAGGGGATCTGAGATTCTGTGTTCCTAACAAGCTCTCAGGTGTCACAGTCAAATGTTGAGCAATGAGCATTATAGTTTATAGGTAGTTGTGTGCAAGCCATTCTCTCCTGCTAGTGTCTGGCCCATAGCAGAGAGCAGTGGATGTTTATCACTTACTGTTAAGCTAAGCTTTGAGGCTCTGAAACTCCATTTTATTTTACTTTTTTTTTTTTTAAGATTTATTTCTTTATTTGACAGAGAGAGAAAGTGCAAGCAGGGGGAGCAGTAGGCAGAGGGAGAAACAGGCTCCCCGCTGAGCAGGGAACCCAATGCGGGACTTGATCCCAGGACCCCGGGATCATGACCTGAGTTGGAGGCAGACGCTTAACCAACTAAGCCACCCAGCCTCCATTTTATTACTGATAGTTAGTCATCACTAGGTTATTAAAATTAAGTCCTGGTAGAAAAATGTATGCAGCCTGTTAATACTTGGTATGTATGTAGCACTTTTCTTCTTAAAGTTTAAAATCATTTATCTCCATTATATGTTATTATATTCTGAGTATTCTGAAAGGGGAGGGCTTCTGGACAGTATCTCATTTCTATCTGTCTCTGTAGCATCTCCCACCACAGCTAGGGCTCAAGAGCTCTTTAGTGAAAGAAAGAGGAAGCTCCCTGCTGTATTCTTTCCATACAAAAATCCCATCCTACCTCCATCTCCCATTCTGCATCAGTAATATTCAGAAAGGTCTCTTTTGTACATATTTTGAATTATTATCATTTTAAATCAGAAAATGATGATGAATGGTTTCAGTTTTGCTAACATTGCTGCTATCATCTCTTTGAGTTTCCGTATCTCGAGAAATTTTGCTCCTTTCGTAACTGCTCAGGTACTTCATAAAGAAGTAATTTTATCATTTGTGTTTGACTTCTAAGTAAATGAGGGGCTTGAGGACTGTTTAAAACGAAAGCCACTTGTCTTGATGCTGGAACAGTCAGATGAAGTGCGGGTTCATTCTGATTTTCAGTTTCGTCTGCTTTCAGGCAGTAAGTACAATAAAACGTGAGCATTTCTGACTCACCTTCTGTCCTCAGTTCGTTATCACCGTTTACATGTCATTTGATGTCATACAGTGAGGCAACGTGCTACTTGGGTGACCCTATTTATTACACTGTTCAAAGGGTAGGCACTGAGTCCCTAGTAAGAATCGTTCAGCAGCAGCCATTTATAGAGAAAAAGTGCTAATAAGTGCTAACATTTAATGTACTCTCATCGTAACGGGTCCAGGAATACAATATTTTATATATTTTTTCCTTTCCATTTAACCCCCCCCAGACAACCACACAAAGTAGGCAAATTACCATCTTATAACTTTCCCATTTTCTAGCTGTGGAAACTGAGGTTTAACCAAGTGGTCTATCTTGTCCATGGTCGTATAGCTAGTAACAACAATTCAAACCTGTTCAGCCAGTCCATTGGCTTAGGGTTTCAGTGAGTTCACTAATATTTATTGAGTGTCTGCCGTGTGCATGGAATTTAATCAAAACCAGCCCGGGTGGTACCCATCATTTTCCAGTTTTCAACTGAGGAACTCTACTGAGCTAAGCTAGGTCATTTAGCTGAAAAACGGTCAGCTGTGAGATTATAACTTAGATTTGGCTGACAATAAAACTATTATTTTGGGGGAAATCATCCCTGTAAAAAGCTCATGCATACTCTTCCATTGCTATTCAAAGGAAAAATAGAAAAGCTGGAGAAAATAGAAGGCTGGGAGGTCAATGAACCTACGAAAGGGATTGGAACTGAAGTGGTTTCTTTGGACAGTTTTGGTTCAAGCTGGCCAGGTTTTTTTTCTTAACCCATCCCTCCTTCCTAGTTGATCTCTTTCCTCTCCCTTTCCCTCTCCCATCCCCACCTTCTTCTCTCTACAACTCTTTCTACTTCTGCGCTAGCTGCTAGTTCTACAGTTTTGATGAAACCCCATTGCCTCAGTCCCATTTTTTTGTTACCTCCCCAAGCCTTGAAACCAGTTGTCAGAGGACTTGGGTGTGCCCCAATGCCACAGGCAATCTCTGCTTTTAAATAGGAAGCTTTACCCAGGGACTGCAGTTCTACCCTGAAGAGCTTTTGTTGTGTTTGGAAAAGGTAATCTAACTGATCAGCTGGGCCCTCCCAGAACAAGTTCAAACAGTGCCTTTCCCTGAAATGTCTCCCTAGGTCTCCAGGCTTTCCCCTCCACCCCCCACCCATAGCTATTCCTCCCAGTGGAGGTGTGTTGATTGTCTTCGGTGATTTCCAGAAAGCTCAGTTGCATTACGTTCCAAAAGGGGTTCTACTGGGACATCATTCCTAAGAAAAGACAATTTATTGTTTCCAGCTGAGAAGACAGACTTCCGATAAATATGGTTCTGATTCATTTTTTCATTACCCGGTTGAAGTATTTCCTGCTTTTACTTTAGGAAGACATATAATGAGTTTGAAGCTACCAAATCCAACAGGGACTTCTAGGCTATATGAAGTTTATTCCCAGAAAATAAAAACATATCTCAAAATCCATAATTATGCCTCTTCTTTTAAATAGTTTCTTTTAAAGTTTTTATTTAAATTCCAGTTAGTTACCATGCAGTGCAGTATTGGTTTCCATTGTACATTATAATGATTCAACGCTTCCATATAACACCCAGTGCTCATCACAGCAAGTGGATTCCTTTTTTTATTTTTATTTTTATTATTTTTTTAAGATTTTTATTTATTTAATTGACAGAGAGAGAGAGAGAGAGAGACAGACAGAGAGAGGGAACACACGCAGGGGGAGTGGGAGAGGGAGATGCAGGCTTCCCGCCGAGCAGGGATCCCGATGCGGGGCTCGATCCCAGGACCCTGGGATCATGACCTGAGCCAAAGGCAGTCGCTTAACCAACTGAGCCACCCAGGCGCCCCGCAAGTGGATTCCTTAATCCCCATCACCTGTTTCATCCATCCCCCTACCCCCCTCCCCTCTGGTGACCATCAGTTTGTTCCCTAGAGTTCAGAGTCTATTTCTTTTTTTTTTTTTTAAAGATTTTACTTATTTATTCATGAGAGACAGAGAGAGAGAGGCAGAGGGAGAAGCAGGCTCCCGCGGAGCAGGGAGCCCGATGTGGAACGCGATCCCAGGACCCCGGGATCATGACCTGAGCCGAAGGCAGACGCCTAACCATCTGAGCCACCCAGGTGCCCCAGACTCTATTTCTTAGTTTCTCTCTCTCTTTCTCTCTTTTTCCCTTTGCTTATTTGTTTTGTTTCTTAAATTCTACATATGAATGAAATCATATAGTTTTGATGGTACTTGTTAATTTTGTTTTTTCTCTTCCCAAATAAAGGCAATATATTGGTGGATCACAATAATTATCTGACCAGGGCCGCCTGGCTGGTTCAGTTGGAAGGGCTTGCAACTCTTGATCTTGGAGTAGTGGGTTCAAGCCCCATGTTGGCTGTAGAGATTACTAAAAAAATGAATAAACGTAAAATAATTATAATTGTCTGACCAACATTAAAAATGTGTCACTTTGGCAGCCTAATAATGTATATATCTTTGACCTAGATAAGTTATTGGCTTTGATCTATTTTCCGTTCATTTCATTAGATAATAATAAAAATGTAAAATGGTATTAGTGATTTTTATTATTTTTAAATTGTTAGAAGAGACTATTCAATGAGGACCTTCTTAGAAGGCCAGTTCTGATCCAGAAGTTGTTCTTTACCTGGTCTGGTGGAATTTCATCATAATTATGCATAGATTAATAGTCAAAGGCTTAGGGAGACCCCATGCAGATTTCTAGACTTCTTTCTCTGCATATGGTACTCTAACCAATAAACCAGCTGTCACAGCCACCCTGTACTCAAATCTGACTCCTCAATTTAGGGAGAACTCCATGCTCTGCTTAGGTTTTCCCACTCTGTGCTGGGATACGGGTACTTTCTGGCAGAAATTCAGAATGATAGTTAAGGCCCACCTCATTTGTTTTCCTTTTTTCAAGGATCATAGTTTTGCACTATCTGTTGTCCATAGTCTGGAAAGAGTTGTTGCAGCCCCCCCCCCTTAGTTTTCTAGTTGTTAACAACAAGAAAGCGAGTTTAATACTAGTTACTAAATCATGTCTGGAAGCAAATTTTCAGAAAAAAATAACAAATTCTTCTATGTAGATTCTGCTATTCTAGAATACAAAAGTTACCATATCCAGATAACAATGTTTTACGTTTGTTTTTCCGTGATCCTATTGCTCATGCAGAATTTATCGAGAAGATCTAATAGTCACTTAGTTCTATAAAATAGCAATTATAAACCATCTGAGAGATCCCGTGAGTTGTGAAAAGACTTAATTACAGCCCATTTTATTGGTTTCTCATCTTGTCAATATTCCTATACCCAGATTTATTTTTTATAACAATAACAACAAAAATGACTACATATTGCCCAGATTGAATGCCCACCATTTCCCCCAGATTTGCTTTTTGATGATTTGGATCGGATTCAAGAATGTAATCCATAAAAGAGCAGGAAGACTTGCCATCATTGAGGATTTTCAAAGGAATGTGATGCTGTCTATAAGGGACAATTTCAGTGGGAAGATCAAGTACCATCAGGATAAGAATAGCACTTCCCAGCAGGCCAATACAGACTGTAGTGGTTAAGTTGTGATACATTTGCAAGGAGAAAACTCATCCCCAATGTGCCTGAGCTGCTATTGTCGCTATGTTTTCATTCACTTCTTCTGAAAGCATAGGCTCAAAATCTCTTATGACAAATCTTTGAAACTAAATGTGCTATGAAATTTAGTTTTTCTGGTTTTAGAAAGGTAATACCTTATGTAGTCCATATATTTCATAATATCTCCAGCTGAACTGGACAACAGGAGAAATCACACTCTGATATATCTGCAATGAAATGAATAAATAGTCTCATCAACTGGGATAAATAAATAAAAACAAAAAAAGTTGGTTTTTGGAGATTTATAGATTTGGCAGTCACAGATAAGGAACTAAGGATATGTATTTTGAAGGCCCCTAACGAGCCTTTAGGAAATGCAATATGCTCAGATATTGATGTCATCGTAATATGCACATATGTATTATTCAATAGATTAAAATGTATATCAGAGGGGTGCCTGGGTGGCTCAGTCGTTAAGCGTCTGCCTTCGGCTCACGTCATGATCCCGGGGTCTGGGGATTGAGTCCCGCATCGGGCTCCCTGCTCAGCGGAAAGCCTGCTTCTCCCTCTTCCACTCCCCCTGCTTGTGTTCCCTATCTTGCTTTCTCTCTCTGTCAAATAAATAAATAAAATCTTTAAAAAAAAAAGTATGTCAGAGAAAGTGACCATTTATATTGAAAACAATAGATAAATTTCTGTAGGAAACTTTTTCTCTTAATTTATGAGTTAAAGTTAAAGCTTACTAATGAAACACTTAATAGCTAATATTGAAGGAAATACAAAGGTAATTAACTCATTATCACGAATAATTAACAGTAACGATTAACAGTAATCGTACTGTTCAGGTATTATGACATCAAGTGTTTTTATAAGACGATTGTTTACAAAGCATTTTCAGATAGTATTTGATTCTTACCAGAATCCTGTGGGGCAAATAAGATGGATATTATTATTTGTCTCCACTTGCAGATGAAAAAACTGAGGCTTAGAAAATCCACATGACTTGTCAAAGACCATTCAGGCCTCACACTTAGGGTATCTGATGGCAAACCAAGTGCTCATTTCACTATATTTCCCTTTGAATCCAAACTTTCATTATAGTATATTTCACCTTATTGTAGCGTATTCTACATTGTCAAGAAGTCATTCATTCCCTCTACATGGGTTAAAAAGCCCTCATTTATTCATTTACTCATATATTAAAAATAATATATGGTGATCCGAGTTCGACTATATTCTTCCAAAAGGCAATTTTTGAAAGCTACTTAGGTAACAATTCTTTGTCTTTTAAGATTTTTAAAAAAGATTTTATTTATTTATTTGAGAGAGAGACTGAGAGAGAGAGAGAGCATGAGCAGGGCAGAGGGAGAGGGACAAGCAGACTCCTGGCTGAGCAGGGAGCCCAACCCAGGGCTCTATCCCAGGACTCTGGGATCATGACCTGAACTTAAGGCAGCTGCTTAGTTCTGAGCCACCCAGGCATCCCGCTTTTTTTTTTAAGATTTTATTTATATGAGCGAGAGAGAGAAAGAGAGAGGAGGGGGAGGAGCAGGGAAAGAAGGAGAAACCCTCAAGCAGACTCTGTGCTCAGTGCAGAGCCTGATGTGGGGCTTGATCTCACAACCCTAAGACCATGACCTGAGCTGCAATCAAGAGTAGACACTTGGGGTGCCTGGATGGCTCAGTTGTTAAGCATCTGCCTTTGGCTCAGGTCATGATCCCAACGTCCTGGGATCAAGCCCCACATCGGGCTCCCTGCTCACCGGGAAGCCTGCTTCTCCCTCTCCCACTCCCCCTGCTTGTGTTCCCTCTCTTGCTGTGTGTCTCTCTCTGTCAAATAAATAAATAAAATCCCCCCCCCAAAAAAAAGAGTCAGACACTTAACCGACTGAGCTACCCAGGTGCCCCAAGAATTCTGTGTTTTAGCTGAGTTAGGACTGTGACTCTTCCCTACAGCATTTGGAAGGGTGTCTAAGAACTCATGGTACCCAACCAGTGCATTTTATTTTTAATATATGAGTAAATGAATAAATGGAGGAAACACTCTGGATTGGCCACCCCTAGAGCCCCTGACCTTGAACATTGAACCACACGTTCTTCTGCACTATCTGTTTGATAGGAATATAGAGGGTGAATGGGATCTCTACATTCCCAAGATAGTAATTAACAGGGGCATCCGGGGTAAGCTTGTACAAACTAGCTATTCCAATGCATACCATACAAGCATTATCTTCTCTCAGTGGAGGGGCCTGAACTTTAATAAATGGGGGAAAAGGACATGCAGAAGGGAGAAATACAAAATCATACAGCAAGTCCAGGCCTAATTAGGAATAGACACAAGTTCCTTAAAGCCCTTTCTCACCACACTGGCCCTTACAGTGAGTGCACATGACAGGACAGAGTGCCAATCCAGTACCTGAACACTGGGCCTGCAGTGGTCCAGCTCAGTCAGCTACTTGGTCTCTGTGAATTCCTCTGGGGACTTGAGTGACACAGACTGAAGTTGATTGAGATTGAGGTATTTTGTTTCCCTTGTCTATAATTTGTCTCCAATCAGACCTTGGCCAATTAAGATTCTCCCTGCTCGCTTTTAGTTGAAGGCCACTTAGGTGAGCCACATCTCTAGTCCTTGTCCTTAGTACTGAGGTTATTGGCTCTAAAAGCATCCATGGAATGAGTCATGTGCTTGAAATAATCCTTGGGGGAAACCCAGTGGGCAAGCTGCCAAGTCAGGTGCAGCTGACCTTTGGCAAAGAAAAGTGCCTGAAACTTAATGGGCCACTGATTTCAGGTCATTCATGGAATCCTAGAATCAATCAGTTAATTAAATATTTAATAAGCAAGCACTGGGGATCTCTAGATTAAGGGATCTATGTTTACCTAGATGGTATGGTAGAGTGATCAGGAACCAGTGTCCTGGGATGAGGCCCGTGCTCATGCCTCCTCCTCCTTCATGGGTAAGGATCACAGAGGTACCTTAAATATCACAGAGTGCCTTAGTCTATAACACACTTGTTAATATGTCTACAATGAAATAAGCATATATTACCACTAATTGGGGTGTGTATAAGTGTACATGCTACATTCATATGTGTATGTGAACACTAAACTCACGTAATATAAAATGCTTTTCGAGAAATGTTGTATTGGTATATGCAACATGATTATTCTTAGGTTCATCCTGGGCATATTTCCAGTGATTTTCTTGAGAGTGAAACATGATTTCCACCCAATATTCAGCCTACAAAATGAGAATCCCTCAAGAAAAAAAGAAAAAAAAGTGTTTGGGAATTCTCCTTACCTGGAAAGAATAGACATCAAATGAATTAGGAAGGAGAAGCAAGAATATAGAAAGAACTCACTGATCTACAGAGTACCTCAAAAGGCCTTTCTTTTGGCCTGAGCAGGGATTCCAGTCGGCCGTCCCGATTTTTGGGTTGTTTGTCCATCCTTGATATTTTTCACAACAAGAGGCTTTGCACATTTGCAACACTACAAGGAAAGGCGTCTTCATGGCCCAGAAGCCAGTGCCATTCTTATCCTGACAATCTTTCTGCCCTTAATTTCCTTTTCCTCTTCATGACTTTCTTGGTGCTCAAAACTGCTGAACTCATTTATTTTTCCGATGGCCATCCCTAGTCTTAGAAATTTCCTCTGACCACCTTCCTGTGAATGGAAAAACCTGCGCCTCTTGTGTCCCACCAAGCATTCCTGTGTTCAGCAGGAGGGTTAGGGCTAGGATTAAGGGAGTTGTTATTTGCTTACAAACCCCTAGAACTGGAGTTGAGTCTTTGAGAATACTAAAGAAGTTTTGAGTGCATTGGAGGGTTAAAAAAAAGATCAAGGTATATAGGACCTATTAAGGCATTTTTTTTTAAAGATTTTATTTATTTATTTGACACACAGAGAGAGACAGCGAGAGAGAGAGAGAGAGAGAGAGAGAGAGAGAGAGGGAGAGAGCACAAGTAGGGGGAGCGGCAGGCAGAGGGAGAAGCAGGCTTCCTGCATGAGCAGGGAGCCCGATGTGGGGCTCGATGCCAGGACCCTGGGATCATGACCTGAGCTGAAGGCAGTGGTTTAACCAACTGAGCCACCCAGGCGCCCCTATTAAGGCATTTTTAATCCAGGGTTTCTTAATCCTGGCCCATGGACTCTTCAGTGATTAGTGAATGGGCTTCAGGGACTCTGTGGGCCTCCTGTAATTGGAAACAACAAAATAAGTATAAATGCGTAGGGAAAGCTTTCATTTATTTTCTTTTTTTTTTAAGATTTTATTTATTTATTCATGAGAGACAGAGAGCGAGCGAGCGAGAGAGAGAGAGAGAGAGGCAGAGGGAGAAGCAGGCTCCCAAGGAGCAGGGAGCCCGATGTGGGACTTGATCCCAGGATCCTGGGATCATGACCTGAGCTGAAGGCAGACGCTTAACCATCTGAGCCACCCAGGTGCCCACTTTCATTTATTTTCAAAGGATTTTGTGATCCCAAAGGATCCCCTAATTAGACCCACAACCAAAAAACATCCGCCAAATAGAATGGCTGGAGGTTTGGGGTTTCAATGACTCTCTCCTCCTATCTTCAGGCCCTAACCAACTGAGAATAGATAAATGTAGCTAAGCTGGGCCCAAAAAATTCGTGGTAAAGAGTGGTAGAGAATGGACTGAACAATGGTGGTTTAGCTTGCTTGTTCACAGTTATCCAAGAAGAAGGAAGAGTAGGGGCAGGGCAGGTCCTGGCACCTTGTCTCTGCAAGGCAGTGACCCCACTTTCTGCTGACCATGGCCGATTGGATTGTTACCGATTACTAATTCACCAAGTAAAGTCATCCATCTTATTTTAGGGAGAATCAAGTAAAAGGGGGGGAAGAAAAAGCAGAAATAATCCAATACTAAGGAGGGGGCGGTCTGTTCGCCTCTGTGCAAATGTGGTATGGGAGTATGAGTTCCTGGAATGTGATGGGATATACATCATTCCCAATCCACTCTTCATTGAGCCCTACAGAAGTAAGATCAGTAAGTTCAGTCAGCGTAACCTTTGGTCTAACCACAGGTGAGGCTGCGAACGTCTGGCCTTTACCCCTTCCGATACCATGCTTAAGCAGAGTAGCTAAGAGGGCAGGCCTGGAGCCTGACCCCTGCATTCCATTCCTAGATCCATCACTTGTGTGGCCTTGAGAAAGTGATGAAAATTTCATGCCTTTATGTATGACATGAGCAGTTAATATTTAAGAGGGTTGCTCTAAGGAATAAGTGAATTTGTACCTGTAAAGTGCTTAAACCTTCTTTGGTACAAGGCAACAATTAAAGTTACTTGTTACTTGCTAAGGCTTTGGATTTTGCCCAGTAAAAAAGATCCTTCAAGACTTTTCCTCCTCTCCATACAATTTTACAGCATATGCCATAAAGTTTTTTATATAAAATCTTACCCATACTGTGCACTCCTCATCCCACTTTCAAAATTATCTACAAAGTGTTTAGGGATTGGCTAAAGGATGAGATACTCTCCAGCATTAAGAGCTACATTATTGAACACTATTTAATGATAGAGGAGAGATATTTATAATACATTGTTCAAAGAAATAGAATTTTCAAAATAGTATGAAAAGTATGATAAAAATTTTTCTTAGATAACAGATACATGTTGATAAAATGTTTGGAAGAGTTTACACCAGAGTATTAGAAGTGTTATTTCTAATTGGTGGAATTTGGGGTGATATTTATTTTTTTCCTCCTTTAATTTCAACAATGATTACAACACTTCTCTGAAGTTATTTTTAAGAAAATAATTCAAGTCCAGTGCCTTCAAGAAAGTATTTGAGACCCGATTCTCATTCCGACTCTATTAATAGTAATGTTAATGTTTTCACTGTACTAAGCCTTAGGAATATTTCCTCACATTTTAATTGGTTAAATGGATTTCTCCTTTTCTCATAGAATGAATGCCACTTAACATTGGAAGAGACACGAATGGTCACAGTCCAACCTCTGCACATGTCACAGATCTCACTACTGCTACCTCTTTATCCAACCTCCATGGATTCAGATATAGTTTCAACTTAAATAATTTCATAGACTGAGATCCAGAAATTCAGGGGCAGCAATGTGGACTGTTAGTTTTCAGGTATTTCTTACTGGCATTAAATCAAGTCAACCCTTAAAAGACTGGAACAATAGAAATATTGCATTTTCTCTAGAGTAACCGAGTATGGGTAGCCCCTGTTTTTCCAAAGTTTGAGTTATACCACTTTGCTATTTAGAAAGAACTACTTTAGTACCAGTTTGCATTAACTAAGAGGAATAGAAAAGGGATTTTCCCCATTAGGGAAAAAGGCAAAAAGGGAAAGTAGTGTTCAGCATTTATTTTGTACGGAGCCATTAGAGAGGCAGCGCGACCCTGAGCAACCCCACCAAGCTCCTTCCCCTCAATGATACTCAGCATCTCAGCATCCAGCCGCTATATCTTTGAACTGTGTCTGTGAGCATCTGGGCTTATTTGGATTTATTTTGTGCATCCGTTAGTAAAATGCATCTTAAGGTATCAGAGAAGCTTAAGATAGGTTATTTTTGGGGTCTGGGAAAAACACAAACATATAGGTGCACCATTTCCTGGTGGCAGGGACCGGAGTGGCCAACGGCCTGCAGAGCAACATGTCTGAGATTTATTGTGACTGCTGTGACCCGTGCCTCACCCATGACTCTGCATCTGTGAGAAAGGCACACAGCAGCAGTAAGAAACACAAAGAAGGTGAAAGACTACTATCAGAAATGGGTGCAAGAGCAGGCTCAGAGCCTGATGGACAAAACAATGGCTGCATTTCAGCAAGAAAAGATACCTCTTACTCCATTGTCTGCTCCTCCTCCTGCGGGGCAATGATCCCACCACCTCCTTCCAGTTGCCCTGGTATGATCCCAGCACCCAATATGGGGGGCCCTCCCATGATGCCCGTGATGGGCCCTCCTCTTCCCGGTATGCTGCCAATGGGACCTGCTCCTGGAAAGAAGCCACCTATGGGAGGCCACATGCCAATGATGCCTGCACCCCCTGTGATGAGACCACCCACCCGTCCCATGAGGGTGCCCAGTCGGCCAGGACTCGACGAGACATGTAAGAAGGGACAGGAACCTCTTTATAACCATTTTATATTACTTGTTCTTCACCAGGAGATCATGGTGCCGTGACTCTGGGTGTTTTCTCACAGCAAGACGGGGAAGACTTGCTCCCCCTTCCTATCAAAGAAAGAATAGTTTTGGCAGGGGAGGAGTGGGACCAAAAAAAAAAAAAGCAATTTTCATTTGCACTGTAAAATATGAAAACAAAATTGTCAACTATTTTAGTTAAAAAAATGTTTTTCCATGTAAATTAATGGTACTTGCTTCTTTGGTGTACGCTGCTTGGGGTTATGAGAGTTTTCATCTCTACTTTTGGAGAGCGGGAGAAACTTGTAATTCTTTTTTTTTTTTTTTTTGTGGATAAGGTTTAGATACATAACCAGAGTGACTACTTTCCCCCAATTCTCTGTCCTGTAGGCCGTCTTTCATGTTCTCCCAGCAGTGTCTTATTTCTCTCCGCTGTCACTGCCACCACCCTTGTTCAAGCTCCCTTCATCTCCTGCCCCGTCCCCCTGAAAGTGGCATCTTCCCCATGGATCTCTTTATTTCTTACTTGCTTTAGCACCACTTTTTAAAATTTTAACCTTTAAAAAAAAAATCTATTCATATTGCTACGAGTACACCTCCTCTGTTTCTAATGGCTGAATACTGTTTTCCAGTTTGTACTCAGTACATTTGACTTTTGTGGTATCAGTAATAGACACCTAGACTGCTTCTAATTCTCCACTATTGTAAGTCACACCACAATGAACGTCCTCATGCAAGTCCCTTTGTGAACCTACCTGTCCCAGGGATATGTTTGCCCTGGATAATGGGGTATATTTACCTTTAATTTGATTAAGTACTGCCATCATGACAGTTCCAAGCCAACCTCCAGTCAGTAAGGTTTAAGGGTCTCTACATCTGCAAGCTTCTGCCAACATGATCTTTCTCTTCTTGCAAATCTGATAGGTACCAAGTGATATCATATTGTTTTGATTTGTTTTTCTGCCATTTCCAGTAAGTTCGAGCATCTCTTTCTAGTCAGTACCATGATGTTTGAATGTGCACTTATAGTTACAGAAGTGTACCCAGTCAAGAATGTGAGTGGGACCTAAGATCCAAGCCATGCTCTGCATGCCCTGACATGACTATGACCTATCTGCCGAAAGGGCTGACTTTTGCTAATTCACACCAAGGCAACGTATGGGATAGCACTAGTCCAGATCACATACTTCTTAGTCACTCAGGTTTCAAATTCTGGGAATACCTTGCTCATATCCTTTCCTCCCCCATTCAGTTGAAGGTCTTGTAACTTCTTGTTAATTTTTAGTCATTTCTTTTTTTTTTTCTTTAAAGATTTATTTATTTATTTGAGAGAGAGAGAATGAGAGATAGAGAGCATGAGAGGGAAGAGGGCCAGAGGGAGAAGCAGACTCCCTGCCGAGCGGGGAGCCCGATGCGGGACTCGATCCCGGGACTCCAGGATCATGACCTGAGCCGAAGGCAGTTGCTTAACCAACTGAGCCACTCAGGCGCCCAATTTTTAGTCATTTCTTGCATATTATAATCCCTTCTTGGTTTCAGACATTGCCCATTTCTTCTACAATTCTGTCAAATTTGTCCATGGTAGTCTTCTTTTAACAGAACTTCCTAATTTTGACATACTCAAAAAAA
The DNA here is from genome assembly GCF_003265705.2 of Callorhinus ursinus. NCBI lineage: Eukaryota > Metazoa > Chordata > Mammalia > Carnivora > Otariidae > Callorhinus > Callorhinus ursinus. Next base: position 59,250,504 of record NW_027397066.1, on the reverse strand, counting down.
CAGTTTTCCTCTTCATGTCTTTTAATTGTGGGATTTTGCTTAAATCCTTCCAAACATTAATTCACAAGTATATTTTCCAGCATTATTTTGTATTCACTTGATAGGGTTGCATTTCACATTTAGGTATTTCATCTTTGTGGGATCCAGCTTTGGCTATGATATAAGGTAATCATCTGATTTTATTTTTCTCCACATTTGAAGACCCTTTTTTTCCTACATTTGCTAAGTAGTCAGTATTTTCCTTATTAATTTATAATGCTATTTTTATAACATAACTAGTTGTCTCTGAGCTCTCTATGTTGTTTAGCTCGTCTATTTGTTCATACTCATGTCCATACTCAGTCAGGAACCACACTGTTTTACTACTTTACATTGTATATATGTCTTTATACACAAGGCTTCTTTTTTGTTTTATTTGCTCAAAATGGCAGATTTTCATGAACTATTATTTTCCCATGCAAATTTTAGAATATGATGTATGAAGTTCCTCAAAATACCCAGCTGGAATTTTGATTAGCATTTTGTTGAATTTAATGATATTTGGGAAGAAAATTAACCTCTCTACATTCTAAAGTCTAGGAGACTCTCTCTGTGACAGATTTTTTTGTTTTCTTTTAACAGATACCTAATTTTAAAATCCCATGTACTTATTAATACACACACAAATGTATATATACACATATAGGTTGCTAGCAATTGTGAGTGCTATTTTATTTTTTATTTTAAGATTGAGCTAATTTGTCATTGAAGAAAAATTCTATTAATTTTAGAAATTTATATTATACCTGGCAATCTCATGAAATTATCTTATAAATTCTAATAATTGGCATATTAACTCTTGTGGTTATTCTAGGTAGACTATCATATTATTTGTGAACAAGAAAAGATTTATTTCTCTTTTACAAATTCTTGTATTTCTTCTGTTCCTTTTCTTACAACTTTGGTCAGAATTTTTATACTATGTTAAACAGTGGTTAGTGGTAGTGATGAAGGGCATCCTTGTCTTGTTCCTAATCTTAAAAAGAAAGAGTCTATAGATCTGTTACTAAGTATAAATTCTGTTATTACTTCTAGTATATAGCTTTTATCAAGTTCAGGAAGTATGCTATTCCTAGTTCTAAAATTAAAATAATATATATATTTATTTTGAATATATTTATTCAAAATAAAATATAAATCAATTTTGCATTTAAAAGCTTTCTCTGCCTTTAATTAAAAAAATGTTTTAACCATACTGGGATTAAAATAAAATAAAAATTTTTTAAATGCTTTTTAACTGTATTTTGTGTAACAGAAAATTTCTATTTTTTTTTTTTTAGTCTTTTTTTAAATATAACAATGATAAGACTTTCTGGTGTTGAACCAACCTTGCATTCCTGACAAAAACTCTATGTTCATGATGTAACTTTTTATAGGTATTTATATTTATTTATTTGTTTGTTTGTTTTTAGAGAGCACACAGGAGCAGGGGGGAGGGGTAGAGAGAGGGAGAGAGAGAATCTTAAGCAGGTTCCACACTGGGTTCTATCTCACAACCCTGAGATCATGACCTGAGACAAAGCCAAGAGTCAGATGCTTAACCGACTGAGCCCCCGAGCCCGCAGGTGCCCCTATGATGTAATTTTTTAAATATGCTTTTGAATTTTTATATTTATGCTTATTTTTATATATTACATATACATATATATTTATAAATATATATTTTTATGTATCTTTTTATTTTGATCAATGTTAACAGAGGCCTATCTTACTAGTATTTCCAAAGAATAACATTTTGGCTTTGTTTTCCAATTATCTTTGTCATTTATCCCTGTCCTTATTTTAAATATTTCCTTCTTATCTCCCTTGGCCATTTTCTAAATTTTGAGTTAAATGTTTAGCTTAAGTTTTCTTTTTAAGTTCTTCTTGCTTTCTGACAAATATCTTTAAAACTACAAATTGCATAAGTACTATTTTAGCCATGCCACACAAATTTTGACAAAACATTTCTATTCAGTTCTAAGTATTTTGTAACTTTTCTTCAGATGATTTTTAACTCAAGAGATTTTATATTATGTTAGAGTCTGGACATATAGTAGTTTTTTGTTATCCTTTTAAAGTTTTATAATTGCATCGCATTATGACTTTATGACCCATGCTGCCAACGACCTCATCAGCAGCATGCACACACGTACAGACCCAGAGAAGTTGATGACATAATCAGTGTAGCCAGAGAGATCTGAAAGAAGTTTGGGTTGCACTGTCTAAAGCATCTTTATGCTTACAGTAGATGTTCAATAAATACTTATTAATGATTAAACACACATAGTATATATGTGTGATTTGAAGGTTTGGAAATTAATGTGAGTATATTTGCATGAGGTATTTCTGAGTAATATGGATTTCTAAGCCAGGGAAGAAAACCAGTATCATTACTTTACTCATACCTCATAAAGGTCAGCTCTAACAAAGTGAATTATTAATTATTGATAGGATTATTATCTAGTTTGGCACTATCTAAATCTTTTACTTTGCTATTTCCCTTCTGTTGTTACCTTTGCAAATACTTTTAGGACTTATGAGATGTTGCTTTTTAGTAATCTACGCTTGCCTGGCACATAGCTGAGTTTAATAATTATTTACGATTGTTTATTGAAGGAATGACAACATAGCCAAGAAATAATAGTTAAATTGTCCGTCAATAAGCCAGGCACTTTAACAGACGCTCATTGTGCCTCACCTAAAACCCCAAGTCATGTCTGTTTCTAAGCATATCATCCCCACCTACCGCCCACCTGTATCTCATTGCCTGAGGACTTCCTCCGACCACTGGAGTTCATTTTGCCTACACATGAAGCTGGCCTGAAGTTCCAGGGAATTAACCTTCCTTACCCCAGAAGCAGCTCTGAACCAATTTTTAAATTTATGGATAAAATTTATGAATAAATAGCCCAGCTTTCTTATTCCTCTGTCGGGCTAATTCTAAGGTGTGTATTCTATGTACTGTATAGGGTAGAGAGATAGGGTATAGACTGGGAAGTTTTGTGAAGGCAGCAGAGGTAGATAAAAGTGTCATCTGGGTCTTGAAGAAATAAACCAGATTTCTTATGAGTGGGAGTTTTAAGCCATGCTAAATTGGTATGCAGATAGCATTCTTTAACCCTAAAATAAACACCTGACTATAGGAGTAGTAGAGAAAGTAGTTTAAATGGGCTGGTTTTGAGCCAGCTATCATTTACTGGCTGTTTTGCCATAGACAAGTTACTTAATCTCCCTGTTTATTATTTATTTATTTATTTTATTTTATTTTTTTGAAGATTTAAATAATGTCTACACCCAATGTGGCGCTCAAACTCACAACCCCAAGATCAAGAGCTGCATGCTCCACCAATGGAGCCAGCCAGGTGCCCTGAGCCTTACTTTACTTACCTATAAAATGTATTTACTTTTTAAGGAGGTTATGAGGATTAGATGAATGACGAAGTATAAAGCACTTAGAATAATCCGTGGGGTATCTGTGGTCTCAATAAATTTAAGATTATTTTTATTATGAAAGAGTAAGGTGTTTTTTTTTTCTTTCCTTCTACTCCACTGTAGTGGTTTAATAATTTTTTTTTTTTTTTTGACAGAGAGAGAGAGCACAAACAGGGGGCACAACAGAGGGAGAAGCAGGGAGCCCGACGCGGGGCTCAATCCCAGGACCCTGGGATCATGAGCTGAGCTGAAGGCAGATGCTTAATGACTGAGCCACACAGGTGCCCAATAAACTTTTTGTTTTAAGAGCTAGAAAAGTACAGGGGATGGCAGGCAAGTGCCTAGAAACTTCACGGTGTCTATAGTTGTCTGGCTTTTCTATACACTTGTGTAGTGACAACTGGGGAGATTTGTCAATACAAATATATTCTCTTTGGACTCATTATCGCCTCCTTTAGTAGTCTTGGCCACTTCTGTGGCTTTAGTTACCATATATATTTTGACAACCCCCAATATATAATTCTTTTGCTCACTGAACTTCAGATTTGTATATCTAACTGCTTAGTAGTTATCTCCTGGCATCTCCAACTCAACAGATCCAAAGCTGAACTCATTATCACACAGGCAGACTTGTTCCACTCATAAGCTCAATCTCAGATATGAAATGAGGCCTAGGGTTGATTCAGTTGACTCATTGGCTGGGCTGGTCCTTATTTTCCCAAAAATCCATTACAAATTAGAAAGGAAGTCTTTATAAAATAGAGAAGAGCCATTCTTCAGGCAGGGATAAACAAAAAGCCTTGCTTCCTATCTGGAATATTCAATAAACTTCAAGAGATTACCTACTTAAAATTGCATTAAATTAAAATGAGTCCACCTAGCCTCCAAAGCCAGGAACTTGGGGGGTCATCTTAGATTTCTTCAGTCCCCTTGCTATCTCATTACCCACAGTCTTGTTTAATAATAATTAACTTTGCTTTCTTATTTTTAACCTACTACAAATCTTCAAATACATGTTGAGTTTCTCTTTCCCTTCTTTACCTCCTCAGCTTCAGGTGTTCATTCAAATGCTTCCAAGCCAATCTTTTGACCTTTGGCTTTGGCCCAAGTACCTCCCCCACATGGTTGGCTTATAACTTAATTGGAATGCAAATCTGATCAAGTGTCTACCCTTGACCAACTGGCTGGAATGACTCCTCATGGCCTGCAGTATATGTTTAAGGCCCCATGTGAACTTGTCCTCATCATTCCAGCTGCCTTCACAGCCTCTGTTGACTTCACACTTTGTTTCAGTAATACTGAACTATTTTACGTATTTTCCCTTTCAGGTCATACTGTTTGATGACGTGGTAATTTTGCTTGTGCCTGTAAGGATCTCCACATAATTCCCACTCATCCTTCAAGGATAATCTCAGCTAGCTTCTCCCTAGAAAGCCCTCCCTGACTCATTTGAGTCCAGGCTAGGTGACAGCTCCCTGGGCTCCCAGGGGTCCCTGGTACACACCTCACTTATTATTTATTTCTTGCACTGCACCGACAAGACATACTCCCTCCCATCAACTGGGTGGCAAATGTCTCAAAGTTAGGGCTTTTCTGTCTTGTATGCCTAGCACTAGTCTCAAATCATCCACAATAACTATTTAGTGAATGAGGTTGTGGAAAATGCGTACTGAAGATGTTCAAGCAGAGATGGAGCAGAGGTTCTCAACACTGGCTGCATGTAGGAAACATCTAGAGACCTTTCAAAAATCCGCATACCAATGACCCACACCAGTTTATTTAAATTGGAAGCTCTGGGAGGGAGACCCGGGCATTTAGACATCAAAACTCCTATGATAACATGCAGGTGAGGCTGGCAACCAGTTGGTTAGATGATCACTGGACAAGGATTTGGAGAATGTAACTCTTGACACTTAAGGCACTTTTCATTTATGAAATTCTGTGAGATGATTGCTGGAATTATGCTTAATATTGGCTAATTTCCTCAAAAATATCCCCCATACATTTATACATGTTGGCTTGTTTCGTTTTGTACGCTGGGAACTTAGTTGGCCAGCTAGTAACCAAATGGTGAGTGATTCCAGGAAACTAATGTTCTTGAAAGAGCACTCACCACAAATGCCCATGTATTTGTTTAAAATAATGTAAAAAAAAAAAATAGTAGCAAAGGGAGGAAGAGGAGGAGTGGGTTTTAGATGCTTTGTGCATTCATGTAGTGATATTAGAGAAAGAAGTTTCTAAACACTTCCTGGTTCTTTTGAAATGCCAGATCTGTAATCTTCCAACTTGTTCTTGTCTTTTTCTTGTTTGTGGTGATGATGATGCTTGGCAGTGGATTTTCTTTCTTTTATAATATCTGTGTCTACTGTGAAAGAGAGGCTGTGCCACATGTTGATTTTAGAAGTTTTCAAATTATCGGGACTTGGAATAAGTTCTACATGGAATAAGAAAGTCCAGTTTAGGACATTAGTATCTGTGGGAGGACTAAACTACTCTAGTTTGTACTTTTCCATTAAGAGTGCTTTCTAGGAAAAGAAATAAGTTTTGAAGATCAACATAAAAACAGGAAAAAAGGGGAAGGAACTTCTTTCAAAATGATCATCTAAGCTTTAGGAGAAAAATACCCTAGAGTCTTGCAATCTCAAAACTAATATTCAAACTCTCAATCTCTTTGCTTAAAAAAGTTTAATAAGCTGTAAAATAAATACACTTCCATTAAATATTAAATAAATTATTTACAACTTGAAAAAATACTTTTTATCTCCATGCATCTTTATGTACAGAAATAAGACTTAGCATAAAAAGCAACAATTGAACTTTTAAAACCATTAGAACAAAAAGGTTCTGTTTTCTTATGATCCACCGAAAAGAGGAACCAACTCATCACTCATGGTTCTGACCTGGCAGTGACTCCAATCCGATACCCTGGTCAAAAGGAAAACAGAAATATTAGAGATGAAGCTCAGTTTCTTACAGCTTTAAGAAAACATAAAAAAAAAAATCAGGAATCAGAATTTCTGTCAATTTAGAATGTCTTCTGAAAAATGCTAAAAGCTTTTCAGAGACAAACTACCACTTCGACCTGAGTCTCTCTTTCACACCTTCTTTGGTTTTACTTAGGTGGAGCACTGCCTATGCTGAAATCTGTTTGGTCCAATTCCACTTAATAAGAAACAACAACACTCATGGGAAGTAGTTTTCCTAACCAAATCTATGCAGTGGACATAATTAAAAAGAAAGATTAAATGGCTCAGTGTATTCGTGATATACAGTTAATTTAGGATAATTAGTACCAAGGGCATAATAATAGTAGCTACCAGCTAATGGCAGCCACTATGTGCCAACGCAGCATATTCCTTTTCCAAAAATCATCTCAGATCTACTTTGAGAAATCTCAGTTGCACTAAATAACTAAAAATCTACCTTTCTTCATGTTGGTGGTCTTAGCTTCAGCACATTAAGCCAATGCTATAATAAATGTTAATGCAATAAGTACTGAGCACAACATTGCATCAGTAATTACCATTTCAGGAGTTATTGAGCTAATTCTGTAATAGGCTCAGGATGTAATACTTGCACTTAACCAATGCTAAATGGAGTGTTTCTCCAAGCATCTGTGGTGTCCTATAAAAAGGGAAATACTGGATTTAGTAGATTTAGGGTTTGGCTTAGGAATGTGCATCTTTAACCAGCATCTCAAGTAATTCTTAAACCCACTGAAGGCAGAGAACCAATGACTTAAGGACGGGACATCTTTCCTGAATGTCTAAGGAAATGGAGTTCCTTCTTCTGACCAACTTTAAATGTGTCCTTGATCTCTTTGTCTACTTTTCCTCTGGAAGTTTGCTTCATTAGTTGTCCACTTTAGTTATTAATAAAATATTCCTCTCCATAGCTCCTTACCTTTCCCTACAATATGCTCAGCTCTGCTTCTTTACAAAAAAAAAAAAAATTTAAAAATAAGAACTACAATATATCCCTTAGCCAAACTATCTCTCAAATTTGTACCCCCTTCTCCCTTCCTACTTCCTTGCTTTTTTTTTTTTTAGAGGTGGGGGGGCAGAGAGAGAATCTTAAGCAGGATCCACACCCAGTGTGGAGCCCAACGCGGGGCTCGATCTCACAACCCTGAGATCATGACCTGAGTGGAAATCAAGAGTCAGACGCTTAACTGACTGAGTCACCCAGGTACCCCACTACTTCCTTTCTTTAAAAGAATGTTCGACCTGCTATCTCTACTTCCTCACATTTATAGTCACGCTCCCTAACCTGGCTCTCCACCACAGGAGCTCAACCTTCATTCCAACCATCTCTCCTCAACACCCATTTGAACTAGGCCATTTGTCACAAGTTTCTAAAGTGACCCAGTCCATCTTACAGTATGAAAAGGAAGATTAATACTTGTCCCAAGATCAATTGCTTGCCTCAATCTCATCAGTCCTTGGAGGCTCACTTCCAATGCCACCCTATATACGACATCCTTTCCTGCTCCCTACACAGGACTTCCTCCCCTTCACTGGAAATGCCTCATATTCCTTTCATATGACACACATTTTCTTGCCCTGGCATTCTGGTTCCTTATACTATTTTCTATCTTCTAAATGCTAACTTCTTTGAGAAGAGGAGCTGTGTCTGCCTCATCTTTACATCCCTTGTAATAGTCCTTTCTCACTATTGAACTCCATCTCACGCTCAAAGAATAAGACTTCAATGTAGCCAATGTTCATAGTGTATCCATAATTGAGAACACTTACTTTCTTCACTTGAGATAACAGATGCTATGTTTTTCAAAATTATAAGATATCATCTACAGTTATCTTTTAAAACTCAAACCTGTATGAGACGCCTGGGTGGCGTATTCTGTTAAGCATCTGCCTTCGGCTCCAGTCATGATCCCCAGGGGCCTGGGATGGAGCACCGCATCGGGCTCCCTGCTCAGCTGGGAGTCTGCTTCTCCCTCTCCCTCTGCCCCTCCCCCTGCTTGTGCTCTCTCTCTCTCTCTGAAATAAACAAATAAAATCCTTACAAAAGAAATTCAAACCTGTAATGTTATCTTCAGTTACGCTATGGCATGTGCATTTCCATTTTCTTGTCGAAGTTTCTTTCGTTCTTCAGCTTCTCCTTCATATTCCCTGAAGTATCGTTTTCGAAGCCTTCAGACAAGATATTCTATGGTCATCAAAGTTCTATTCATCTCTATATTGATTGGGGTTTTCATGAGTACAGGGAATTCCTTTTTGTGAGGCCTTATAGGCCATTACACTGTATTCTATACCAAGCCAAAACTTAAACCCAGCTATAAAATATTACCACCATTCTTTTTAAGGGGATGTTCATGGTGACTTTATATAAACATATTCCCAGAGTACTGAGATTTAAATAGACACCCCTTGAGACACAAACTTTCAGAAGGCATGGAATACATTCATGTGTGTTTTTGTTTTTCTTTTTTTTTTAGTTGACACACAATGTTACATTAGTTCCAGGTGTATAATAATATAGTGATTCCATAAGTTTATACATTATGCTACACTCACCACAAGTGTAGCTACCATCTGTTACCATACAAAATTATTACAATACCATTACTATATGCCCTATGCTGTGCCTTTTAATTCAATGACTTATTCATTCCATAACTGGAAGCCTGTATCTCCCACTCCCCTTCCCCCATTTTGCCCATTTTCCTACCCCCTCCCCTCTGACAACCATCATTTTGTCCTGTGTATTTATGGGTCTTTTTCTGCTTTTTGTTTGTTTGTTTATTCATTTGTTTTGTCTTTCAGATTCCACATGTAAGTGAAACCATACAGTATATGTCTTTCTTTGACTAATTTCCCTTAGCGTAATACCCTCTAGGTCCATTCATGTTGTTGCAAACGGCAAGACCTCATTCTTTCTTTTTTTCCTCAACACTTGGCACAGGTGCCATGTACAGTTGGAGGAAGAAGATGGTATAGTTTTACCACAGAAGGACTTTACACTTGTACCAACTAATTTAAGTGATCAGAATTTTTTCACACAAGCTTACAAAACAAGTTGGGTTTTCTTTATTTCTATATATAATAAGTACTTTCTTTTAGTTTTATTCATTGTTACTTTCTAGTAAAACTCAGTCATTTAAAAATGTCTTGGTGTTATACAAGAAATTCTATTTTTAACAGGTCTTTAACCCGTCTACCAAACATTACTCCTAAAATCATAAGAACTTTGTCATGATGTTTGGGGAAAAAAATTCAGTTATGAAAAAACAGCAAAATGTGGCTTGGGCTACTGTTTGCTCTATGTGTCAAACACAGGAATATGGTAGAAAAGGAGAAAAGTCACTGCTTAGTTTTAAGAGTGCCAACACGACAAAAAGTTTTTCCATGCTTCTCTGAAGGATTATTAAATATTTCACCCTGAATGATCCCAAGTTTGAATAATTATTTCAAAACATCTTCCCTAACTGGCTATTTTTTTCCTTCTATCCTTCTATGCCGAGCAATCATGATTTGTCTGAGGGTATTTTTCCTAAACATATTTGCATATCTGGCTTGAGGTATTAACAGATCAACATAATTTCCAGGGTGTGCAAAACAAATTTAAACCACACATCAAACTCTATGTGCATCATAAAACAGTTTTTTTTTAATGTGTCTTTTTATCATTATCTGATCTGCATTTAAAATAATAGTAAACAATGGCAGAAGATAACCCCTTGTTTCCTGAATGGCAGGAGTGGTAGATCATGCACACAATCCAGTTGTTAAAGTAATTTACCAAGACCTAAAATTAGAATAATGAGTCTATTGCTTTTCCCAAGCTCTAGTAGCACATGAGTCATTACAGAGCCATTCACACCCTCCCCCAACTTCCTTAATTCACTGACTTCAGTTTGACAGACAATGCCATTTTGACATATTCACCAGTGCCTACTACCAGGAACAGTCTACTTCTAACATTCATTGGTCATGAAATGAAGTGTGGTGATCTGTTATTGTGAACACAGGGCAGATATTGCAGGAGCAGAACAGTAATAGAATTGTCCCTGCTTCCTACGCCATGCCATATGGAGGAAAATTTTTTTTTTTTTTTTTAGTAACTGAGTTCCCATATTACCTTTGACAATTACAAAACAGGCATAAGCTCTATGTAAATCAGTACCATGCAATGACATCTAACTTAGAATTTTGCATTTTACTAGAAGCAGAGGATAGATCTTTTCTTGGCTCCTGGTTTGAAGCTCTTTGTGATGTTTTTTAGTGCCAAAGCAGAGTCTCTGACAACCTACTATGAACCAGGCCTTAATTAGCTTCTGGGAGGCCTCCTTAAGCTTAAAGATATTCAGAGTCTATACCAACACTCTGGGATTTGCGGGTAGCCGTGAGTAGAGATATAACATGAAACAAAACCATCGATTTTTAAGTTCAAAAAATGTCTAGGGTGTTTGAAAAACGGCCTTACATATTAAATTTTGATGGTGGCCAAAGTAATACAAATTTTGAGCAAATTCTGTGATCTTTGTCCATGAAGTGTAAAGATATAACCAAAGGTCACATGCCACTGACAGAATAATTCATCTAAAAGATGATCTAGGACATTGGGATAGAAATACTGAAAAACCACATCAACCTGGCATTACTGTAGTCGGAAAGTGGAAGTTAAGCCATACTCACTGGATTGTAATAACAACAGCAATCGCTGTGAAGCTCACTGCAGACACGAAGGCAGCTATGGCAGCTAAAGCAATTTTTGATAAATCACTGTCAACCACGCTGTGAGTCTTCATGGACTTTTCCCCACACCGTTCACCAAAGTAATCCTGATGACATCTGTAAACAACCCACATTCAAAAATTATAATAATAACTGAAAACATTCCATATATTTTAGGTTTACTTTCCAGGTCATCAATAGGCATTTCGTTGTAATACTCAAAAAAAAAAAAAAAATCATGCCATCTATTTGTATTTCAAAATCATGAGACAGGATGCATTCAAGCCAAAGATCTATTAGTATAAGAACAAGTTGAGATGAGTTCGGGTGTGATATTCCAAGAAGACACACCTTTTCATTCTTTGTGCTCCTTTTCATGACCGACTGATGAGTTCAGTGACTTGTTATGCAGCTAATACATTCCACTATCATTTAATGTGCTAGTGGCTTGTGGGGGGATGAAGGATTATGTGTAGAGTACCTTTAGGTCCTTTTTATTTATACCAAGGGTCAGCAAACTATAGCCCATGGGTCAATTCTAGGCATTTGCTAGGTTTTTTGCAGTGTGCAAGCCAAGGATGGTTTTTACATTTTTAAATGGTTGCATTTTAATTGGTTCTGTAAGTACATACATAATCTTGACCAAAGAAGCCTAAATTATTTTCCAGCTGGTCCTTTAAGAAAAAGGTTACAAACCCTTGGTTTATACATGGGAAAAATAAATGGCTTTCTGCATCTAGGAGTTTCAAACATGGTGTTTTAAATACAGATTTCTATATAATTTAGGAAAACTTACTTGCATGTTACGGCTTCCAGGCGCTCTATATATTTGCATTCTCCATGAATACAGAAATTTTGGAATTCTGCATCACATGGATTTTTCTTTTTTCTGTTTCTTCTATTTTTTCCACTTTTGCCTCCTTTTTTCTTTCTTTTGGGTTTGTCTGAAGTCTTTTCACTTTCTGTTCTGTTTTTCATGGGTTTAACTACCTGTTCAACTAAAAAAAAAAAAGATTTATTGACAACAGTCTCTCTTCATCTTGAATATCATTTTGGAGACATGAGAGAAAGAAGTCCTAGTAGTGAGAGCTCATGGGGACAATGACCATATTTTTCTCATTATTTAACACAATTCATATGTAATAATTGGTTAAAGAGAATATCTGTATGGTGTAGCACTTAACCATCCGAGCCTCCTTGTTATTTTATTAGCTTAGAAACGTATTTTGAATTTAATTGTACCAGTATTATTATTATTGATAATAGTATTTACTTGTCTAAAAAAATCCATGAAATATCTTACACATTTCTTGAATTTCTTATTCATGCCAAGTTCTTGGTAATGAGCATTAATTTGATTAAACCCAGGTCACAGTTGAATGTACTGCGATCCAGCTGACATGGAGGACGACACTGGAGTTGAATGAAGACAAGTAACATGTCCGAGGACATGCGGCTAGAAAATGACAGTGCTGGGGTGCCAAAGCCTGTCATTCCCCCACTATCCTATGTTTTCTCTTGGATAAGTCAATACTACTGATGAAACTGGGACTTTAGTATATTTGTTGATTTTATTTACTCATCTCGGTCTTGTGCTCAGTACCATAATTGGGCATTACTGTGTATTACTTGAGAGTGGGAAAAAACTGAGAATTACACATTAGAATGAATCAATTTTCTCCAACTCCCAGATGACAATGGGTTATAATTAATTCCATGGGGCTCATTTCTGTGGTCAATCTGTTTGAAAAATAGGAACCCAGAAATATTTGTACTTGATGCTTCAGAGACTCACTCATCTTAACTCTAGAACTACAGAAACGTTGGTTCAGCATCATAGCTATGCGGGATATAGTATGCCCACATGCTAAATAAAGGACGGAGTTTTCCCCATGTTGGAGCTGTGCATTTTGTTATACTAATACCTGAGCAGGCTTCTCTAAGCAAGTATTTAGCAAACAGAGCCCAGTACAAAGAGGAAAATACCACAATGTCATAATACCATTAGTTGTAACTAGAAACACAGAGAAGGGTATCAAAGATAGAACCCTGTGAATAAGGAAGCAACAAATAAATATTATGAGTATTTTAGCAGGTTATTATAACATTAATAATAGTCAAAGTAGGAGCAATGTTTAACCAGTTATACAATTTTTATATTGAAACTTCGATGATAAATAAGTACCGCAAGTTAGAATGAGTTCTCTAATAGAAACATTTTAAATGAATATTACTGCACATTATCAGATATATTACAAATTGTAGACAGAGACAAATCGTCACTATGCTGAAGCGCTGCAACACACATAGACCCCGTGGGCGCCACAGCCTTTCCAAGGAGTTCAACCTTCACTATTTCACAATGCGCTAGTGCTAGTCAGTTTCACCGCTAACAACTTATTTGGCCTTTTGAAATGTTAACAACTTGAAACCTCTTTGAAAGAGCAGTTTCTAATCTTCTCTCCAAAAATAAGAAGTATAAATGGACCTCTTCCCTACCTTACATAAAAGCACAAGTTACTAAGGAGTAAAACGGAGGGCTCCCTGAAGCTTTTCCCACCTGCCGCTTAACCCAGTCACTGTCCCTGTGGTATCACCTGCTGTCCCTTCACCAGGTCTGCGAGCCAGACAGGAGAGGAGTCAGAAAAACTAAGGTCAGGAGAGAAGGGGCATTAAGTCCTGCCTCCGAAGTGAATGTTCGTAGGATATTTAGAGCCGATTTACTGATGACCTCATCTGCCCTGAAACTCCAAAGTAATATGAGGGTAATGAACAATACTTACCTCTTACTTTGGTACTTCTCATTTTAAACAAATTTAAGCTTTTTTTTTTTTTAAGGATCAGATAACAGCAAGAGAGAACAAAACTATGGGTCACTATTATTTAACTAACACATGGGATTGGGGGTTAAATCATGATTTTAGCTATTTGAAATCCATGCATATTTGTCCTTTTTTAATATTTCCAGAAGGTTGTATTATTATTGTTGCTGCTGCAGCTGTCGTTGTTGTTGTTTTAGAATCTCCAGTTTCTCAACACCTGGTACTTAAAGGCTAAAGTCCAGCTGCTCCCTCCCCATTACTTTCTGTTTCCTTATTTGTATTAAAATGCAGGTATCTGGGGAAGAATGGTGGTGGGGAATGGATACAAGAGCTGAGGACTGGCTGATGTCTATGCCTGTCTCTCATCAAGGCGGTCATGTGGTCCCGTGGGAAAGAGCATAGGACGTGGAATCAAACACTGGAGTTCTCATGCTGGCTCAACTGCTTGCTGGCTGTGGAACCCGGGGCAAAACGACCTTGCGCTTCAGTTATCACATCTGTAAAATACCCACGGGGTATGCAACAGACAGACACACAAGAAAACCACTCCAAGATCCAGGGAATGGCTTTGCTCATGCAAACACACATCTTATAGGCTAGGTTTTTGCCTTCTCCTCCACTCACCTCGGACTGAATCATCTACGATATAGCCAGATATTTGTGGTTCGTTATCATACTCTTCTGCATAGTCATAGTCGATCCCCGAGGACAGTTCCCTACTAGAAGGCATTTCACTCACGGGGGAAATCTCACTTCCTGAGGACATCCCACTTCTTGGGGTAACCTCCAATCCATCAGCGCCGTGGTCCCCAGAAAATGGTTCCCCTTTCCCAGAGTAGGTGTCATTGACACCCAATCCAGCAGCATAATGGGCTGTGGGAGAAAGAACACCGGAAGAAAAGAAAAGGTAAAGCAGAGTGCCTTTCTCACCAGTCAGCTGTGTTCAGGAGAAATGTTTATCTTCTGATATCAAAGCAGTTATTGCACATGTGCTATTGTTTGGGATTGAGTCACTTATGAAAGCATCTTCACATTTTGCCAACAAGCAAACTCAGCTGTTCCAATTTACAGAGCTTCTTTCATCCAGGTTTTCTTTTCCACAGATGGTCTACACTCCTTTTCACATCAAATAACACTGCCAGATCGGCACATTAATCTAATTACTTAACAGGTAATTTATATTGTCTGTATATTCCCATCACTTCACATACCAGAGGCATTTGTGTTTGCTAGAATGTCCCATTTGGAGGGACAGGCCCTGGATATAAATATCAGACTTTCCTAACACGTGTTCACATTTTGAAAAAGATTACATATGTGAATGTAAAACAGTATAAATGATATTCAATAATAATGACTCTTATGGTCACTACTTCATTATCCTTGTTCCTACATAGGGACGAAACCGGGGACCGGGTGAGATTTGGGGCCTAAAGTTTCACGCCCCTGCTTTATCTTGTAGGTCTCGCTAAAACAGCATCGGGGTGGTGCCTTCGCTTCTCCCTGGAACGTCGTGAGGCCCTCTAGGAAGGTCAAGATAAAATCACTAGACAGAGGAGACGGAGACTTTAGGCAAGAGGCATTGCTCTGGGTCCAGGACTTAACTGCCCTAAAATCTGCGGAAGTCCCTTCACCTCCCTGGACTCGGTTTCTTTATCTGTAAAAGGAAGGATTTGGATCCCAGGATCTCTGAGGTCTCCTGCAGCTGGACTAGAGTAAAACTTTCGGAGATCTCCGGCACCCTCCTCCTGGCCTGGAACGTCGGAGACACATGCCCGCTTTTCTCCTCCTCCCCGGTAGTAAGCTTAGGGAGGGAGCTACGTGGACGCCTCCCTCGGGAAGGCCTCTGCCCGGCGCGGGAGAAGCGTCGGCAGGCGGCTCCGGGCCAGGACGTCCTCACCTGAGCCGAGGAGCAGGAGCGACAGCACCACGGGCGCCGGCGGCAGCAGCGGGGCTCTCATTGGTCCCTCGGCGCGGCGGCGTCGCGGTCTCTGCGGCAACTCGGCCGGGAGTTGCAGCTGGAAAAGGAGGTGATGGAGGAGAGAGGGGACAAAGGGCAGTGTGCGGCGGTGCTCGCTGCCCGGCCAGGCTCGGGCGCTCGAGGAGCGCCTAGAGCTCGCCTCGGGATCTCTCCGTTCCAACTCGGGCGCGGGCCCAAGGTGTGCGAACATTCCGGAGGCGCGGCGCGCACCTGCCGCTTTATAGGCCGGGCGGGGACCCAGGCAATGCCCGTGACGTCACGATCGCCGCTGTGGGTGGAGGCGGGCGGCCGCCCCGGGAGAGGTTACTACCCCAAAACCACACGCGGATGGCAGGCGCCCCACCTCCCCGGAGCGTGGAGAGCCACTGGGAGGAAATGGGAATTAAATCCTAGCTGCAAGCTGAAAACACACCCGCTCCGTATTCGAAAGTGGGAGTACAGTTCGAAAGGTAGTACCTGACAGTCAAAAGTCCCACTTTTTCGAACTATCTGAAACACGTCCGTGTGTACTCTCCTTGATCCGAACACTACCAGTTACAGAGGTTAATTAGAAAAGTTTCATATTAAGATGTAAAAAGTACTTTAAGACCAAGAGCGACTTAACAATGAATGAGAGCCCGACGTCTTTAACAAGGATAATGAAGTTCGTTACATGACAAGAGAGAGCGCCTCCTAATGAGGAGCTGCTTTATTTATGATGGGGTCTTATCTCAACCAAGAGGGCTTTCCTACCCACTCCTGGAAAGTGGCCAGAATTTCAAAGCACCTCCCCTCCCATTTATTTGTGTTCCAGCGTCCTCATCAAAATCCGGATTTACTGACCATGTACTGTTGCTAAACTATACGCAAAAATAATACCTGCACCATCTCACTCAGTAATCCTGCTGGTTAAGTATCATTTCCCCTATATTACAAGGACTTGACACAGCTGGTCATGGCAGAAGCCAGATGGATTTAAATGCAAGTTCATCTGACTCTAAAACCTCTCCCCATTCTGATAAAGGAATTTAGCCTAACCTGATCTCTGAAAAGAGAGCTTCTGGGTAGAACAATACTTGATCCTAAGGAATAACCTCTCCTGGGCAGTTTTGGCATTTAAAAGAAGGTGGTGCCCAACCCTGTGCAACTCAAATCCCAAGATAAAATGGCTAGCTTTGAGGGCCCAGTTAGAATCTGGTAGAGCAATTCATCCAGACCAAGAAGATAAAATGAAGAGGGAGGGAGCTGCTCAGTTCCCCTCACTTTGATGTAGACACAACTCCAGAACTGGATTTTTCTTGACTTGAAGAGAAAAAAAGCATTGTTCTCTTTCTCTAAATGGTTCCTTGTCCTGAAGATACATATCTCTTCCTGGATACTTCCAGTAAAACAGCTTTTTTAGGAATGTGGATCACAGTGAATCTATCCTAATTCTGGGAAACTTTTTAAAAACTACTTACTTTTTAATGGCATATCGAGGTGAGTAGGCTAAATAATACCATACATTTAGTAGGATGAAATAAACAGTCATGACTCATGCCTTCTCTCCTATTCAACATTTGTGGAGAGTATATTTGTAGGATCCACTTGTTTTATTTTTTATGCAGGGGTGGGGGCAGTAAGGAGAAAGTAAATGATGACCGATCCCTGCTCTCCAGGAGCTCCATGTGGCGTCGGTCAGATACATAGAAAAGTAATTCCATTATATCAGATGATAAGGAGGATTCAGAGTGCCATGGAAAATAAGGATGCAGTGTAATTTTGCTCCCCCCCTTAATGCCCTTTCCAGCAGAAAGTTTAAATGGAAAGAATACCCCCTGACAAAGTATGCCCAAGAATGGAAAATAAGACTAGGGAGATGGCAGTGCCCATCCCAGGGTGAAGCAGAGACCTGCATCAACTTTTTTGCTGGATGAGAAGATTGTGATTCAGACAGATTCAGAGCCTTGCCCGCATGCAGATTTCAAAAGATGGTGGAGATTTTGTTTAGAGTCCAGGCTATTGCACGGTTCTCTTCTCAGGCTTCCCTTTTTTCTGGTCCTTCCCTTTCCCTTATTCTTTCCTGTTCATCGAGATGAAAGTAAGTCGGGCACATGTTATCAGAAATGGTTCACTTTGTGTGAAGTGAAAGTGGGCTCTTGACACCGGAAATGGCTTAGTCTTTTTCCAGTTGGAAATGGAGAGGGTGACAATTTATGTTGGTGTGGGATGTAACATAGCATTATAGTATGAGCTTTCAATTCACACCAGTTGGGTTTTCATATACAAATTCTACCACATAATCACTTAATATTTGAAAGACTCAGGTTCCTCATCTGAAAATAGAATTAGATACCTACCTGCTGTTAAGCAGATCAAATGAAATAAGATACATAAACAAGTAACACAAAACCTAGTGTACACGAAGTGCTCAATAAATGGTAACTTGTATTATTAACCTTAGCATTATGATAGTTACATTGTATTAATCACATCGAAGAACCAAGTGACTCTTATAAATGGAGCTACTCAGAGCAAGTGAAATAATCTCCTTCAATATTTTCAAGCCCATGAACTTTATACCTCCTTCACATTAACACTGACCATTTTGAACATTTTATGGTTCATCATAGGGTACCATGGGGCATCATCATAATTACATCACAATGCAACACCCCTTGATGACTCACAGCATTCTGGAATATATGCATGAGAAGGAAATCAATTCCCTGTCATGTAGGATACTTTTACATTCTGCATGCTAAGCTGAGACAAGGAAGAAGAGTTTCAAGAAATTCAAGTAGAGAAGCTATTCTTTATCTTGAAAAATTGGTAGTTGCCACACCTACTAATAGGTTATAGGGCAGCTAGGCACTCACTTTGAAGCCTCGTATCTGGATCCTGATAATATTTTATATGTATAGTGGAAACAAACTCACTTTGACTCTGCTAAAAGGTGTGCTATAGAGCCGAAGAATAATTATGTGTTTGTTTGTATAATTGATCTTGAGTTTTCATAGAGAGGGCCAGGTCTGAGTAAGTATTACATCATGGTCATTTTAATGCTCAGTCAGTTAAATATCTGCCTTCTGCTCAGGTCTTGATCTCAGGGTCCTGGGATGGAGCCCCTCAAGGGGAAGCCCGTTTCTCCCTCTCCCTCTGCGCCTCCACTGCCATGCTCTCTCTCGTTCCCTCCCTCTCAAATAAATAAATAAAATCTTAAAAAAAAAAAAAAAAAAGAACTACTCCACTAGGGGATACATAAGTGAAAAAAGCCAAGGTACATTTAGAGAGGTTGTAAACTGGTGGGACTGCACGTTCACGTATATGGAAATTTTGCTGAAAATGTGAAGAATGGAGAAATGAATTTCAACAGGAAGCATATGAGTAAGGTTAATGAAGGCATTTATCTCTGAGGAACTCATGTTACAAACTGATTCAAATACAATTCCTTTAAATATGAAACTAGTGTAATAAAAATACATCTGAACATGTGAAAAAGAAAAAAATCCACTTTGCATATCATTTTCAGAAGCCAATTTGTCACATAAATGGAATCATATCTATACCGAATTATTTGTAGAATCTCACTACATCCAGTCTGAATGTAGTAAGATCAGAAAACAGGATGTCTGCCACCATCATACACTGAATTAAGAAGCATGTCAAATTTTAGTATTCTATTCCTTATGAATTTAGGATTTCAGATTAATATTTGGCAACTTATTATTTTAGAAATTAATAAATCAAAGTCAGATGGTTGAAGTAGTCAGAGTACTATGAAAGATTTTTACAGACTACCAGTTATAGTCATTAAATAATTATATCTTTGATCTTTTTAGTTATTTCCAAAAACATTTTGTATATGCTTAATCTTTCTTTAGTGCATTTCTTTTTTTTTAATTTTCTTGTATTTTATTTTATAATTTATCACTCCAGTTATTGTACATTCAATATTGTGTGAAGACCACTTTTTCATAGCTGCTGAATGCTCCTGATTGTCCTATTGCTACTTAAAAATTGACAGCATATGCATACCTCTAAGAATTACGTGATCCTATTATCAATGATCCATAGTTGATGTATTCTTGTTATGAATTTAAATAGTCTCTTTAAATGTTCCTATATTTTTAGCAAAGCTGGGCTATATATAGATTTTGCTCTATTTTCCCATGAACACAACAAGCTTTTGTTTCAAGTCCAATGAGAATAGCCACTTTTAAATTTCATAGGTGAAGAAATTACCAATTAGTTGAATAAACCACCCCTGTACAGCCTGTCCTAAGTAAGGATAGGTTAAGCCACAGAGAAACTGGTCTTTGGAAGCCATGCTTCCCAGAGCTCTTTACATGTGTGTGCTGAAACTACATGGCCAGAATTAAAAACCAAAAAATTGTAAGTTCATGTGGAAAAGAACAGACACATGTAGAACTCATAGAAAAAGGTGAATTCAAAATACAGTTATAAATTTTATAAACATGAAGTGTGTCCCTCAGTATTCTTCCTGGAATCTATATCTATATATATATACATACTGACAGATAGATAGATTTTAGTTTTATTTATTTAAGTAATCTCTCTACCCCATGTGGGGCTCGAACTCACAACCTCGAGATCAAGACTGCCCTCTGACTGAGCCAGCCAGGCGCCCTGAAATCAGTATTTTTGTCTTCAACCTGTATTTATGTACCCCCAAATGATTTTGCCTTATGCAGATGTAATTTCACTCCTAGCTTTGTTTCCTTCCATAGGAATTCCAAAAATCATTAATTTTGGTCACTTCTCAAGATGTTATCTTGAGACAGTCCAACAACATACTTTTAATATCAAATTGCTAGGTGATTTCAGAATTCCCAAGCATGACCCTGTGTGACTCTACAGAAATACTTGGCTTTTCGACAGTATAACTGGCCTGAGCTACTCCTGACGTAATGGTGAGGGAGAGCTACTGCCATCGTAGAAAAAAATTTTAAAGAAATATAAATTTGATCAAATGTTCCTATCTCAAAAATGGTGTTTACTAAAATTCTTACATGTATTGAAATAGAAAAGAATAAAAACTTTGAAGACATATTTTGCCTAAAATTATGTCTTCGGGAAAAGCCATAGAGCTTGTACTTTTAAAGTTATTTTAACCATCACAAAGTGAAGGATATAAGAACTTTTATAAATTCTTGTGTTTATACATTTGCCCAATTTGGACATTTGAGGATATGCCTATACTGATTTATGAAATATGCTTCATTTTTATTTTCCTTACAACAGTATTTCAATCTGCACAATGGCATTTTCCTGGGAAAAACCTGAAAGTCTAACTTTATTTCCGCATTCATAGATTTTTGAAGTGTAACACACACAGAAGCACGTGTGCACGTGAGGAAAAGAACCATATAAGAGCAAGTCTACATTTTTAAAGACTCCATTATTTTTAAGAGTAAAACAAGAAAAGAAAGAAAAATTTTATAAACATACATTATTAACATTTAAAACATATGATAACTGTTGGATAAAACATTAACAAAACAGTATGTACAGTGTGAAACTCTTAATAGTATATTTATAAATATTTAGGTACATATTATATATGAGTGTGTATATGCAGATATATGTGCATAGAAACATTCTGAGAGAATATATAAAAAGTGTTAACAATGTTTATCTTTGGTTGAAGAAATAATTGCTTACCTGGAGTCCTAATATACGTACAAAGATTGGGTATTCTATTTTTTTTTTAAGTTAAAAACCCCAATCTAGGCAAGATGATTGCCTAAGAAAATTGACTTCACATGATTTCTATAATCAATTACATCAGTTTTTCCAGGAAGGATGTCACTTTTGAAAGAAAATGATCACTTGGCCCTGTGCTTCCCAGCCCCTTCCCCTTTCGTACCCTGGTTAATTGTACCCAAGTCTGTGCTGTCCTTTGCCCCACGGGGAGAGAAGATAGAGTGAGGTGGTTAAGGCCTTAGCATGTGAGGTTGAGACTACTGGATTTTAGTACAGTTCTTCCCTTTACCAACGAGGATAAGTTAAATACTTTATGGCTCTAGTTTCTCATCTCTAAAAATAGAGATGATGATAGTAACAGTAACTAAATCATAGAGTTCTTGTGAGGTTTAAATGATGCGTGTAAGATACTTGGAACAGTATCTGACCTTTCATGATTATTCAAAACACGTTATGGATTATTATTATTGTTGTTGTTCATATTGAGACCAATGAGGAAAGTACGAGGGATTGCAATGAAAAATTTTCCAGTGCATATTTGTGGACAGAGATTTAAAAAAGTAAATTGTTATATTTATTTGATTTAATTTGCTATTTATTGAAATACTGATTTCATAACTTGAGAACCTCTGCTTACTGTGGCGGATAAGTCTGTAAGAATTCAAAAATTTTGGAATGATGAAGCAACAAGAGTGAGCTCTGTTATTTTAAGGCCTTGTTTCAAATAGCTTACACTGCTGATTCCAAGAATATGACATTTCTAGAGCATTTCTTGTTTTTTTTTTTAATGATTTATTTATTTATTTTAGAAAGACAGAGGGAGAGCATGAGTGGGAGGGGTGGAGGGAGAGAGAATCTCAAGCAGACTCCGACAAGGGGCTCAATCTCACAGCCCTGAGATCACGACCTAAGCTGAAACCAAGAATTGGATGCTTAACCGACTGTTCCACCCAGGCCCCCTAAGCATTTCTTGTTTTTAAACAACTAAAATCTATGTAGAATGATCCTTACCTCACTTTTCTTTTCTTTTCTTCTATTAGCTGTCTGATAATTTCCTGCCGTGTAATGTCGTCATACCATAATTTCCTCCAGAATCGGGCCATTTCTGCTGCAAATACATGGCTTGTAAGTGAAATTTCTTTTTCACCATAAACTAACCCAATTGACACCAAAGTAAAAGAGAGAGCTATTTTTTCAATCCAAATGACTATGTCAATAATTTCATCATAAACTACTTAACATCCATTCTCATCATTTTCCCTTAGTGGAACCCTGGTAGTAGTATTCAGACTAGCAATGAGGCCAGCTAAAGCATAGAATTTCCCAGGTTTCCTTGAGGATAATGCTGGCCATGTGACTTAGTTCTACTGGTGAGGTCTGGTGAGCTGTAAGCAGAAGTGATGTGTGGGCTTTCTTGGAAGGCTTCTTGAAGGGAGCTGATGAACGTAGGAGACGCTCCCATCATCCCCCTCCCTTTACTCCTTTCCAGTGGCCTGGACTATGGACACTTAGCTGCATCTCCAGCAGTCATAATGGACCATGAACCACCCCTGAATCTGGAAGGCATGTGCTAGAATGGTGGAAGAGAAAGACAGAAAGAGTCCAAATCCCTGACATCACCCTATATTCTTTACCTGCAAAGTTCTTTTATATAGAGAGAAGACTTGTCTTTTTTAAGTCGCTGTTGTTTTAGGTTTTCTGATACATGCAGCTGAGCCCAATACTAAATGATCCGTTAATCATTCAACTCCTTTGTACTTGTTATGATAGTCCCTTTTATGTCAATGCTCTCCAGCCAAAGACCACCAGGACCACAGTTGAACAAGTCTCAGTGAGGAAGAATGTATACCCTGGGGAACTGTGGGTTTCTCGGGAAGAGATATTGTGGATTAAGTGTGAGAAAGGACATACAGAATTTGAGCTTGTATTAGGTAATTTGGGGGAGGGTTGAAGGAACGATATTTTGCTCTGGATTGGATACCATGAGGACATGGGCATAATTTTACCATTGGGTATCTTAATCAATCTCTTAGTAGAGTGGCTAAAGCTATTAATTATTAGAGAATCAGCAGTCACCCATACTATTCAAGAGATTTGGTCACTGTTGTGGCTTGGACAATGTTTGTGTTTTGTCTGTGCTCAGACATGATTATGGGCTGGTCTTGCTTTTGCCATAATCCATCATGGCCACCGAGTGGCCTTGTCTGATGTTGATGTTCTGTGAAATTGTTTATGTTCAACAGGAGAACATCAAGGCCAAGGTGATAGTCCTAGACCAGCTTCTGGATGTCTGGAGCTGCTTTTCTCTTTCTCAGCTAGAACTGTGCTTGAAGCAGGTTAAGAGCTCAATTAGTGTTAGTTAAATGAACAAATGAAAGTGCTTAGTAAATAAGTCAAGATCATCAAGTTACTATCTTTATTTCACAGTTGCCAAAGTAACATTTGAATGAACTTGTATCATTTTTAAATGATTTTTTTCAAATAAGAAAACTGTGTAGTGATTAATTTAATATGATGACCAAATTAAGTGAAACAAATACTTGAAAATCTACCTAGAATGAGAATTAACTATATCCAACATGGATAATTTGCAAGAATAGGGGAAGGGATGTATTCTCTTCAGCTGTTTGTCACCCTTAATTCCTAGCATAACTTTATATATGTTGGATGTTTTCTGTAAATAATATTATATATTATTGTATACAGTACCTGAGATAAGAACAGAAATCCATTAAATGTTTTCTACACTTAAAAAAAAACACCTCATAATTGATTACTAATTCTGAAACTTTTAATTTGGGTTTACCTTTAAGTTGTAAACATTATCATATAATTTAGATAACATTTATTGAGAGTCACCTCATTTGACCTTCATAAAATCCTTTAAATAAATGTTACCATCCCCATGTAACAGATGAGGAAATCAAGGGTTCAAATAACTTGCTCGAGGTCACATGTTTATTTCATAGAGGTGGGATCCAAACCTAGGTCACTTTGACCCAAAGCCCATGCATTTAATCACTATTACATGTAATGGCTAGCACAGCATTAGGCATACCGTAGGTGCTTATCAAACATTTTTAAAATGGAAACTGATTCCCTGATAAACTCAAATGCTGATGATACCATAATGTAAAAGAACCTAGAAATAAATTGACCTCTGAGTTTATAATAACTAATAGAGCAGATATGTGATGTGAAGAGAACAGAGATATATGGGAAATAAGTCTAAAAGATCAAAATGGCTCATAGACCTACAAGACATTGACTGTTTTCATAAAATTAAAGGACAAATGTGCCAATCAGAAGTGAGATCTAAGAAGGTTAAAGTTGGCTTTGTCTATCCAAACACATGCCTAGAAAAGATCTTCTTGGGCTCAAGGAGTCCATCTCTTTTATTCTGGTTGCTGGCACCTCATTAGTGAAAAAATAGATCTATCCATCTCGCTCATCTCATCTCACCTTAATGCTCTTGCAACTTCCTGATCAGAAGTTGTCACCCTTCCTAGTTGTCCAAAGTCACTGCAGGCTGGAGAAATTCCTGCAACCAGGCACCTCGACAACCATCATTCTTACTGTGAATTACTAAACTGACATCTGGATTTCCACCTCACTGGGCTAGTTTGGTCAGACGACCTCTGAAAGTCAAGTTTGTCCTTCGAGAATGTCCGTGATGGTGTCCTGAACCTACAGGTTATTCATTCACCCATTGCACACCTATCACCTATTAAATGTTACTATATATTACATATTATTATATGTTACCTACTATATCCCAGACACTGTGATAAAGCTCTAGGGATCCAAAACTGAACAAGACAATCCTTTAAACAGCTTATAGTACTGAAACAGATACAGATGAGAAGCAGATAATGACAATGCCCTGTGATAGGTGGCCTGAGGAAATGACTAAGGAAGTGACATGGTACCCTGAGATCAACATAGTGTGGGAACGTAGGTAGCACAGACTTGGGAGATCCAGCAAGCCTTCCTGGGGGAAATGACATCTGGGATGGATGGGTCGGACTGGTAGGATGACAAGGAGGTAATGGTGTATATAAGTTTTATTGTGGGAGTGGGGGCGAGGAGAATTGTCGTGTTCCAGGCAAGGGGAACAGCATTTGCAAAGGCCTGCATCTAATCAGGAGCTGGGGACTAGCTGTCGACAGCACCCCATCTATGAGCTGATGGGCCACTGTCAGCAGTCTTAAAGTTAGGACGAAAGAGATCTAACTCTTCAGACACACATGACGGCTCATTCTTAGAGCAACAAATCCTCCTCTTCTGTTTCCTCTTTTCTTTGTTAGGAGCCACGGAAACAGACAGGAAACTGAAGCCCAGGCATCTGGTGGCGCACCTCTGCACGGGATCCTTGATGACATCATCCTGCTTTGTTCCCTCCTGTTTTGAGAAAGGCTGTTCCCTCCCCAGAACTGTTGCTGTGTGGCAGTGTTAGACACATGAGTCATTCCGCAGACCTTCACATATGTAGCACCCTTCATGTGTTTAAGTGTTCTCAGTCTGTGTACTCTTTGCCAGTGACCCACGGCTCAGGGATTCCAAACCTGCAGTTGGAAGCCTCTAACATTATTCGGAAAAGTTTTGTAGAAGGAATCCAAGAATGACTTTTCAGTGTGAGCCGAAGAGAACATTCTTCAGGATTTCAACATGAAAAGTGCAAATGTTAGTAGAGAATAATACTGGGAATGGTCCAAGATAATAAGGAATGTTGGCATATCCTGCATAGGAAGGCTTAGGCATGCGTCATCCAGCGTTGGTCTTCCTTCTGCTCCGCGCACGAGTGCCGGCGGTGGGGGAGGGCAATGAGGGGGTCATTCTCTGACAGCCCCTAAATCAGGAACATGGCACCTTATAGCCACCTTAGAATAACCAAGTATTTGTTTTAAGGACGTTTCCCCTTTGACATCTCATATACTCGAGATGTCCAAAGCAAAACAAATTCAATGCTTTGCTGATGAAAGAAAAAAACTTTTAATAAATATAAAACCCCAAACTCATGGAACTGAGTCTCCTTAAATTCTTTTTTGGAATGTCAATGAGTAAAAGTTACAGACTAAACCACAGAGTTTTAAACAATTTGTTTTATTCATTTCATTCTTAAAATTTCAAAGTAATCATTAGACACGGTTAAATCAGTCAAGAGTAAAAGTATGCACAAAATAATGTGGAAGAGGCTTCAGCCTTCCCTACCGCTCCCCAGTGTCCCATTTCTCAGATGCAATCCCTGGTGTCCATTTGCTTTCGGTTCTTCTGACAGTTATTATCACTTTGTCGTAGCTCTATTCTTGACTTAATCTGTTTTACACATTGCTTGTTTTTACCAGAGAAGGAGGAGAAATATAATTAACGCTGCCTCTCAGTTTCACTTGGTCCCCAAACTTTGGCGAGTTATAATGGTATTTTTCTCATTCACTTGCCTTTGCGACTTTAGACAAGATACTGAAAACGCTGCTTTGGATGTATCGCCTTCACATAGAAAATATTGACTCCCTCCAAACAAAACTTAGAAATAAGTTCGCTTTACTCTTTTCGATTCTTTACTTCTCAGTTCCTAGTTTCTTTCTGATGGTTATTTTATTACATGCCTCTTACTCCATTTTGTAACTCCAACATCTTGTTCTATTACAATAGTTAACATCACTTTGCTTTTTATATAGTTGATTTAAAAATTGACAGTTCATACGTAGCATTTGCAGCATTATAGGCTCAAGCAATATATTGCATCTGCGGAGAAAGAGGTCATTTAAATTCTGCTGCTCAAGGAAGAACCTTCCAGGCATCTCTGTCCTTCAGTCCATCTCAAAGTGTCCTTCAGTTGAGTTTCCTTCCAGTCTTGTGGGTCTCTTCCCTGCCGCTCCTCTCTTGCGCCACCTGTCATTCCCTTTCATATTCTTTCACTTTTTTTTTTTTTTTCCAGTCCTGGAGCATCTCCTCAAATAAACTTTTTTGACATAGGGTGTGTAAGCTGTTAGTCGTCCGGGTTCTCATACGCCTTAAAACGTATTTTCTTTTACATTTGGTTGATAGTTGGCTGCGTATCAAAGGCTGGGTTCAAATTATTCTACTCAGAACATTATAGTCACTGCCTCATTGCCTTCTAACTCTCAGTGTTGCTGCTGAGAAGTCCAGCATCATCAGGATGATTCTTCTAACTGCCTTTCATTTATCTCTGTGAAAGTCTTTAGGATTTTTTCATATGGCATATGGTTATGAATTTTAGATTTTGTTTTTAAATCAAATAAAAGATCAACATTCTATTTTCATACAAATTGTTCACATTTTCAAGTGTAAATAAATTTGTTTGCCAGTTGTAATTAATTTTAAGTGATATTTTAGGGCAATAGACAAGAAAGCTTACTAATGCAGACAGTGAAATGCAAAAGGACAGAATTAAAATGTATCCATGTATCTTTAAATGGGAACTGTGATGTGATACATTTTTCCATTTTTATTATCAAATATTTCCATGTTATTTCAAATTTTATTATAAATATCAAACAAAAGCATATCTATAACATATATGTAATTATATAAAGAACTTGGTAAAAAAGAAAGAACACCTGGGCATCCATTCTCTAGCTTTAGTCTAATTGTCACCTGCATGATGTTAGTAAATTATTTGAGATAGATTCCTAATTAGACATAATGATTTTTCCCCCCAAATGATTGTTGTTTGAACTACTTACTGTCACATTTGTTTTCTTCTACATGTTTCTTAATGCATTTCTATCACAGAGCTTTAATTGACTTCAAAAGGAGCTCAGCATAAGGAGGAACTATGTGGGAGACAAAGAAAGAGCCAGCTTGGTTTTCTATAAACATACCGTGTACTCTGTCTGAGTCACAGCCCTGTGTTGACTGTTTACTTTCCCTGTTGTCAGCACTATAGAGCTAACACCAACGACTTGGAAGTGAGTTACATGCTATTCTTAGGTTATTACAACCAGCTCTTGATAACTCAGGGACTCATTATGTACTCTGTGAACTGGTTTCTCTTCCCTACAGTAGCCTGGAATATGGTTTTGTGATGGAGCATCAGACTCTTTAAAACCAGAACTTTTATCACAATATCAAAGTGTGAATGAGAAGAATGACAAAAGACCAAATTCAGACTGCAGGTGTGATACTTACTTAACTCAGGTTAAAAGATTTGATCAATCTTCAGTGGGCACAGAATTGTCTGACCTCTGTAGAACTTTCTAACTTAAAATTCTTTAATATTAGTAGAGAAGAAGCTTGAGCTTTTGGTTAAAGTGTTGATGGAGATAATTTTTAGTCAAGAAAAAAAAGGTATCTTGATTCTTGATGGAAGGATCTAACAATTAGAAGGGCTTCTGCTCCAGGGTGCCTGGGTAGCTCGGTTGGTTAAGCATCCAACTCTTGATTTCAGCTCAGGTCTTGATCTCAGGGTGATGAGTTCAAGCCCCACATTGGGTTCCATGCTGGACATGGAGCCTACTTAAAATAAAAGGGGGGAGGCTTATATTCCTTATTCTTCTTTAATATATATATTTATTTAAATAATATAGAATATTACTAATCATCAGGGAAATGCAAATCAAAACCTCAATGGGATATCATTTCATACCTATTAGAATGATAATTAACAAACACACAACAGGTAGCAGGTGTTGGCAAGGATGTGGAGAAAAGGGATCCCTGGTGCACCATTGGTGGGAGTGTAAGTTGGTGCAGCCACTATGGAAAAGAGTATGGGAGTTTCCCAAAAAACTAAAAATAGGGCTACCATATGATCCAACAATCCCACTCTTAGATATATATCCAAAAGAAATGAAATCACTATTTTGAAGAGGTATCTCCACTGCCCACAT
Source organism: Callorhinus ursinus (assembly GCF_003265705.2). NCBI lineage: Eukaryota > Metazoa > Chordata > Mammalia > Carnivora > Otariidae > Callorhinus > Callorhinus ursinus. The sequence continues at coordinate 59,221,013 of NW_027397066.1, read as the reverse complement.
TAATGCAGCACATAAGCCAAGACATGGAAACAACCCAAGGGTCCACTGATAGATAAATGGATAAAGCAAGTATGTAATGTATATCAGTGTGTATCTATCTATCTATATGTAGATAGATACACACACATATATATACATTATAAATACATGCAATGGAATATTACTCAGCCATAAAAAAAGAAGAAAATCCTGCTATTTTGCTAATGACAACATGGATGGACCTCGAGGTGCATTATGCTAAGTAGAATAAGTCAGACAGATAAAGACAAATGCTTTCATTTATTTGCAGAATCTAAAAAAGCTGAACTCAGAAATAGAGTACGGTAGAGCAGAAATAGAGTAGTTGCTAAAGTATGGGGGGAATGGGGGAAATGGAGAGATGTTGGTCAAAGGATACAAGCTTTCAGTTATAAGATGAATAAGGGGGGCGCCTGGGTGGCTCAGTCCTTAAGCGTCTGCCTTCGGCTCAGGTCATGATCCCAGGGTCCTGGGATCGGCCCCGCATCGGGCTCCCTGCTCCGCGGGAAGCCTGCTTCTCCCTCTGCCACTCCCCCTGCTTGTGTTCCCTCTCTCTCTGTCAAATAAATAAATAAAATCTTTAAAAAAAATAAGATGAATAAGGTCTGGAGCTCTAATAAACAGCATGGTTTTAAAAAATAAAATAAAATAATACAGAATAAAGGAATAAGTATCAAATAATATGAGCATTATTGAGTGCAGGTTAAGAGCCTGGCTTCTGGGTGGCAGTCTGTTTTAGAATCTTGGTATTTTTACTTACTACATATATAACTTGGTCAGTTATTTAATCTTTGACTGCCTCAATTTACTTGTCTCCAAAATGGTGGTGTTAGTGTTCCTCAATAGATTATCGTGAAAGTTAACTAAAATAAAGCAAAGACTACTTGTAAGCACTCAAACATTATTTTTTTTCTTAGATGCTTTCTTCTTCTTCTTTTACCTAATATATATTTTCTTATTTGACGATACATTTTTTCATCCTTCAATTAGACACTAATTCCTCTAAGGTAACCTCCCATGACTTTGCTCCCCAAATCCAGGTTGCACGAACCTTCTACATGTATCTCAAGCCCCCTGTGTTTCACCTACCATGTACCACCATATTGCCGATTTCTGTGACTGTCATTCCTGATTGCACTGAGATCTTAATGAGAATGGGGTAACAACATCTTGATTGATACCTAATAGAGGACTCCTTGTTTTCCTAGGGCTTACAACACTGCCTAGAGCATAACAGTGCTGAAAAAACATATTTATACAGTTTATTAAGAATTTTTTTATCCTCACTTATACAGTCAATTGATTTTTTCCCCAAGGTGCCAAATCAATCCAAGGGGGCAAGAAAAATCTTTTTGACAAGTCTTGCTGCAATAACTAGATATCCACATGGAAATAAGAATGAACTAGGATTCTTTCTTACTTCACACATTAAGATTAAGTCTAGATTCATTCTAGATCTAAATATAAAATGCAGAACCTAAAAACTTTTTGAATTGCTCTGTTTAGTAGTCACTAATATATATGTCTATTTAAATTTTTAAAAAATCCAAAAATCAGTTCCTCAATCATACTAGGCACATTTTTTTGTCCCTCTCTCTCTCTCTTTTTTAACTGTAGCAGAGTTGACACAAAATGTTCATTAATTTCAGGTTACAACATAGTGATTTGACAAGTCTGTATGTTATGCCTGCGTTCACCACAAGTGTAGCTACCGTATGTCCCCGTACAATGCTATTACAATCTCATTGACTATATTTCCTATGCCGTATCTTATTCCCATGACTTATTCATTCCATAACTGGAAGCCTGGATCTCCCACTCCTCTTCACCCATTTTGCCCATCCTCTCACCTCCCTTTCCACTGGTAACCATCTAGGCACATTTAAAGTGCTTACGAGCTAGATATGCCTAGAGACTACTGTATTGAACAGGGCAGCTATGGCAGAAAGTTCAATCATCCAAGAAAGTTCTATTTAGATCGTGCTGTTCTAAAAGAAAACATGTGAAAATATCTTTAAGACCTTGGCATAGGTAAAGATTTTTTAGATAGGACACAAAAACACTAAATCATAAAAGAAAAAAAAAATAATACTTTAGACCTGTTCAAAATTTGAGTCTCAAAAGTCACCACTAAGAAAATGAATAGGCAAGCCAAAGACTAGAAAAATATGTTTATTTATTTATTTATTTAAAAGATTTTATTTATTTATTTGACAGAGAGAGAGAGACAGCAAGAGAGGGAACACAAGCAGGGGGAGTGGCAGAGGGAGAAGCAGGCTTCCCGCGGAGCAGGGAGCCCGATGTGGGGCTCGATCCCAGCACCCTGGGATTATGACCTGAGCCGAAGGCAGACTCTTAATGACTGAGCCACCCGGGCACCCCTCAAAACCCTTTTAATCTCAGTTTCCTCATCTGACAAACGGAGATGTCAAGGAGTATTTCACAGGATTTTTCTGAGACCTGTGATTGCCCCTGATCCGATTGCCCCTGATCCAGTGAAGGTCGGTTCCCCTACGTGAGCTGTACCTTTGGACAATTTACGTCTTCCGGTTTTCCCCAACATTAACCATCGTCGTCCTCTTCAACAAAGATGCAGGACAAATGTTCGGTGACTCTTGGTAATAAAAATAAAAACATTTATGTTTATAAAGTACCTCACAGTGTACAAGTGTTTTCACATGTGTAAATTGAGAGGATCTGGGGAAAGGAAATGAGTAAGCAGATGAAAGAGAACCCTCGGAACCTACTCATCTTCTGGGTAATCCACATATATGGTCACCCAGAATTTTCTACTTCTGTTTGCTTCAGCTTTCAAGTGCCTAGAGAGTTGCAAACATTTAAGCTTTATTCATTGCTTTCAGTGAAATATATATGCTGTCTCATTAAACTACTTTTATTAGTATAATGTATCATATATCGTTTCACTCATTCATTATTTAATGAATATTTATTTAATATAAATATATTTAAAAGCACCGTGTGCCAGGTGCTTCTCTAGACATTGGAGATGAGCAGTGAACTTGACATAGGAAGTCCCCGCTCTTCTTGTAATGTAGGGACACAGACGATAAACAAGTATAAATAAAGGCAGTACTTTCAAATGTTGGTAAAACATTTGGAAATGAGTTTGAGAGGGGTGGGTTGACCATGGCTACTGTATACTGAAAGGGTCTGGGAAGTTCTCTTTGGTATGCATTTGAGCATGGATGAATCATGAGGAAATAAGATTTAGGAGGACATTGTTCAAGGCAGAGGGAATAGCAAACACAAAGCCCCTTGAGGCTAGAATCGTTCTAGCCTTAAGAACAATCATAAAGCAGGACTAGTAATTGTATGGAATTGTGTCATCTGTGAAAAAGTAGAGTTACAAACATATCCAGCCACCCAGGTTCAACTGCATAGAAAGGACTACGATCCTTTCGGTATCCAAGTTAATAATCCACGATCACATCGTATCCACAAGGAGAACCAGATTCGTGTATTCCCAGAAGAGACTTGGTGAATTACTTAATATAGTGAGTTGTATTAAATTTTATTCTTTGACTTTTCTGACCATTTGAGGAAATGTCCAGGGGAATGTAGGGAGGGGAGAGTTTGGATCACATACACTCCTCTGCTCTCACGCTTACCTTCCTACCCCACTCTACAGAGGCAGCTGTGACACCTCGCATGGACAAGGAAATGATGTATGCCTCCTACCACCCACTTAGAAATACTTTGGTGCCATTGGTCATAATTGTCCTTCTCTCATCCCCACCCCCATTTCCAGCCCCACCTACCCAGATGAGAACATAGAAACTCATTTGGAAAATGTGATCTAAGTGGTCCCCAAAGCTAACCTTGCTTATCCTTGGGTGGTTACATTGAGGGTGATTTTTTTTCCTTGTCCTCTTCTGTGTTCAATTGTTTTTTGCAACAAATATAAAAAGTTATAGTTTAAAAAAAATTTTTTAAATATATTGTCTCAAAAATATATATGCTGTCTCATTAAACTACTTAATATCAGAAAATGGCCTTTATTTTTCCCGGGAACTACAGTGGTCTCCAGCCGCGACATGCTGAAGGAGAGGCATTAATTACCTGAGATACCAGAGCAGCCTTGTTTTCCACAGGCGTACCCGTCTTTGGGCAAACAGAAGCAGTGAAAATCTTTACTCATAAGAGAGATAAATGACAGTGGGTGGATAGGAGTACCTACTTCATTTTCTTTATCTTAAGCATTCTTCAGAGAACTATTTTCAGTAGCAACGATGTCAGAATGCATTTAAAATAAATTTGGTTCCGTAACAAATGTTAAGGACATCTCTCGAACAAAGGGAATTAAGCTTACTGGGTGTAGTATGAGCGGGGGATAAGATAAACAGTTTGGAAAAGGATGTGGTATCACTCATCTCTTTAGGAAAGCATTTCTGTGCTTAGAGCTGCAGGCAGAGGAAATGGGCAGGCGGGGAGAACATGGACTGCTTCCAGAGGAGGCGATGGGTCATGGAGAATGAATGAGTCAACCGGCATCAGAGGGCGTGCAGTGAGGGGTTGGGGAAGAGGGAAGAAAGGAAGCAGTGGGGCCTTTGAATGACCTCCCTCCCACACCCGTGTACACACACCAAGCCCCTGGGGTACGTGAACAGTCAGGGTCCTGAGAGAGTGACTGTGTTCCCCCGGCAACCAAATCGCTGCCAGAAACTAACTTGGCTCTGGGGGAGGGTCTGACACACCACAGTTCGCGGGGTGATGAAAGTAGAAGAATCATTGCAATAGAAGAGCTTTGTGCATTGTTGGCGCTGCGGTCTTCTACTTAGAAAGGTTGGGAAGGAAATGAAAAATCTTTTTTTTCTAGATAGTGCAAAAATTTTGAAAGAGTGGACAGTGCGCCTGGGGCATCAGGGGCTCAGAGGAGCAGGTATTTACCAAGTAGTTCAGAAGCATTGAAGATTTTAATGATTAATGTGACTGTATAAATGTTTGCCAGATCAGTATAAATTCTGATGACATTAGAACAGTGCCCAAATGCTCCCTCCCTCATGAACGTGAATCAATGGTTGCAGCATATTTCTTATAAGTTTAATCAATGAATCTGAGTATGCTTCCTTGATCAGTCATCAGACATTAATGTTGATAATAGAAAAAATTCTGAAACTTTCTTTACGGCTCCAGATCTATCTACGAAATTGAGTTATTATCAGAAGGATTTTAGAGGTCCAAATCTAGATTTCATTCATGTATGGAAACAATGTTTTAATGTATACATGCATTTGGAATATCTCAGGACCAGGAAGAACTCGTTTAGCACAGCCTTTCCAAGCATGTTTTTAAAAAGGTAATCAGAAGAGCAAATAAACAATGCTGATCATAAACTGTTAAAAAAAAGTACTAATAAGAAAGATTGATTTTGTTTCTTCCATTGATGAAAACAAGAGAAGAGACTATCTCGTATTCAGCTGAATTCTGCCAGCAGGTCTAGATGGAGTGGCTGTCTGCTGAACTGTCCAAAAGAGAGCTAGCCTGGGAAGTCGCTCTCCAGCACTGAGGTGGACTTTGTTCCTATGCTCCTACAAGCCTGCTGTGGATTAAGAGCCACATGTTCCAAGGGCAACAAGAACTTGTGATTGTGAGAAACAAGACTGACTCTGTCCAGTTGGGTGGCTCAGAATTTCCTTGGTTGTAGAAGGAATAAAAACAAACAAACAAACAAACAAACGAGAAACTTGGAGACTTGGGGGCAGAATTCAGTCTTCTCTACATGTGCTTTTTCCCAAAACAGGATGATTTAAAAAAAAAATCTATTGCCCAGTAGATGGATGGATGGATAGATGATGATAGATGATAGATAGATAGATAGATAGATAGATAGATAGATAGATAGATAGATATTTTTTAAAAATCAGGCTTGGGTCACCAGTGAGTGGTATGACTGTAATCTTTGTATTCTTCTATTTCAACCAACTCATTAATTCTTATTTTTCCGCTTCCTCCTTCCTTCTTCTTTATTTCAATCTCCTCCCCTCTGTCTCCTCCCTCCCCTCCCCTGCCTTCCCTTCCTCTCTTTCTCTTCACTTTCTTCCTCTCAATATCTCTTCCTCTGCTCCCTCTCCCTCCCTCCATCCCTTCCTCATCCCTCCTTCCCTCCCTTTCTGCTCTAACTCCAGTCCCACAACCTTCCTTAATCTTTTCCCTCCCCTTTCAATGCTTCAGCACATATAACCAAACACTGTGTGGGAAACTTCTCTGAGGGAGTTTTGTGTGGATAGGAGACAAGGGTGTACGAGAAAGATTTTATGATGTGAGTACTGTAAAAGGTTCAAAGTGGTGAAATATTCAGTTTTCTATAGTTGAGATCACAGAACGAAGCACATAAAATCACTTTAGATATATAAATGATTTTAGTATGTATAAAATCACTTTAGATATATAAATGATTTTAGTATGTATGATTTTACATACTAATAAAACAAAGTAATTGTAATAAAACAAAGTATATTAAAACCACTTCTTGAAGAGAAGAAATGTAGAGAAAGCTGGTGGCATTGAGTTAGTTGTTTTAAGGTACCCCTGAGGTCTCTCTATATCATCTGTGTGAGGTATTTTAATTTTTGGGTGGTCACATATGTGGGAGGAACATCATTTCTGTGAACCTCCACTTCTGTGCCTCAAGCTGCTAACATGTACACCTGATATTTTTTTCCAAGTTCTTTTTTTAATCATATCTTGTTCATAATATTTACTTTCCCATCAATAAAAATTCTTTGAATTTATGTATGTAACACTTGATAGCCCAAAGGTCTTAAAGTTCTTTTTGGGAATTTCTTCCTTGGTGCTTAGGCACTTATAATTAAACAAATAGAAACTATTTAACTTCATATGCCTTTATAGTAATTAAATCTCATGGAACCACATGAAGTAACGGACAAAATTAAAATATGACCTTAGTCTTTCTCCAATTCATGTTCTATCTTTTTGACACTGCTTCTTCTGAAGTAAACCAAACATGTTTGGAAAGAAAGTAAAAAGACTTTGATTTCACTATCACACTCCTATAGCTTCTAGAGTGATCTTTTTTTTTTTAAGATTTAATTATTTATTTGACAGAGATAGAGAGAGGGAGAGCACAAGCAGGTGGAGCGGCAGGCAGAGGGAGAGGGAGAAGCAGGCTCCCCACTGAGGAAGGAGCCTGATGTGGGCCTCGATCCCAGGACCCTGGGATCATGACCTGAGCCGAAGGCAGCCACTCAACCGATTGAGCCACCCAGGCGCCCCTAGAGTGATCTTTTAAATCATAAGTGGGATTATGTTATTCCCATGACTAGGAGTTCTTTCCATAGGAGGAAAAACCAAAACCAAAACTCCCAACAACTTCATAGCCCAAAGTGCCTGTGTGATTTGGCTTCTGCCTGCCTGTCTGTACTAGGGTGGTCACCCTACCCTTTGGTTTATACCCAATTGTTTTAAAGTAATTATTAAGAATGCCTTCTTTTACTCTCAGAAGGATTTTTTGATAATAAGTTAGGTAGGTGGTACTCAATTATGACCCATTTCTTTGCCCCTTCTACTCTTTCTCTATTTTAGTTAACACTGGCCATCTAAAGATAAAGACAAAAATAAGGTTTCACCAGGAAGCTAAACTCTTTCGCGCCCTAGGGTCACTGCCCAAATCCTCCCTCCTCCTGCCTGAAATGCATTTCTCCTTCCTCATGTGGTTAACACTTAGGCATCTTTCAAATCTGCTTCTGCCCACCCCACCCCCGTCGGTTTCTTTCATTATACTGTTCATTGCATGTGCCATGATTTGTAATGCTGTGTATGCATATGTATTTATTTCTTTAATATTAATCTTCCCCAAAGGACCCTGAAGCCAGGGCAAGGGCAGGACGGGCATTCAGCTGGTTCTCACTACCATGGCCTGTAAGAGTTGCTATGGATCTGGTTTTCTCACCTCGCATACCCTGTGCCTACCAGTGTCTGGAACAGAGTAGGCGCTCAATACATTTGTTCAATAAATACAAGAAGGACAAAGTTATAGCATGGCCTCAGGAAATCAATTTTCACGAATTCAATTAAAATCAGCCTTTATTGAATTCTTACTCTGTGTGAGGCATGAATAGAGTGATTCAGGAACTGTCAGCATCAGAATCTAGTGCTTAATCGAAAGGCTGAATCTCAGGTCCTAGCCTACCAAATCACAAATTGTTGTTTAACTAGATACCCGGGTGATCCCAAATGTATATTAAAGTCTAAATGCACTAACTGAGTACACATTTATGTAACAAACCTGGAAAAATAAGAAGCCAAATGACTATTTATATTCTTCTCACTTTTAAGCAACCTTCATGATTTACCAAATGGGCCAACTCCTACTTTAAATAAGAGTGAAATTTTTGCTAATTATTCTAAACTTCTTAAATGGTATCTCTCAACTTTCATGTAAATCTCATAACAAAATGCATAATTCTGTTAGAAAGTTTCTGGGTTTTCCTGTCTTGGCATGTTGTCCTAATCTAAGCAAGAATAATCAGATATGGGATCTAATCTAAAATAAACATAAAGGTACACAAAGTTTTGAAATTTTAGAATGGTTTTAACGTAAGTACAATTGTCTCACATAAAATAATTAGTGATTAAAGGTAAAATCATAATGATACATCATAAACTCATTCACAGCAGTGACTCACATGTCAATTATGTTATGTCTTCAAAGGCCCAATGGACTTTCACACAAAAAGAATTTTTGCCTTTTACTTATTTCAACATAGTCCATTGATTTCCTGTTAATCAAGATTTTAAAATATCAACTGGGGTTTACTTTAGAATAAACAAGGACAATTTAGGAGGAGCCCGGCCAATAGCCAGAATGCCAGGGCCAATCAAATGAACTTTGATTCAAAGCAAATAATGTTATAAATTCCATAAATGATCCGGTATTCTCATTGACATGGGAGCCTTCTTTATCAGCCTGAATGTCCTAAAGAGAGCAGAGAGAGCAAACTCATTCTGACAAGCTACGGCATGTTTAAGTTCAGCCTTTAACATGCCAGGTAGCTAGCTGCCAAATAGGAATCTTGCATATTAAGAAAATCTTAATATAGAGAGTTTATATATAGAGTTGTACTCATTAAAATTTTTTGACTCATAGTGTTGAAAAAACAAGGTGGTGGCGCCTGGGTGGCTCAGTCGTTAAGCGTCTGCCTTCGGCTCAGGTCATGATCCCAGGGTCCTGGGATCGAGCCCCGCATCGGGCTCCCTGCTCCACAGGGAAGCCTGCGTCTCCCTCTCCCACTCCCCCTGCTTGTGTTCCCTCTCTCGCTGTGTCTCTCTCCGTCAAATAAATAAACAAAATCTTTAAAAAAAAAAAAAAAGAAAAAACAAGGTGAAGTACAAATTTGTCTTATAAGGCCCCAAATTCAGAACCTAAAAACACAAGGCCATCCATGAATTACTAAAGAGAGTATTTGATTGCAGTGGATATGGATTAAGTAGGAAGCCTGAGCTCACTTCCTTTCAATTGTGTAAATACTTCAATGAGCAGAGAACTAAGTTTCAGTGAATATGAATTCAGGGCACTCCACAAGAATACAAGGGTCCCAGGCTTCAGAAAGGAACATGAGACCTGTGGAGGTGCTACTGTTGCTGAGACAGCACATTCTAGACGAATCCATAGGACTGGACTCAAATCCTGGCGCCCATCATTTGTACTGAGGCTCATCTATGAGCTCATCTATGAGCTCATCTATGAGTAAATCGGAAAAGATTTAAAGGATTCAACTGAGTCTGGATAATGCATGAGAGTCACTATTAACAATAAAAAGAAGACTCTAGAATTGAGACTATTTTTTAAAGCACTCAGCTTTCCAGGAACTTCCAAGTGCTCACAGTGGTATGAAATAGCTGTATCTTAACAGCACTCTTACCAGAGGGTATCTGTGGATGCCTCGTTCACTCAGTCAACAGATATTGATTGAGAGTAGGCACTGCATTGTGCCAATGACTAGGGACACGAAAGGACACAGAGATCTTGTGAAATGGAACTTAGAGTTTACTGGAAAGAAGTGGGTTCTTTTTAAAATAATAGTCATACCATCAAAAACTATACGAACTGTGATCAATATTATGGAAGTGAATCATAGGATGCTATCAGAATAGACATCAAGAAGAACTTAGATCACAAGGTTAAAAAAGGCTTCTGAGGGGGGGAAAAATGGCATTTCATCTAAGACCCAAAGAATGAGTAAGGGTGTTGGCCAAGGCAAGGAGTCAGGGGCAGTCCCTGTAGAGGGGTCAGCATGGATATAGCTTTGAGTTTGGCAGAGTTTGCGCTATTGGGTGAGCTAGCTGATCCGGCAGAGTGGTGTGAATCCAGATGAAGCTGAACTGTGCAAAGCCCTAGGGATATTTTATCCTGGACACAATGGGCTGCCGTTGAAGGATTTTAAATAGATGAATGATGTGGTCTGTCACCTTGGCTTCAATGTGGAGTTTGAATTAGATGTGACAATAGTGAAAGCAGGGAGATGAGTTGAATACGGAAGTATCTTCAAATACAGGAACATAAATTTACCTTTCGCACGTTTTTTGTGTAGGCAACTTTGCCGGAGCGTGAGAAACATGAGGCTCACTGGGGCTTTACAAGCTCATATTAGAGTTCTCTTTTAGACCATTTTAAAGCATGAGTTTGCTGAGGGATTAACTAACAACTGTGCATGTCCGTTCATTTGCTTCCCACAGATATTTGTTAAGATTTCTCGCGTGCTAGTTCCCATCCTAGGTACTGGGAATAGAGCAGTGAACAAAACACATGAAGACATTACTCTCTTCAATCTTACATTCTAGTGGAAGAAGAACTTACACCAGTAAACAAATAAATATATAATAGAGAATATGATATTACCTATGAAGAAAAATTAATACAAGTGAGACAACAGAGTAAGGGAGGGTGGTGAAATTTGGGGGTGGCCAGGGAAGATCTCCCAGATAAAGTGATTCTTGAGCACAAATAAAATTAGGCTATTTAGAATGTAAGAGAATGATCATTTCAGGCAGGGGAACATAAATAAGCACGAAGGCTGTGAGAGGAGTGTTACACTTAATATTGTCAAGAAACATTCTGGAATTTTGGCTAAAATTAATGTGATTGCATCATCACCACCACTACCACCACCCTTCTCCTCCTCACCACCCCAACCCACCAGCACCGCCATCATTATCACCGTCCTGTAACTTGGAAAATCTTCCTCAAGGCTTCATAGTGAGAACCAAAGACCCAATAATGAGAGAGTAATAACTGACAGACAAGATGGGTGCCCTCGTGTCAAAGGAGAGAAACGAAAATTTTAATGAGGCTGAACGATTATGAGGAAGAAAATCAGCCGCACAGCCTAAGATGACAAGCTTGCCCAAAATTCAGCAAAACTGGCAAAAAGACACCTGCAACACATCTGTCATACCCTCGAACAGCTCTCCTCCTGAAACTGCCACCACAAGTAGTGAACTGTATCCTCCTTCCTACTCCACTCCTGAAACTTAGAGTTTGGAACTTGAGTCTGACCAAATTATGGGAAGGGCACAAAACTGGTGAGTTTTGCCTATTTAACCTGGAGCCCAATCTTTCCCCCTTCAGAGCATACTTTTTGTTTATAAGCAAATGCTGTATCTCCTCAGTTTGCAAACTGCAAGGCAATAAAGCTTTTCCTTGCCTCTGACCAAATCCTTGCCTTCCAGGATGATTTTTGTTGACAATAGGGCATGCTATTGCTATCACTCAATCAGAGACAGTCTTACCAGAGCTTAGAGTTCACCAGAAGTTCATCAAAAGTTCAATTACTCCCAGGTTTTACAACATTTTGGTTTTAAGTTTGGAAAAGAAGTCATTTTTTGAGATATTTTCAGTCTTCAGCAGGAAGAAGAGTCAACTGAGGCACTTAATAAATATGCCCATTCCTGGGTCAAGATTTTGATTTATTAGATTTAGAGTGGGGTCCAGAAGTCACATGTGCAGCAAACATCCTAGATAGTTTCTTGATGCAAGCGGTCCAAGGACTGTGCTGTACAAAGTGCCATTTTAATGTTTTTTAGTGATTGAGATTTCATATCTCTTACAGTTCTTAATCACTGCCATCATTGCATATCTGTGTTCAAATTCAATAATGGGGGCCTAAAATATTATTCTCCAAATGGCAAAAGTGACAGACAAGTCAAGAAGAACCGTCTTTAATCAGAAACCATCCAATAACTGGAAACTGATGGAGAAGTGAAATCAGTGAGTTCAAATTCATTGTCGCTTGAAGTATGAGACTAATGATGCATTAATAATTTTTCTTCAATATAACTCAGCTTTCGATTTGGCCTCAATGATGAATCTTTTTCTAGTAAATTAAGGAAAAATCCTTCAAATGTTATTTACAAAATTTTGGTATCTGGCATCCCTAGGAAATAATGTTATGGTTAATTAAGATCTATCAAACATGATTTACATAAACATCATTTGTTTTCAAGTATTAGAGCATAAAATATGTTTGGTCTTTAAGTAATTCTTCACAATATCCCAGTGTTGTAATAATGAATAATTACTATCCGTGCTCAAAAGTGCAAGTTAATAGACAATTCTGGTTAATAGAATGCTAGGTAACAGAAAACTGAAGTACCTATATTTCTTCCTACAAATATTAATATTTGCAACATAGAAATGTGCATTCAAAGAAATTTCCCTGGCCTTCATATAAAATATCGATTGATATTTTTATCTTGCTTAATTACTTGGTAGTAACAAAGTCTTTTCTACACAAGCTTCATGCCAAAATGATCATATCCTGTTAAGTTTCCAATCTTTAAAAAAAAGTTACTGGATCATTATCCTGTTGTTCTGCCTTAGGAAAGAAAAGTAAAAGTGATACCTAATATGGGTCAACTGCTTGGATATGCAGTGAGTTTTTTTCCTTCCCTAGTAATTATTAGCTCTTTTTATTACCTCATTTCAAAAGAATAATAAGGGCTGGGACACATCTACTGTCTTTGAAAACATAAACTTGAGATTCACATTTGTAGAAACATAACAAGGTGTATTAACAAAGAAAACCCTAATTTTAGATCAGACTCTGAGATTCTGACCTTCAGATGATTTCCACTATTTGTGCATTTTTTCAAGGTACTTTTTAAAATAATTAGAATTATTGTGATAAATAATTTAAGTTGGAAGTTGAACTTGAAAGTAGATGAATGTTTTTCCATCTGTGTATATCACTTTTATATTTGGACTCAAAACTCAAAATAACTCTTCTCCCCACCCCACCTATGCACCTCACACCCCAGGATAATAGTAACTCTTTAATCAGTTGTTTGCATTGAATATTTTCTTGGCCCCAATTTAAGCACAAGGATTTTGGGGATTTGTTGTTTTTAAAGATTTTATTTATTTATTTGAGAGCGCGCGAGAGAGAGCACTCGCATAAGCAGGGGAAGGGTGGGCAGAGGGAGAGAGAGATTCTTAATTAATTAATTAATATTAAGTCTTAAACTCCATGTTGAGTGCAGGGCCAACCTGGGGCTCGATCTCAGGACCTTGAGATCATGACCTGAGCCAAAATCGAGTTGGGTCCTCAACCGACTGAGCCACCCAGGTGCCCCTAAGCACACAGAATTTTTGAACAGGATCACAGCCATTGCCCCATTCAACCTGCCAGTTCTCTTAAAAGACATTTGATCACAAAATCCAATGAGCTCAAATTCTAAAGTCCTAAGCAAAATTTTCATAGATGCAGACAAATTTATTTTGGGCAGAGCCTCACGCAGCACCCTGAAGTCGAGGCGCCAGTGAATTAAGACGGAACTCTGAGTAAAGTAAGGGCATTTATGGTTTTCCTTCATTTCTCCTCCTCTTTGCCCAGGGCACCTTTGAAATGAGAAGGGCCTGTGAGTCTGATTCACAAATCTCCTGTCTTCAGATTATGTTATAGCCCCAATGACTCTCTGATGATGATCAATCATTGCCCTTGAAGGGGAGTATGGGATTTCATCTTTGCTTAAGAGGATAATAAACTAGCCTCTGACACTGGAGCCGTTTGGGAAGAGGGAGAATTTATATCAACAGCAGGCATTTTGAGGCTCTTCTTACTCACTTCTTCAATTTCACGTAACCTAGGGAAAAGCCACCCTTGTTCTCCTCAGTGTTGTCCATGGGAGATCATTACATATACACACATTTAATTTTATTTTAATTGTATGTTAAACATTTTCTCAGGCCAAGACTTCTTAGCAATATATCGGTTTCAAACATCACAGGTGTAAATCACCAGTTCAAATGGAAGCCTCAGGCGCAGTCCTTCCAATGGGGAAACTAAAACATAGATTACCTGGCAACAGGAGGCATTTCTATCACCCGTTAGGATTTTGAGTTTCTGTTCTAAGCATTGCTAAGCATTCCTTTGGTTGTGCTTTTTAGGTCCCCTATATGAGGAAGCTGTTAAGATCCAAGACAGTCTGATTTTTGACTTCCTGTTAGCAAAGGAAAAGGCACGTGTGTCTTGAGTTTCTTGGCTTGTCCCAGTCTGGAGTTCTGTTGTGGCATGTCAGTAGTGACACAAGACATTGGAGTAGTCCTGGAAGTTAACATCTTCATCTCTTATTCATTCTGTGGAATGTAAGCTCCATGAAAACAGGAGCTGTGGGCACAGGGTTCATATATATAGAAGGCTTGGAGAGAGACAGGCACAGAAATACTCAATAATATTCATCGAAGCAAACGGGATTATCCAATCATTTATTCAAGAGAAATTTATTGAACAGTTACTGAGTAAAAACATTCATCGAGCAGTTGTGTAGAACACAAAGATAAATAAGATACAAAAGTTAACCTTAAGGAATTTCTAGTTTGTTAGAGGAACTAAGTAAGGGTTAAAATAAATGATAATAATGATAGGCAATATTGAGACGTATTGGCTTTGTATATTTTAATTGTTTTCAAAATATGTCCATACCAATTTAATATAATCTAAAACCCTGGAAAACACTCTGAAATGTATTGCATGCTAAATAAATGTGAAGAGTTGTTATAGTTATAAATGACTTCGTTGTCTCTGAAGAGATCCAATGTTGGAGCCACGACTGAAAGTGACTTCTTCCTCCTAGATTTCTACAGTGCTCTAAATAGAAGAGGTAGGCAATTTACAAAATCACCATCTTGACCTGGCTGCACATTAGTATCACCTTCGAGTTCTTAAAATTCCCAGTGTTCAGGCTACACCCCAGACCAATTAAAACTAAATCGCCTGGGGGTGGGATTCAAGCATCCCTACTTTATAAAGTTCACCAAGTGATCCCATTGGTTGAGACCTTTGATCCTCATCCGTAAGCATCCCAAGGAGCTTCTAAAAACCAAATCTCACCCCAAGAAATGTTGATTAATTTGTTTGGAGTAGGACCTAAGCATAGACATATTTTCTAATCTTGCTTTTTTTAAAGTTTTTATTTAAATTCGAATTAGTTAACATACAGTGTAATATTAGTTTCAGGTGTACAATGTAGTGATTCAACACTTCCATACACCACCCAGTGCCCATCACCGGAAGTGCACTCCTTCATCCCCATCACCTATTTCACCCATCCCCCCGGCCCACCTCCCCTCTGGTACCATCAGCTTGTTCTCCATAGTTAAGAGTCTGTTTCTTGGTTTACCTCTCTCTTTCACTCTTTTTTCCCCCTTTGCTCATTTGTTTTGTTCCTTCAATTCCACATAGGAGTGAAATCATATGGTATTTGTCTTTTTCGGACTGACTTATTTTACTTAGCGTAATGTTCTCTAGCTCTATCCATGTCCTTGCAAATGACAAGATTTCATTCTTTTTGTGACTAATATTCCTCTGTGTGTGTGTGTGTGTGTGTGTGTGTGTGTGTGTGTATACACCACTTCTTCTTTATTTGTTCATCAGTTGATGGATACTTGAGCTGTTTCATAATTTGGCTATTGTAGATAATGCTGCTATAAACACTGGGGTGCATGTCCCCCTTTGGATCACTACATCTGTATCTTTGGGTAAATATTTAGTAGTGCAATTGCTGGGTCATAGGGTAGCTCTATTTTTAACTTTCTGAGGAACCTCCATACCATCTGCCACGTTGGCTGTTCTGGTCTGCATTCCCACCAACAGTGCAAGAGGGTTCCCCTTACTCCACATCTTTGTCATCATCTATTGTTTCTTGTCTTGTTGATTTTAGCCACTGGGACAGGTGTGAGGTGATACCTCATTGTGGTTTTGATTTGTATTTCCCTGATGAGTGATATTGAGCATCGTTTCATTTGTCTATTGGCCATCTATATGTCTATGTAGATATAGAAAATATCTATTTATGTCTTCTGCCCATATTTTAATCGGATATTTGTTTTGGGGGTGTTGTTTGATAAGTTCTTTATATATTTTGGATATATCATATCAGATATGTCATTTGCAAATATCTTCTCCCATTTGGTAGGTTGCCTTTTAGTTTTGTTGTTTCCTTCACTTTATTTTGATGCAGTCCCAATGGTTTACTTTTGCTTTTGTTTCCCTTGCTTCAGGAGACATATCTAGAAAGAAGTTGCTATGGCCAATGTCAAAGAAGTTACTGCCTGTGTTCTTCTCTAGGATTGTTATGGTTTCAGGTCTTAAATTTGATAATAATGTGCACCCAGGGTTGATATGTACAGAGTTAAGGAATAGCAAGAAATTATCTCTAATTGTGGAGAAAATATGGTTTTTGTCATTAGTTATTGTTGCTGGTCATCTGTAAGAACTAAGAAATATCCAGTTTAAGAGACTACTCTGCTTAACTAATTTTTTCCAGTTGTAAGTGGTTATGAGAACAGTCAGAAAGGATTTCTATCCCTGAACCTTTGACAGGTTGGGCCTGGGCAAGCAAGAAGACTATCCTGGAATTCTTGGCCCTATGAGCTGGCATGGTCACTCTTAGTCATCCCTCTTTGATGGAAGAAGTCTGGGCATGAATAGCGTGCAAGCGTGTGTGATCATTTCAACACAGATGTCACTACCTATACAAACCACCATCTGGAAAGGAAATTTATTTACCCTTTGCATATCTTACATGGATAAAACAAAACATTGTGTATTTCAGCTATCACTTGTTTATAAATACTCCTATTATGTAATGCATGATACAGTTTAGGGATTTCTTGGATTATCAGTTTCTCAGAACTATTGTATAGGTGGATCCTTCTGATACATCATATCACGTGTTTATAAAAAGAAAGTTGCAAAATTGACTGTTTATTGAAAAACTCAGATACCATCCATCAAAGGCAAAATTACCATCTTTAATTTTAAAATGTAAATAATAGTATGCCAGCTTTACAATCTTGAGAAAATTTGTGTGATATAAAGGTAGAACTGAGGACTAAATGCAAGGTAAAGGAAAGGTGGAATAATTATGGGAAGATGATTCTAAATGATGTCAGCAGAAATTCTAGTGCTTTTGGAGAAAAGAATTGACTCATCCCTTGGCATTTCACTCATTTAATTCAGATCACTTAACATAAAATTTTTCTTATGCCTTCAGATAATTTCACATTTCCGTTCAAATGAGTCACATGAATGATAGCTTAGGACAGTTTATTTTGCTAGAATTTTTATCATTCTTTTTTTTTCCAGGTTAGCTCCACCTGGACAAAATCCAACAAGTTATTGTGGAGTTGTGACTACTAAGATCTTCTTTGGAGGAGGCAATTTTGTTGAGAAATGACATCCAAGATACTGTCGTATTCATTGGGGCTTTTGTTCAACTTCCTTGCTTATCCTCTGATTATAGCCTCAAATATTGTAGACTGAGGAAAATGAAAGCTGGATGTAATGGGTCAGCTCCTCCTGGTCAGCCCTAGCTTCTCCTGAGAACAGTCTTTGCTTAGGTAGAAGGGAAGGTCACACACATGTACTAGATATCCCTTGGACATGTCATCCCTGTAATTCTCACCACAATCCTAGAAATAAAGAGAGAGAATTATACTGATTTTAAAGGGTAGAAAACAAAAATTATTTGCAATGACTAAAATATATGTTTTTAAAATTTTTCATATTAATTTTATAGATGTGAATATGTAATTTGAAAAAAAATCTACATCTATATTTTAGACTATTCGTTTGTACTCAGATACTCGGATGATCCCATGCCAATTAAACTACTTGTCAGCTAAGTGAGTTACAGGCATTGAAAAAAAGTACAGGCATAGGAAAAAAAGAAAATCTGAAAGACTAGACTCAAATACAAACCTCAAATGTAAAGTCAAACATACTTGGATCAAAGGATTTAAAAAAGTATGTGTCATATATTCTACTATCTGAAAGTTTGAAAAGCTTCATTGTCCATTGATATCCCACTTTCTTTCTTCTCCTTAAGTGAATTTTTCTTTTCTAGAGCTGGGCACAAATTAGAATCTTGCTAGTTGTCTGAACAGACAACCTAAACCTCTTCATCTGGAGCAAGTCTGGGAGCCAAAGAAGAAAATAAAAAGATTAACAATCAAAGTCATTGTAGCTTTTGAGCAGCAGGCGATTGGATCAGAAGAAAAAACATTGTTAAAATGTCTATGCTCCCCAGAGCAATCTATACCTTCAATGCCATCCCGATCAAAATTCCAAGGACATTTTTCAAAGTGCTGGAACAAACAATCCTAAAATTTGTATGGAATCAGAAAAGACTCTGAATCGCCAAGGAAATGTTGAAAAAGAAAAAGCTGGGGGCATCACGTTGTCCGATTTCAAGCTATATTACAAAGCAGTGATCACCAAGACTGCATGGTACTGGCACAAAAACAGACATATAGACCAATGGAACAGACTAGAGAGCCCAGATATGGACCCTCAACTCTATGGTCAAAGAATCTTCGACAAAGCAGGAAAAAATATGCAATGGAAAAAAGACAGTCTCTTCAATAAATGGTGCTGGGAAAATTGGACAGCCACATGCAGAAGAATGGAACTTGGCCATTCTCTAACACCATACACAAAGATAAACTCAAAATGGATGAGAGACCTCAGTGTGAGACAGGAATCCATCAAAATCCTAGAGGAGAACATAGGTAATAACCTCTTTGACATCGGCCACAGCAACTTCTTTCAAGATACATCTCCAGAAGCTAGTGAAACAAAAGCAAAAATGAACTTTTGGGACTTCATCAAGATAAAAAGCTTCTGCACAGCAAAGGAAACAGTCAACAAAACAAAGAGGCAACCCACAGAATGGGAGAAGATATTTGCAAACGACGCTAGAGATAAAGGACAGGTATCCAAGATCTATAAAGAACCTCTCAAACTCAACACCCTAAAAACAAATAACCAAGTCAAAAAATGGGCAGAGGACATGAACAGACACTTCTCTAAAGAAGACATACAAATGGCTAACAGACACATGAAAAAATGTTCATTATCATTAGCCATCAGGGAAATTCAAATCAAAACCATATTGAGATACTACCTTACACCAGTTAAAATGGAAAAATTGACAAGGCAAGAAACAACAAATGTTAGAAAGGTTGTGGAGAAAGGGGAACCCTCTTATACTGTTGGTGGGAATGCGAGTTGGTACAGCCACTTTGGAAAACCGTGTAGAGGTGCCTCAAAAAATTAAATATGGAGCTACACTATGACCCAGCAATTGCACTCCTGGGTATTTACCCCAAAGACACAGATGTTCTGAAAAGAAGGGCCATATGCACCCCAATGTTCATAGCAGCAATGTCCACAATAGCCAAACTGTGGAAAGAGCCGAGATGCCCTTCAACAGATGAATGGATGAAGAAGATGTGGTCCATATACACAATGGAATATTACTCAGCCATCAGAAAGGATGAATACCCAACTTTTCCATCAACATGGATGGGACTGGAGGAGGTTATGCTAAGTGAAATAAGTCAGGCAGAGAAAGTCAATTATCATACGGTTTCACTTATTTGTGGAACATAAGGAATAGTATGAAGGACATTAGGAGAAGGAAGGGAAAAATGAAGGGGGGAAATCGGAGGGGGAGATGAACCATGAGAGACTATGGACTCCGAGAAACAAACTGAGGGTTTTAGAGGGGAGGGGGGTGGGGGGATGGGTTAGCCCGGTGATGGGTATTAAGGAGGGCACGTACTGCATGGAGCACTGGGTGTTATATGAAAACAATGAATCGTGGATCACCACATCAAAAACTAATGATGTATTGTATGGTGACTAACATAACATAAAAAAAAAAAAGTGCTGGGTGAGGGAGGACACTGTTGGTTGTACATTGTTGCCCTCGGGACAGTATGGAATCTTTACTATGGTCATAAGGTCCTAACTCGTCTGCCTGCTTCACCAGTCCAAGACCCCACATCCACCTGCTCCCTGTCTAGACTCTGACCACACAGTCAACCTTTCCAAAGTGATTTTGTAGGCAAGTGTGAGATTATAAAGGTTATAGGGTGGTGTTCTTTCCCTTACTGGGAGAGGTAGAACAGAAAAAGGACTTGCCATTGGATTGTAATAAATGTTGACTTAATATTTTTTTTTTAAATAGTGCTGAAAGTTCTCATGAGTTCACAGGGAAACATTTAATGAAAACTAGGATTTCTTTGCTAATTCATGGAAGGATTCTACACTGCTCTTAGAGTAGCAAAGGTAGCTGGGAGTCTCTGTGGCACAGGGATATTTTATCCCTTTCACACTAATTTCCATGTGAGTTCTTTCTTGAATCCATTTTCTTAGGATAATAGTAATATATGCCTATTGTAGAAATTTGTAAAATATGTAAATGACTTTTTACAAAATTCATCTTCCCACAGTCCAGAGATAATCAATAGCAACCTGATTTTTACTTATTTCCTCTCTCTCTCTTTCTCAATATGGGATGACACTGAATAGTTTTTACAGTAGCGTGGAGATAACCAAGCTGATCTCCCTGCAAGAAAGAGCATCTTGATCCACTGCAAGGCATGCAGCTTCAAGAAGGAGCATCTTGATCCACTGCAAGGCATGCAGCTTCAAGAAAGAGCATCTTGATCCACTGCAAGGCATGCAGCTTCAAGAAAGAGCATCTTGATCCACTGCAAGGCATGCAGCTTCAAGAAGGAGCATCTTGATCCACTGCAAGGCATGCAGCCAGCAGACAAACAGAAGACTCTGACATCTGCCACGGTGTTGGAGAGGGACACTCTCCACAGGTAGGGCTGGCCACGGCCGAGCACAGCAATGGGTGCGAGGGCCTGCCCTTTTGGCTCAATGAGGGCCTGGTCCACCAGCAGTTTGGGGCCAGAGCCCCTTGTTGGCCTGGCAGAGACTTTCTCAGTGGGGAACCACAGGCTGAGTCTCCTCTCACCCAGTCCTTCCTCCCTCTCAGGAGAGGTACCAGACCTGCACTGCCATCTGCAGTCTCCCCTCAGCTCCCCTAGATCCTCTCCTTTGTCTTTCACAGACATTATCCTGCCCCCAAGTCTGTGCTTCCCAGAGAACCCACTAACACAGTTTTATATCCTCCTTCTCTTGCTTAATATTAAATTGTGAGCATCTCCCAATGGCAGTAGAGTATTTTCATAAACATCATTTCCATTTTATGGATTCATTGTATAGAATGTTCCCAACTATTTGCAATCATAAATAATATTATGAGGGGCATCGTGTTCAGATTCTTTACATGAATTTGAGATTATCTCTCCAGAAGGGATTCCTCAAAGTGTAATTAGCAGCTTAAGCTTGCTGTGCAAAACCGATTTTCAAGAGGACACTACAAACATATGTCCTAACAAGGGTATTCGCCATTAATTGAAACTTTATGTGGTACCTAAGTTGGTGCTCTTTAAAATGGCGTTTCAACAAATCACTTATCAGTAACTCTTTGCTCCCATTCCTGATGTTTAATCTCTCCAGCTCTTGTTTTTGTGGGGTTTCCTAGAAGGTTGCATAAACCTGCACTTCCTCTTCCCCGTTCCTCAACCCCAACCTCTAAAAGCGGAAAACAACCCCTCGGAGGTGGCACGGAGTCTCTTCTACTTGCACCTGATGACAGTGCGTCTCAGAAAGACGTCAATATGTTCTTCTGCAACCGTGGGGATTCCAAGGAGACCCAGTGTCTCACTAAAAGGAAATGCTTCATCTACCAGGTTCCCGTAATGCCACCTTCTACCCGCCCTGGATGATCTGGGAAAGCTATGCGTTTCTCTGCTTTCTCCTGCCCGGGAGGATTTCTGAAGAAAGCCAGGCTGAAAATCTCCCAGGAACCCAAAGTACAGAAGCACAGCTGGTTTAATTATACGGATGAGAAAAAACTATTCACACCAGATGTAATTTAGGAGTAAGTAGATGTGGTTTGAAGAAATTATTTAAATTTGAAGTTACTCCCAAATAACCCCCAGTGATGATGAAATATTCTTTTTTGAAACAGGAATAACAGATGTCACTTATGGGGCATTCAGTATCTGCCAGGTATTATGCTTAGCATTTTATATGGATTAATTCCATTAATCCTTATAGTAACTTCATGAGGTGGGGTTACCGTAAAGATGAAGAAATGGAGGCAGAGAGGTTTGGTAACACGGCCAAGCTCACAGGTTAAGTAAGATGCCCAAGGTACCAGAGCCTTGACTGGATCTCAGTTAGTCTAGATCATGAGCGTGCCCCCTTGTCCCTTTACTGAATTGGCATGAGAGGCCACTTCTGTTTAATTTATAAAAACGGTGATAGAACAAAGACTCCTAAGTTCATACTGATTAAAAATAAATAAACAAAGCTTTAGGCAAAGTTCTTCTTTACTATGGAATGCTAAATAATAAGTGTAGAAGAAATGATGGAATAGAAAAATCATCAGTGGATGCCAAAACTAGTGGGTGAGATTTTGATGAGAAACAGTATATTAACATAGTCCAAAAATATCTCCCCACAAACTAGTTATTAATTATAAAGGGAAAAATAGCAACTACAGTGAACAAATCTAATAGATAGATAGTACCTTAACTAAATGATCAAAGTTAGCATCATGAACATTGAAATAAATTAATATCATGTGGTTCCTAATGTACTACAAGAAACACACTACTACCTCCAGCATATTCTTTCCAAAGATACACAACCTGGATTTAAACACGAACAAACAGCAGAGAAATCTAAAATGAAGGACATTTTAGAAAATAGCTATACTATAATCTTTACAAATGTCAAGATCAAGAAGCTGAGGAAATGTTCCAGGTTGAAGTAAATTAAAGAGACTTGACAATGAAATGCAATGTGTGAGCCTGTATTAAATTCTGGACCAAAAAACTAAAAAGAGAAAGAAAAAAAACCATAGGAGACATTAGTAGGACAATTGATGAAATTTGAATATGGCAGGGATACCAGATAATAGTACATCAATATTAAGTTTCCTGATTTTGATAACTTGACTGTGGTTATGCAAGAGAATACCCTTATTCTTAGGAAATAAATACTGAAATAATTAAAGGCAGAGCTGCACGATATCCGGAACTTTTCTCATATTGTTCAGAGAGAAGGAATGATGGCAGAAGGGGGATGAAAAGCTCATGGGTTAACTCATGACTGAACCACTTGCCAAAGTCTTTTATTGGCATTAAGAAATTTCTTTTATTTTATCATCTGAAATTAAAAAATAATTGCTGAGGGTTGTACTAAAGGAAATTTTGTGTGTGTGTGTGTGTGTGTGTGTGTGTGTGTAAATGCCTATTTATTTACTCACAGATACAGATACACACTCATTGTTTTAGTATAACCAGTTCATACTCCAGAGATCTATGCAAATCTAACCTCTACTATGAGCTCATCCTGTAGAACAGAGGTTCACCAGATAATGTCCAGAAATATTATGATGAAGCCCTCTTTTGCCCTTAAAGGAAAATTTTATAAATCCTTAACTTTATTCCAATAATTTCACTTCTGGGTATTCATTCTAAAGAAATAATCATGGAGAGGCACAATGG
>NW_027397066.1:59185170-59196678 GCF_003265705.2 Callorhinus ursinus | reverse complement strand
TCCTGCTTCTCTCTCTGCCCCTCCCCCCATGCTCTCTCTCAAATAAATAAATAAAATCTTTAAAAAAAAGAAAATGCAATATGGTTTATTATGATCTGTGAAAAAGGCACACTCTTATATGCTAAATTTGCATTTTCTCAATATCAAGGACTTTCAAAGTCCTTGTGAAAGTCCAAATTCACTTATTTCTCTTGTGATTTGATTTCCAAAATTAGTTCCTTTCATGTTCTGTAGGCCCTACATTTCAGATAGTATAGGCCTGGAATCAGAAAATATTTCTGTGATCTTTAAAATTTTTTTCTTTGTCTTTCAACTCCGGATGTATTTGTTTGTAGTTTTATCTGCATATTGCTATAAAAACTATCCATATTTTGTGTATGTGCCCGTGTGTGTGTGTGCGTGCGCCTAAAAAGGTGGACACTGTGTCTGTTATAGTCTTGGTTTGGGGCTGTTTTACAATCTAGTTTGGTCCTAAGAAGAAATCACTACTTACATTCCTCTATTAGTAACACATGTTGAACCCTTCTACTAAGTACCACAGAATGACAAGTGGCCAGAAAACAAATATATATTAAATATATAAGCTACTGGAGATTGGGTCCCAATCTATGGAATAGTACAATGGAGGCTATGGTCTGTCAGAGACTCTGAAGCACAGATTAAGAAGGCAGAAACAATGTCGTAAGGTGGCATTTTATTTCAACTACAAGCCCTCCTTAGGTTTCCCAGTTCCCTTCTTGTTACAAGAAGGAGAGCAAATTGGTACCTCTGAGAAGTCAACTATGACTTGTAGCCATTCATCTAAAACCTCCTACTCATGATTCTTCAACTATGTGACACTACCAACAGATCAGGAGCTATCATGCGTATTGGGGGAGGAATAAATTCTCAATATATCCCCTGTGCATGTTCTTCAGCCCAACCTTCTGCTCCATAGCCCAACCCATGTTTTATAAAGAGGCCCTACCCAGTGATAAGGGGCTTTTTTATATTCTCACAACCAGATTCTCCCACTGTAATCTCGACTTCATCTTATGTAAGCACATGCCTCACATGCATTGGTCCCTTTCCTGGAATTTGGGATGAGAGCCAACTCTCAGTTATCTGTGGTATGAGTGCCAGAGATGACAGGAAGAAAGGAAATCCATCAGTGATTCCCGACTCTCATTTTAACCAGGAATCTTAACTTCCTCTATGATCTCAATTTTCTTTTACTATTGATTTTAATGAACACAGAAAAGGCCACAGAGGAAAGCATAAGGTCTAGTAAATCAAAAAAACCATATGATCATTGAACAGTTGAGCATTTATCATTTCCATTCTTTTTCACAGCCAAGATTCTAGACAAGTTTTTTTCTACCAGCAGCCACCACCATCTCCTTTAATCTAGTGCAATCTGACCTCCATCTTCACCATCCACTGAAAACACTCTTTCACCCCTCTCGACATTCAGAAGTCAAAACCAGCGGCATTTTCCCTCCTTCTCAGGTTTTTTCTAGGTTTCTTTTGTACTAGACAGTGTTGACTATTGCTGTAGGTTTTGGCTTTTTTGTCTCCTGACTTTCATGTCATTGTGTTCTCTTAGTTGCCATCAGCAAGTCCTGTTAATATTAAGTTCTAAAAACAGCCCAAGGTCAAGCTCTTCTCATCACCGCTGCTACTACCATCTTTGTCCTAGCCATGTTGTAATTGAAGTGGGTAATTAGAATTACCCTCTACCTTACCTTCCAGATTGGTCTTGCCTCTCTTTAGTCTATCTTCCACAGAGCCGATCAACTGGTCTTTTAGAAATACAAATGATATCACCACCCCACCCCTTGCCCTCCAATGGCTTATTGCATTGTTAACAGAACGCAAAGCCTAGTCCCTCTAAATTTTCTATCTTTGCCTTCCTCTCTGACTTCTCTTGCCACTGCCCATGGAGCATGCTCCAGCCGCACTGATCCTACTGTCTCTTGAACACTAAAGTCCTTGTGCTTCCTGTCCAGGTCAAAAATACTTTGGCTCCACACGTTCATATGGCTGAGTTCATTCGCCTCATCTCTCCACGTCTATGCTCATACATGACCACAGAGATGCCTCCCTGACCACTCTAGCTACAGCAGCCCTGAGACCAGAGCATATTGTGTATCACTACCTTATGCTGAAATTACCCATGAGACCTTGTACAAGTTACTCTGTGCCTCAGTTTCATGTGAGAAGTGAGTCTTACAAAACTAGTTGCATACCTCATAGGGTTGTTATCAGGACTTAATGTCATTACATTTTAGAGGCTTAATAGCAAAGAGTAAGCCCTATATGTGTTTACTACTATTATTGTTATTAATATTTATTTATTTTCTTGCTTTTCCCATTAGAAATACAAATTCTAGGCAATATCTGTCTGTTCTTCACTTATTCTCATGATTTAGAATAGTAAAACATAGACTAAGCCTTCAGGAAGTAATTGTTGAATAAATGAAAGAATGAAAATATTTAACCATTTCTTTTGCCCTCACTAGCTCCTTTTCTTTTACCAGTTTCTTGGGTGAAGACAATTCTTTGGAGTCGATCACTGGTTTCCTTGGCATTTTTCCTCTACCCTCACTCCTTTGAAGTGTTTAACTTGAAATGTTTCTCAGGCTTCAGCCATAGTTTCTGTGATGGGAGTTCCCACAATCACATCTTTAGCTCAGACCATATGGCCAAGCTCCACACTGGGGAGGCAGCTCTAAGTGGATGAAAATTTGGCCTGATGGGACACCTGGGTGGCTCAGTTGTTAAGCGTCTGGCTTCGGCTCAGGTCATGGTCCCAGGGTCCTGGGATCTAGCCCCGCATCGGGCTCCCTGCTCAGCAGGAAACAAGCTTCTCCCTCTCCGACTCCCCCTGCTTGTGTTCCCTCTCTCGCTGTGTCCCTCTCTGTCAAATAAATAAATAAAATCTTTAAAAAAAAAAAAAAAGAAAGAAAGAAAGAAAGAAAATTTGGCCTGAGACTCGGAAGACCTGACAGGGGGTTCTTCCTGTGACTTCACTTGCTTTGTGACTCAGAGCAAACCACCACCTTTCTGGAGATTATATTCTCTTGTAGGTAATAATTACCAATCTCTACCTTCCATCTTAGACAGTGCATTGAAAGAAAGAGTTAATAAAAGTGAAAGTGTTCTGTAAACTGTAAAACGGTACATATAATTTTGAGGTGCTGCCAAGTACCTCCAATATGCTATTTATACATCTATACCCTGCTGCTATCTTAGGTTCAACATATTTCAAGTAGATTAATTTCCTTTATCCCAAACTGGATTCTGACTTTGTTTTCTCCCATTTGTCATGTGCATCACTAGGCACTTTTCATTCTCCTTCTGTGATGTGTCTAAAATTTGCCTCCTGCTCTCTCTTCTCCCAGACATAATCTTACTCTAAGCTTTCTTCAGTGTACATCTAGGTAGGTCATTCCAACACTCCATTAGTTGGTCTTTCCACTCCCAGACTTTCTCTCAATCAGTCTTCTCAAATAATCTCGTTTCAATCTTCCCAAAACTGTATTAGACTTCTATTACTGCTGTCACAAATGACCACAAATTTAGCAGTTTGAAACAACAGAATTTATTGTCTTATAGTCCCGTAGATCAGAAGTCTCACCCAGCCTCACCCAGCTAACATCAAGGTGTTGGCACCAGGTAAATATCAAGTTGTTGGCACCAGGTAAATATCAAGGTGTTGGCAGTGCTACATTCTTTTCTGGAGGCTCTGGGGGAACATCCATATCCTTGCCCTTTCAAATTTCTGTAGGTCACCTGCATTTCTTGGCTTGTGGCCCCCTTGCTTTGTTTTCAAAGCCAACAACTATGGGTCAAGTCCTTCTTAGATCATAGCTTTCTAACCACAGATGGGAAGAGTTCCCTATTTTTCGGATTCAGGTGATTAGATTGGGCCCAATGGGCTAATCTAGTATCATCTCCCTCATCTCAGAGTCTCTGACCTTCATCACGTTGCACTGTTCCTTTGGCCAAGCAAGATAATATATTCACAGGTTCTGGGGATGAGGACATGGACTTTCTCAGGGGCTAAGGGGTATTATTCTGCTTACCACAACAATTTCATGGTGTCTATCCCCTGACCAAGAGCTTAAATGATTCCCTATTACCCACTAATGTAAAGTTTATCTTCTCAGTATGGCTTTGAAGACCCTTCAAATTAAATTCTTAGCTATTCCAAAATAGAGATCCTGTACTACTATCAGGATAGTCTCCCTGACATACCTTAGATATGCTATGATTTTCCTAGTGTTCTTGCTAATTATTTTTCCATTTGACAGGTCTTACAATCCTTCCTTTGCTAGCAAAGTCCTGTCAATTTTCCAAATCCACCCCCTCAGGAAAAGCTTCCCAGTTGATGCCACCTTTTCTCTAAATTGTTTGATATGATGCTGTTTGTGTTTCCTCAGAATTCATTTAATCTGTCTCTGGTAATAGCACACTGGTTTTCCTTTGCGGGAAAATTTTTCCCATTAGAT
Source organism: Callorhinus ursinus (assembly GCF_003265705.2). NCBI lineage: Eukaryota > Metazoa > Chordata > Mammalia > Carnivora > Otariidae > Callorhinus > Callorhinus ursinus. Next base: position 59,192,185 of record NW_027397066.1, on the reverse strand, counting down.
TAAAAACTTGGTGGCTTCTCAAATGAAATGAATTGCCCTCCTGGTCGAGGGGTGAGTCCATGATCCTGGCTAAGCCATCACATGTATCTCTCTAGACCACAGGCACCCAAGAAGTAAAAATGGCTGGAGTTCACACTTTCCAGAAGCAGCACACTGCTAACAAAATAACGGGAACTTTCTTGGTTCTTTGGCTTTTACTTTAATTCTATCAAACCACCCATATCTTTCCTACAAATTTTTTCTTGGTTAGGCCCGAATCATTTTCTGTTTCATAAAAGTCAAAGAACCCCAACTGCTAAAGCCTTGCCTTGTTCTTTAAACGTATTCATAACTTCAAGTTCTTTTTTAACTACAGTATATTTCATGCTTTTTTTTTCAAAAACTCCACAAGCCCTTGTATATTACTAGATACAAAAATGCTTTTCAATAGATATTGGTTGAGTAATTCAAAAAGTACTGATTTTTTTTTTCAGAGTGTGAATTACTCTTGATAGCAAGCTGAGGGCAAGGAACATGACATGTATTTCCTTGGTATCAATCCTGCCATCCCCAGAAGGAGAAATAGAAAAGCATTACTCCCTCCTGATAGAGGGACTGGAAGGGCATCCCTCCACTAACCGTATTTTTTTGTTGTTGTTTATTTTCTGCATCCCCAATGTTTTCTATAATGTGGTCACACGGCCTCCATCTGTTTAGCATGTAACGGTCCACTCACAGTACCTGCATTAAATGAGCCTAAGCTGTGCTTATTTTTTTATGACTTTTTTTATTATGTTATATTAATCACCATATATTACATCATTAGTTTTTGAAGTAGTGTTCCACGATTCACTGTTTGCGTATAACACCCAGTGCTCCACGCACAACGTGCCCTCTTTAATAGCCATCACCAGGCTAACCCATCCCCCACCCCCCCAGAACCCTCAGTTTGTTTCTCAGAGTCCATAGTCTCTCATGGTTTGTCTCCCCCTCCGGTTTCCCCCCCTTCATTCCTCCCTTCCTGCTATCTTCTTCTTCTTCTTCTTCTTCTTTTTTTTTAACATATAATGTATTATTTGTTTCAGGGGTACAGGTCTGTGATTCAACAGTCTTGCACAATTCACAGCGCTCACCATAGCACATACCGTCCCCAATGTCTGTCACCCAGCCACCCCATCCCTCCCACCCTCCACCACTCCAGGAACCCTCAGTTTGTTTCCTGAGATTAAGAATTTTCTTAATAGGTACTTTGCACTTCAGGCTCATAGGAAATATTTGGAAGGCTTTTCCCAAATATATCTCTGAAATTCAGAGAAATTGAATGGGCTATCTGTGTTTGGTTTCCTATGATGAGTAGTTAGCACTAGCTGGTGACCAGATGGGATATTGGAAAGAGACCCATGTTTTATGTCTCCTTTTTAATAAACCCATATTAGAACCTAATGAAGAGCACTTATGTTTTATAATGTCTTGTGACCATTTGGGAAGAAATATGTTCTAGAATTGATCAAAGTCAAATTAAGGGCCTATAATTTTCTTCTTTAGAAAATTGTGATATTCTAACTTTCGTTTCCTGGAATTTTCTTCTTTCTGCATAATCTCTTCAAAATGAACAATTTTGACATTGTTGTAAAAAGTTGAGAGTAATCCTCTCTGAAATCTCTTGAAAGTGAGTCATTTGGCACCTCTAGAGGATCATACCAGGTTTTCAACCTAAGGTACAGGAAGGATGAAATTAAATTGAACTAAGATAGCAACGTTTTAGAAGGAACAATGTTTTAGGGGAATATCAATTACTGAACATGTTCCTTTTGCATGTCTAGTGGATATCCAGTGGAAATGTTACATAGGTAGTGGGATAAGGAAGTCTAGAACTACAGGAGCCAAATATGGAAAGAGCCCAGATGTCCATCAACAGATGACTGCATAAAGAAGTGGTACACACACACACACACACACACACACACACTGGAATATTACTCAGCCATCAAAAAAAAAAATGAAATCTTGCCCTTTGCAATGACATGGATGGAACCAAAGGGTATTAAGCTAAGCGAAATAAGTCAGTCAGAACACACAAATACCATATGATTTCCCTCATATGTGGAATTTAAGAAACAAAACAGATGAACATAGAGGGAGAGAAGGAAAAATAAAATAAGATAAAAATAGAGAGGGAGGCAAACCATAAGAGACTCTTGACTATGGAGAAAAAACTGAGGGTTGCTGGAGGGGAGGTGGGTGGGGGATGGGGTAACGGGGTGCTGGGCATTAAGGGAGGCACTTGAAGTAACGAGCACTGGGTGTTCTATGCAACTGATGAATCACTGAATTCTACCCCTGAAACTAATAAAACACTATATGTCAACTAAATTGGATTTAAAAATTTAAAAAAAAGAAGTCTAGGACTCAGAGGAAATATCTAGGCTGGGAGGAATCAGTATATAGATGATAATTACAGGCACAGGACTTTGTGAAATAAAATAGGGAGTGGCTATATACAGACAAAAATTCCCAAGAAGGAGATCTGGGGGCATGCCAGCGATAGGGGACAGGAGATACTCAGGAAGATCCCGCATGAGACTGAGCAGCGGGTGAAAAACCAGGTGAGGGTCATGTCCTCGAAGCCAAGTGAAAACAGTGTTTCAGAGAGCCCTTTTCCTTAACCCTCTGGGTTCTCAGACTTTGAACAGAGTCAGTCTGAGGGTTCTGTGAGATCCCAAGATTTCATTTTACAAGAACTTGTGTTTCTCCTCAGAAAATTCTAAACTGCATCTGAGACTTAACTCCCAGGAAGTCTCTGCGGCCTGACGTGGCCAGAACTGGGGAATCAGTAGACCTTACTTCTCATGCCAGCTCCGTGTTTTACTACCATCGGGACTCTGGGCAAATGGCTTTCCCTCCCTATCAAATGGTTGTAGTTATGCTTCCTTGCCCTCTGCATAGGCTGATGAAACGGTCCACGGAGCGGACAGAGCACTCTGCACATTGTTGGAGTACGTACCAAGGATGCCATCACTGTGACTGAGGTTCAGAGGGACCAAGATTTCTTGCTTGTGAAGCCCCAGGGAAGCCAAGCCTCTTGGTCAGCCGATGCTGAGGGAATCATGAGACACACTCTGGCTGATGTGTCCTCTCATAAATTACTGCTCAGTAGATATCAATTCTTTTTAGAAATACTCTTTTTGAATACTCCTTGAAAATACTCTTTTAAAAAATAATAACTAAAATTTTATAACGAATGCAGCTCCTTTCATTTCAAAGAAATTCTTCATGATGGTGGGTCAGAAGTATAAGAAATTTATATGAGGCTTTCCCAAACTAAGACTATGATCTTTCTATCTTTCTAAGTCTTTATATCTAAACACATCGTAGTTCTGTCACTGCTTTTACTTATTATGGAAAAAAAAAGAAAAAAAAGAAACTTCATTTATCAGTGAAACTTTTATGTACGATAGTTAATGCATTTTTATTTTTCATTTGTGTTTTTTTTCCAGTTCCCAACAAAAATAAATAAACATTAACAACATCTTGTAAAGTATCTATATTCTCCTTCAATATCTTAAGGTACACAATTATCAAAGTTGATATTGAACACAAACAAATTGATACAATTCAGTACTCTGATAAAATCCATTGTCAGATAAGTTAGTTTAAACTGCATGCAACACAACTTTATGTTCCATAGCATCTTCAATACAAACTGTATACCAAAATGGCTCTTCAAACTTAAAAAGTGCAATTATTAAGAGTGCAAAAACAGCAAAGAGAAAAATACGTTATCTTACAGTTAGCATCATCCATTTTGAATAATGGACATGTTTTAGGTAAAATTACTTTTTGCTAAAACATTTAAAACATACACTGCTTTGCAAGTTGTTACTCCCTTTCTCCCATATGAATAAGAGTAGGAAAAAAAATCAGAAAATATTGGGTAGCAAGTTGAACACATTTTTTCCTTCCGAAGTCTACAGAGTGGATATTGGAGCAAAAATGACAATGCAGATCGGACATGAGCTTTTCAAAACAAGATTACTGAATTCAACAGAAATTAGAAACTAGTACGTGTATTTCCAACTTAAAAATTGACTTAATGCCTGACAGCATTTGTTCTCAGTACGTTGGATATATATAGCCTCTTCTAGAAATATATATAGTGAGAAATCTGTAAAATAAGGAAGATAAATATGAGCCCAAATCTTTCCATTGTTTGTAGGAAATTTGACCTGATGGCAATCATCTGCTGTCTGCTCAGAATTACCCTCATCAAAACAATTATTTCTGACTTATTTTCACCCATAGGACACAATCTGGGTCATATCTCTTTATTATTTAATATACATTTATAAATATAGATTTAGCTTTTACAGGGGCTAGTTTTTTAAGCATCCTTAAGATTAAAAACACCTCAAACTACTTACAATTAGTTACATAATATGAATTGAGATGTTTAAGATAAACCAGTGTAACTCCCTTTTTGTAAGTTAAATAAGTGAATTGCAGTTGATTTCTCAGTAAGTCAATTTTCTTTGACACCATCAAGATCACTTAAAATAGGCTTCATTTATATCTAGTAGGTGTCAGTAAGAATGTGTAGGACTTAAGATGTGTTCTTACACAGCACATTTGACTTCAGCTATATTAAATGGGAGCCAGAAATATCCTTTTAGATCTCACTGAATTTTATTTTATTTCTCTTCATCTTGTTTTTAGATTTCATCTATTTTTGAAAGAGCAACAAATGACTATAATTCTATGATTGAGCTCATGTGTACATGTGTTTTTGCATATGAATATGTATATTTTATATATGTATATTTTATACACACACACACACACACACACACACACACACTCTGTGTGTTTTTCCCCTAATAGTAAGGGACCAGATCCAACACTTTGGGGAAGAGTCATACGAAAGCACCAGGGCACAAATGAAGGGAAGAAAGAAGGGATCCATATGGAGACAAACCCTGGCACCTGGCACTTCAGAAGTCAGCCATTGTTTCTTTTCTCATTGTCGCCCTAGCACCTGCCAGGAAAAAAGGTGGAAAAAGAATAGACCCTCCCTAACAAAGATGTGTGATGCTGAGAGACTCTACCCACAGGTCTAGTATTCAATGAGGCAGTCTCCCCTGAGGCTGGAAGGTGTTGACAGCCACGGTTCCTTATTCGGTTGCCCCAGGTACCCTTATTAACTCACTGAGACCATGGGTTCAAGCACACGAGAAACCTTCTTCTCTTCCCCCCAAAATAAACAAAAGACAGAAAACTGGGCCCTGGTTTCATCTCAGTCTCCAACAGAAGGCATGGTTAAGTCTCTAAATTTCAGAAGTTTTCAAAAGAATTTGTTCATTTGGGAAAATACACTGTGATCTATTTCTTCTACATCCTACATCAGGAGATTACTTTAACCATATAATTTTAAATTGCAGAAGGAGCTACTTAACTGCATTGTCTTAAGTTAAAACTCTTTTGCATAGAAGATGAAATAACTGTATTACCATCTTTTGACAATAGATAGAATTATTGTCTTATTTTTTAAAATGGTGATTAGTCCCTCAAATTTTGGACTGCGACTTAATCTTAGGATTCTTAATCAAATTCCCTCTGAAAAGAAATACCCTTGAAAAGAAGCCCAAATTCGGGCTCCAAGTGTGGATTTTTTTTTAATTGTCTCATGAGTGACAGTTACCTCACATAAATGTTGTACTGAAAAGAAAAGTAACATCACGAAGCTATAAAATGCCTGCAATTTATATGAAAGATGGTATAAAATGAAGTTGTCAATTCATTTAATGCAAGGAGAAGCTGCAGATGGGTGACTCGTATCTGCAGGAGTTGTGGGTAGAGTAAGGAACTGCCCACCTCCCTTCCAGGCCACTAAACACGGAGCCACAGAGGAGGATGGGGTGGGGGGACACAGCCCTCCCCGGTTTAGGTTGTTCCCAGTATGTAGCGTTTAGCACAGGATCCAGATTTGCTTCTCGCCAATTCCCATCACATTAGTGTTTTAATACATAACACCATCGTGCCAAGTCATACATCAAACTACAATATAGTCAAACCAGTTATCGCTAATTGGAGGAGTAGGAAAATAACACTTATTTGAGTTGATTTGACCATATACTTAGGCTTAACAGAAACCTGTCATTTGTGACACTTCCTGAGCAACAAACTGGACATCCTTCACTCCTAAACATGGCGGTAGCCAGCAACTAAGCTTTGGAGCTAAAGCATTTAGTCCAGGAAATTATTTCTTACAAAAATATTGACTTTTTTTCTATATTATATATTTCTTATACATTATACATTAGCAAATAGTCTGTCAAAAATAAAACAAAAATAAAAAAACTTGTCCAAATATATTAAAAGTGCACCATTGTCGACTTATCACATGATCCAGCATAAATATTATTAATAAAATAGGAATATTAACATAACCAGGCGTGCATAACCATCCCTGCCGGTAGCTTGATGGCCTCATTCAGACTTGTGGCAATGCTGGATCCCCTGACGTCACCCTTTCATATTCCTTTTTGGGTTCTTTACTTTTTCGATTTCTGTACCTAGAAATATTCAGAAATGAAACTGTTAGCACTGTAGTTAATAGTATTAAAAACAAAGTATGCTAACCAAATAAACCAACATACAGACTCAAAAGGTACATCAGCGTAGCGTTTCCAAAATGACAAAGGTCAACAGGTTTAGGCTGGACCAGAGAAAAAAAAGAAGGAGAAAGGGGTAGTGTTCTGTGGTCAAACAATTTGGGGAGGGAATGGAGAAACACAGTTAAAGGACTTCTCCGAGACTTTAACATGTCATGAAAATTACAAAATTCCAGGAGAGCATGTGACCAAATTTAAGCCTAGGTGTTTCATTCTTTCTCCTTCTCTCTCATTTTTCTTCCCTTCCTTTCCCTTCTCTCTCTCCATTTCTCCCACTCTCTCTTCTTCCTTCCTTCCTTCCTTTCTTTCTCCTTCTTTCTTTTTCTTTCTTTCTTTCTTTCTTTCTTTCTTTCTTTCTTTCTTTCTTT
>NW_027397066.1:59114454-59184770 GCF_003265705.2 Callorhinus ursinus | reverse complement strand
GAAAGAAAGAAAGAAAGAAAGAAAGAAAGAAAGAAAGAAAGAAAGAAGAAAGAAAGAAAGAAAGAAAGAAAGAAAAAGAAATAGCAGAGCTAATAGTAGAGTCAAATCCGTATGTCCCACCACTGAAACTTCTTTGTAAGTACCATCATTACAGAATCCACCTTATCCCTCGAAATAATACTTGGTCCATAGTTCTACCCAGTTTATAAGTCTGTATTGTATAAAAATAATTTGTAGAAGCAGGGTTAAAAAACACTGGCTTACCATCTGCAGAAGTAGTATATGGAACCAGCGACTATGACAAGAAACAAGATAATGAGAATCACAGTCAAAGCCACATATTCTTTGCTCAAGGGCTGTTGGACGGTTAAAAAGAAGTGCTCGCATCGGACACCAGTGTACCCCACTTCACACCTAAAGGAAAATACGAGAAAAAGATCAGTTACTTCAAAAAAGAAATTATTGTTATGAATCAGTTGCTTAAGAACTCATCTCACACTGTAATGTAAGAAATCAACAAGGTTTGCCAAAAGTTGTAAAGAGGAATTCAAAGACTGACGTTAGAGCAGGGCCAACATTGATAAAGAGAGTTCTCAGCTCTCAGCTCAACCCTGGTGGTAAAGGGACAGGCTGGCTCACCTGCCAGGGCGGCTGACAATCTCCAATGCTGTTTTTAAGTTTTGTAGGTTTGAGGTGCTTTTTGTCAAAATCAGTGTAATTAACTCATAAAACAGGGGCTGATGTAGAGGCCCAGTGGAACCACCATCATGACAAGTATGAGAAGGAAGCATCGACGCCCTCCCCACTCTGCACCCCTGAAGTATCTGTATGATTTGAGAGCTACTCTTTGTTCCCTAACTCTAAAAAACTCACTTAATAAAGTTCCTGATAGCATGTATAACTGCATGCTAATAGTATGTATAAACAATAGCCCATGGAAATATAGGTCAACTTCAAAAAATAAAAAAAAAAATAGAGAATATAAGTTAAAAAAAAAAAACACTGGTTTTTGTTTTTGGCATATTACCTGCAGTAATTTTGACTCATGTCCACCAGGTAGATGCACTGTCCATGCAAACAGTAGCCGTTCATGTCAGAGCTACACTTGGTTATTGACACTTGAGCCACACGTGGGTTGTCTTCTATCTGAACTGTGAAGGGAACGGAAAGTTGGATATATTCTGCTGCTTTCTTTAACACATTAATCACCCTTTCCTATAATAAACATTGAGCTACTGTAGCAAAGCAGGTCAGGTGCCAATCAGTCGAGGAGAATTTTTAGAACTAGGAAGTCCCTCTAGTTATCATATTCTCTATACCAATAAACAAACATTTGACCCCCTAAGGAAAATGTCCAACAGACTAGACAAACAAAATAAGACCTGGGGCTTTAATTCACATATGAGAATCCTGAAGGATAGAAAAGGCAAGTTTAAGACACAAAAATCATTATCCTCTACAGTTATTCACTTACCCCAAGTTTGCCTTTTTTTCAAATCTCAAAATAATTCTGCAGTTCATTATTCCAAAGGAATTGCAAACTGAATCTATTAATTAATTCAAGAGAGCAAAATTCTACAATGGTTTTAAGCCAGGAAGCATGTTCTGGTGCGCATTCCCAAATTTTTGAGGCTACCGTCAAAGAAATCAATCAAAGCCTCCCCAACATCTGTAACCATGAGAACTAAACTAGACAAATCTTGACTTACAGATGCCTGGGTTAGACAAATACAACAATGAAATAGGAGCCTCATTAGAAATAGTGTTGCAACCTATAAATAAAATTCACTTTAGGATGATTTAGTTACTAAAATGTGAAGGATGCTTATGAAATAATCGAACAATAGTATCTTGATTGTAATATTTCTGCTCCAACAAACAAACAAAACAACAACAACAACAACAAAAAGTGGGAGGCAGATCAAACTTCTAGAGAACCCAATGATGAAGGAGGACAAGAGAACAAAAATACTAATTTGAGGGGTTACCTACACCCCGATGTTTATAGCAGCATGATCTACAATAGCCAAACTATGGAAACAGACCAAGTATCCACCAACTGATGAATGGATAAAGAAGTGGTATATACATATATATATATATGTATGTATATAATGGAATGAAATCTTGCCATTTGTAATGATGTGGATGGAGCTAGAGAGTATTATGCTAAATGAAATAAGCCAAAGAAAGACAAATACCATATGATTTCACTCATATGTGGAATTTAAGAAACAAAACCAATGAGCAAAGGGAAAAAACAGAGAGAGAGAGAGAGAGAGGCAAACCAAGACAGACTCATAACTATAGAGAACAAATTGATGGTTACCAGAGGGGAGATGGCAGGAGGATGGGTGAACTAGATGTTGGGGATTGAGGAGGGCACTTGTGATGAGCACTGCGTGATGTATGAAGTGCTGAATCACTGTAGTGTACACCTGAAATTAATATTACATTGTATGTTAACTAACTGGAATTTAAATAAAACTCAAAAAGAAAACCCTAAATAGTGGAGTCATAACACAAAGGAGGACAAGAGAGAAGGCGACATCGTTTTGGAAATACGCTAGTTCCTCAGGATAAGCCCTGACTCAATACTCAGACTGAATCTAAAGCAGATCTCTCCTGAACCACATCCAGAGCCCTCAGGGGTCCCTGAGGGAAACAGACTATGCATCACCTCTCTTTTGTATTCCATGCCTACGCACGGCATTTGACATGTATTAAGTACTCCATAACTATTTCTGAATGAAGGTTGTAACTAGGAAGAAAGGACATCATTTATTCCTTTCACAAAAAATAACAAAATGTATTGATTATCTACTGTGCACAAAGTTTAAATTTTCCTGTTTTGCCTGGGATCCAACCTCTAACAACGGTTTTACAGCAAAGCCAAATGAAGTCAGAATCTGATTTTCATTGTTTCCTATCACTTTAAGATCCAATCTTTCTATATAACTAGATGCCTTGTCCCTCTCCCACTAGTGATCCTTTTATATAATTTTTCCAGACCACTAGTTTGTAAGGGTGTTAAAAAAATGATTCTAACATAGCAGCTATCGGCCCCCTTTCCTCTACACTGTCATATATCCGTCCTCTGAGTACATTCCTCTTATGAACACGTGATGCCCTGGTGTCACGTTGGCAAAGCTGGGCTTACCTAACGCTGTGCAGTTATCTTCGGATTCTCCCGGGATGCAGGAAGGAATCACAGTGGTGCCCAGAACTGCTTGGAGGAGATGGAGACCTATTTATGGCGGGGGTGGGGAGGAAACAAATATATAAGCAGTGCTTCAAGGAAAGAAACCTTGATCAGATTTCCACATAACCACAGTACTATAGGGTTGTTTTAATTATTTCAAGAATTCAAATTCGATCCATCAAAACCACAAGAGAAACTAATTCGTGAAAACAGGCACATAACTGAAAATAAATGAGCCCCCACCTCCCTGTCCAAGGGTGAAAACCTTGGCATGACATTCCTGGTTACAGGTCTGACCAGCTCTACATGTCAAAGACCTGACTGTGAAGTTTGATTTCCTAAGAAGCTTAGCAATCGAAACTGTAGGATTTTCATTATTTTGCCCCACGATGTGTTCGGAGCAATGCTCCAAGGTAGAACCTATCACAAAAGAAGGCTTCAATAAAACTCAGGTTCTATTGCCGGTGACAACAAAACAAGACTCTCAACCTTAGATATGTTCCTTGTTGATTTAAGTGCCTACATTACTCTTTGCATTGTATTATGCGCAAAAGTAGATTTTGATTAGTAAAATGTAATCTAAGGAAAGTCAGAACATATCTTATCTAATATGGGAATGAACGTCCATCCTACATGAACCATGGAGCCCCAGAAGCCAGTTTCCGTCAGCCCAGTAAAAGTCTGAGGTTTTTTTATTGTGTGTTTACCACTTGAAAGACAAATGTTGGGAAAACAGCCTCCAGAATGACTCAAGTAGTTTCTGAATTGCATAGAAAGCCTAAGAAGAATCTTTTTAATTGCACCTGAAGAGGATTTAGCTGCTTCTGTTGAGGAGTTGGGCGTTTGCACTTCACCCTTCTTTCTAGTCGATATGAGTAACTGTTACATAGTCAATACGAAGGGCGGTGAGACCATTAGTTGCAATGACTGGCAGCAGTTAACACTTCTCGAACGTGGACTATATGCAGGCGTGGTTCTTATCGTCTTTATCTGTATTATCTCATTCCATCCCCTCGGTGACTCTTTGAAGAAGATACTACTGTTATCCCCGCTAGACATGAGAGAAAACTGAGACAGAGAGTTTAAGTAACTTTCCCAAGAGTGCAGAGCAATGTTGTTAATGGGCCACATTATAGAACTTGGAAACAGGCAATGACACTAGGAGATAGTGACCACCACGCAGACAAATCAGGGCAAATATAATTGAAGCAGGGCCTTTAATCCCATAGGGAGACAACAAAGTATGATGGAAAGGCAATCCCGGGAGAAAGCCTGAGTTATGTGATTTGGGAAAAATTGATTAGCTTCTCCGGATCTTAGTTTCCTCTGCTTCACGGAGTTTGGGGGTGAATTAAATGAAATGATATTTTTCCAAAATGCCTAGCGCACTAGAGACTCCCGCAAATATTCCATGCTACTCTTGATCTGGCCTCTAGTTTTAGCACCATATGTGGGTAGTGCCCTCTACTGGTCTATAACAAGATTACAAGTCTCTTTGTAATTGGGTATTTTATTTAATCCACATAAGAAAGGATTTTATTTTACTTTTTCTCAATCAGAGGAGACGTGTATATGTTAAGTATATTGCATATCATTGAGGTGCTAAAAAGGAAATTACACATCAGGATCATAGCTTATAATGTTTCATATAATGTTTCCTAATGTTTCAAACTCGACCCTTGGAACAATCCTATTAAGTAGTTACTAGCTCCAAACAACCTCAGTGCAGTTAAATTAAATGTCCAAGACCGAGTATATAGTTAGTGGCCTTAAAAATAAGAGTTAGGAATCTCTCTCTGTTCAGCAAGACGCATAATCTTTCAATGATTTGACAATACTGTTTGGAAAATTTAGAACTATCTCCTTCCCACCCCATACTTCTCCTACAATATAAATACTGCTTCCATTGGTCTTAAAGGAAACATAAATCATCTTTCTTAAATGACAACAAAAAATGGCTAAAGTTCGGATTTCACTGTCATTCAAACAGAGATAGAAAAAGATAACTTTGTCTACGTAGCGTTTTGTGGGGAGTGGGCTAGCTTCTCATACAAGCCAATTTTGTTCTCCTTTTCAATTTAATTCTGCCATGCACTTTTTCTATCAAAGAATTAAACCCTTTAGCGTACACAGTCCACTCAACACAAACCGTTGCTCTAGATGTGTGTTTTTACATCCTTGACACTCCTATGCCTCCAAGCTTCCTCAACTGAGAAAGGCTTTGGCAGAAACGTTCCCAATTCTCCCACCAAGAAATTCTTCCCACAGCCCGGGCCACCGTGCAAACATACATTTGAGGCTCGTTTCTCTATCTTTTGTGGAAATCAAAGACTAGCCTTTCCTGTTTGGATCTGTTTACAACAGCAACCTAAGACTATTACAGAATTCAGCTAATTGTTTTCGGATGTTGCTCCTTAGTCTTTTTTTTTTTTTCCTTAAGGTTTTTAGTAGTTGTTAGTTTTTCCACTGGTTCCACCTGGTCAGGCCACAGGTGAAATATTTGTCTTTGTGAATTAAAGAATGTTCAGTGCAGGGTGTGCCTCCACAAAAACTGGGCTCTCCTAACCTGTGACGCTCCCTTGGACATAGTCCATGGCTCAGGGATGGTTTCTATGAGACTCACCGCATGAATTCAACATCCGGGTCTCCTACAGATGAAATTGTAAATAATTTTAAATATTCTCAAATGAAAGGCTGCAGTACACAGCCAATAAAATAGCAAAATTGTTGCTAAATCTCCTGTCCCTCCACACAGCTCTAGTGCTTTAAAGGAGTGATTTTAAAGCTTGCTTCCGTCAACTTCATGTCTGCCCCACACCCTTGCAAACTCAAGCAGAACAGTAGGTGAAGCTGATCAAAATATTGAAAAAGTCAACCCATGGAGAATTCTGATATCCACCACCCTGTCACCCTTAAGAATCACTACTCACTATTTTAAAATCATACAGGGAAGGAAGGGATGCTAAAGTCCTATACATATATTTCCTTAATCTTACAGGGTTTTTTTTTTTCATGATTTAGTGTTACTTAACAATGATGGTCTATGATTCAATTGTAAATACTATCTCTGAGTTTTTGATCCTTGGCCATGGGTCCCTGCTAAGAAAATAATTCACTATGATATTAATTAAGGATTTGGGATAGCGTCAATGTGTCAGAAAACCGACCTGGTGGCAAACTTTACGTTGGTAACTAAAGTACCCCAAGGCCTGGGTGCCTCAGTCAGTTAAGCATCTGCCTTCGGCTCAAGTCATGATCCCAGGGTCCTGAGATCGAGCCCCGCATCGGGCTCCCTGCTCTGCGGGAAGCCTGCTTCTCCCTCCGCCTGCCGCTCCCCCTGCTTGTTTGCCCACGCTCTCTCTCTCTCTGACAAATAAATAAATAAAATCTTTCAAAAATAAATGAATAAAGTATAGAGGAATTGTGTGCAAGATGGTATGGGGTAGATGATCTGTAAACTCAAAATTGGCTTTTGGGACTCTGTTTCAATAATGCTATAAAACTCAAAATTCCTTTAGAGGCCATTATTTCTGTCAAATCTCCAAACGAGTTTTAGGAATTTGAAGCACACCTCTTCATCTCTCTGCCTTCACCTTTCAGAGATTGTGTTTCAATGAAATCTCAAATGTGCCAGCAGGAAGTGGCGCAGGTGACTCACAGGATACAAATCACCTCTACTCTGTGAGTCAGGGCCAAGCCTACGTCCTTACACAATATTGGGGCACTGTGCGTGGGAGAGGTCGAGGATCCTCATCCGAATGGGGGTATCACTAAATGCCATGGGCCCCGAGGCACTCAGAAGTGCTTGCCCAACCATCAAGAGGAATGCCAGCAGTAGGAAATGTCCTTATTTCACATGGTTTCCTCTGACCTTGCTTCCTCACAACTACACCGAGGGGCTCATCTAGAAGGAGGCTGGGATTCGGTGATTGGCTGACCAGGCCAATTCTGCAAAGTCAATTGGCAATTCTCAGGGATAAAATGGCTCTCGTGAATAACAATGAAGCAAATCAAAAAATCAAAATGAGCCCAGGTAAAATGAGATAGGTTACAGAATGAAAAGAATGCACCTTATTTTCCCATCTTAAACTTTTAGAATATTTAGACTAGAACTATAAACTCATAATGAATCATAATATTTGCCCAGCCCAAACAGGTAGCAAAATCCACTTTGTTCACGCTTTTGGTGTGGTCACATGCCTCCCCTGCTCATGGACTGTTAGTTTCCTACCTTCTTCCATGGCAGTCTATAATTTGAGGATTTGTCTGTGACAGAGTAAGCTTGGCTTGTTAGGACTTGTGGGTGAATATGCCTTCAACATTTCCAAATGCCTTCTCATTTAAAATTAAAATCCACTATTAGAAAAGGTCTGGCTTCACCTTGGCACATCATCAGATCCTGAAAAGAACTACTGTCAGTGTTTCTTAGTGACAGCCTAACTTTCCAGAGAACTAGAGAGAGACAGAGTGAGAGAGAGAATATAAACCTTGCCTTTTTCCAGCCACCATCCTCTTTCTACGGTTTTTCAGTGTTAACCTTCTAACTAAGCTTCATTAAATAATGAATGCGAAAACAAACTAGAACTATTTCAAATAAAACTGGATGAAACCAGAAGTTGGTAGGTTAAGAAATAAGTATTTCTTTTAATTTTGAGTTTTAAAAGGTAGCCATAGGATCTTCCTTGTCAAATGGCAAGAAACGATTTAATAGGCCATGCTTTTTAATTCATAGGCATTAAATAATACTCTTCAGTTCTAGTAGTAATTCCTAAATCATACTTCAATGTGCTCATATATTTTAGTCAGCCTACAAGACCGTACTGAAAGCCATTCAATCAAGAAATCGGTAAGTTAAAATGTGAGGATATAGTTTATTTTACCCCAAAATGGATTTAAAGATGCATATCATACTCATAATGGAAGCGTTCTCATAAGAGAATGCATATCAACTCTTATGGAAAGTGTACAATTTATATTAATCTGGGTGTTTGGAATTTTTGGATGAAGAGCTCTAAATATAGGACTCTCATTCCCTAAAAGCTAAAGATTCTTCTCTAGAGTATTATTTCAAATGTGCTACCAGAAATATTTTTTTTCTTCAAGCTGTTCCATGGGGGAGTCTTTTTACAACCCCTTCTACATTCACTCCCTTCCATCTTGCTTCTCACACCCATCCCTACTGACCCAATTCGGAAATTTAAATTACTATCACATTACCGTTTTGAAAGAAAAATCTCCTAAACAGCAACAGTCTGGAATGTTTGCCATTTGCCTTCTTTTAATTATGGCCATATTGTGGACTGAAGCTTTGAATACTTAATGGTATTTTTAAAACTATATTGCCGATCGTATCATTCATTCTTTATAGAAGCCTACTGCCGCAAATGAATTCACAAAAAAATAGCTTTAGATAAGTGAGCATGAAAAACATGGGTGCATAGAAGGTAATTTTAAAAGCCTCAAAGTTAATTATTTTTCATTCATAGAAATCTGTGTAAGGCAACTAGCACTTTGGAAGCACTAAGAAATTTTATTTTGTGAAAACATATTTTTTGGTTAACATGGGAGACTTCAGTGAGAAACACATCCGCCTCTGTAGTATGATAGGAGGATGGAAAGGGCTTAGTTATACTCCATAAATGGGAACGAAGGGGAGTAGCATAGCCTAGACTTACTTCTAGTAACCACATGTCTCAAACTGTATTTGTTCAATACGTATTGAGATTTTTCTATATGTAAGAGATTGAACAAAATCTGAAAGGCAAATTAATGCAAAAGACAGAGTTCCTGTCCTCAGTAGAGTCAATAGGCTACAGACTTGTGGGTGGAGAGGAAAGGAGAGAATTCATAGGTGATGCCAAGTTCCTGCAAATACCAAGGACGATGGTGCCATGAGGAGAGTAAAAGACATGGGCAACCCAGTGGTTTTGGGTGGCATTTGCAGCTAGTGGACAGGAATGAGCAAAGGAATTTGAGTTTGTAGTTCCTATTTGATCTGTTTATATTTAGGAGGCATTTGGGAATACAGTTCTTGAATGAGAAATAAAAACGCACTTACGGAGTCCATTTGAAAGTCATATGTGGAAATACGACCATTAAAGGCATAGGGGCCATTCACATGTTCCAAGGGAAATAGTATGGAATGGAAAATACTAGAGCTTGGAGGAAGAAGTGACGAGGAATGAATAGAAATGGCCACGGAAACTGAAGGAAAAAGGAGGTTCAGTGTTGTGGGATCCAAGAGAGCACTGAGTTTTAAAAGGAGGCGTGGAGTGGTTAGCAACACAATGACCGTAAGATGTGTAAAGACTCATCTTTATTCAGGGCAACTGGCACTAAAATCAGCAATAAAAATTGCTAACTTGATTTTTTTTTTAAACACTAGCATTGATTTTGTATTTGCATCCAGCTTACCATTAATACTAATTTTGTTTGCCTTGGCAACTTGAGCACTCATTCAAACTGTGAATTTTGAGTGGAGATGTGTTATGGCAATGGAAAATACACGAAGCTAGTGGTTCTCAACCTGGAGTAATATTGTCAACCAGGGACACTTGGCAATGTCTGGAGACATTTTTGTCTGTCACGACTGGGTACGTGCTACTTACATCTAGCAGGTAGAGACCGGAGTTGCTACTAAACACACTGCAATGCATAGGAGAGCCCACAAGAAAAAATTATCTAGTCTGTAACGTAAACAGAGCTAAGGCTGGAAAAACCTGCACTAGACCCGAGGTACGGAGTCCACTTCTAGTTCAGGTAATACTTTCACCTCCCTGCAGCTGAGTTTTCTTATCTCTGAAAACAGACCTAAGGAGTGGGGTAGACTGGGGTGGGGGTGGGGGGGGAATGGAATTTAGATTAGATTACTCTAAGGTTCCTTTCATTTCTAAAACAATACTTCTCTTTCTCTTACTGACTATCCATCATCCAGTCATATCACTGCTTGTGCGCTCTCTCTCTCTCTCTCTCTCTCTCTCACACACACACACACACACACACACACACATATGCACAGTGCAGATATACTTAAATTTTATTAGGCATACCATCAGCGAATACAAACTATATCAAGTGATAGAAATAAGAAAAACAAGGAAGAAAAAATGTTAAACTTTATTATTAAACAGAATTGAATTTTCAACAACTATTGCTTCGTCTTGAAAGAGTTTGCTTCTCAAGCACATTTTCAAAAAACAGCTTTCAAGTCTACCCGTGGTGGTGAAGACTCTGAAGAGAGGGCCATTCGAATCATCCATCCAACAATCACGCAGAGTGTTTTAGTCAATACGGATGGTCAAAGAGGAACATGGCAGGATTCAGGAGACGCAGGGCTGACACACACAGTGGGATGCGAAGAGGGCAGGACCAGGGATGCGAGCGTTGCAAAGGAGACCAAGACAGGCTGCAAGTTTACTTTGGAGTGGTGGGAGAAAGGAGGAGGCCGGTAACTGAGAAGGCTTCATACTTCTCTTCGGTCTTAAAGGATGAGTAGAGCTTGCACTGAAAGTGAAGTGTCAGCTCGCACAGTAGGGGGCCCGGTGTATTCGGACACGGAAACTTACACGCTGGGTTACTCACTTCCTTGGAAGTATGTTTCCTCATTTGAAATATGGGAATGACAATACATTTCCTAGCTAAAAGGGCGTTATTATAAAGATCCAATGAGGCTAAGACAGTACTTGATGATGATGATAATAGCTCTAATTTTAAAAGTGCTTTTTTATTATTTTATAATAGCATCATGTTTATCATATCTATATACAAAAACCTGACAACCTAGCTATGATCTTCATTTTATAGATGAGAAAACTGAGACTCAAAGAGGAATAAATCTTCTTAAAAGTATAAAATAAAGAAACAGAGGTATGGAATCTGTGTTCTTTACACTCTGTCTCTTGACTCAAAACTATAAAGTCTGACATATATAAACATGTGTGTGTTTATATATAAATATGAGTGGGGGGCTCCCCCCCTCCCTTTTCCTAAGGCTATTTTCAGGAGGGTTTGTATTTAGCTCACTTTCATGCCTCAAATTTAAAATTCAGGATTTTTGACCTAAGAAATTAAGGGATATCATTTTTTTCAGGACAATTATCAAATCGTCTTGTGTATCATAAATACTATTACAGGGGTGCCTGGGTGGCTCAGTTGGTTAAGCATCTGGCTCTTGGTTTCGGCTGCGGTGGTGGTCTCGTGGGAACAAACCCTGGGACCAGCTCTGAGTGCAAAGTCTGCTTGGGATTCTCGCTCTCCTTCACCCTCTGCCCCAACCCCCCACACCACCCTATTCCCCTGCTCTCTGTCTCTCTCTCTGAAATGAATGAATAAATCTTTAAAAGAAAGTACTATTATAAATAGTATCCATGTTAACGAAATCATGGCTTTAACCTAGAATGTCACCAAATCTCTATTTGCCCTGTAACTAAACACCCAGCTTTACATAAACTGCATTGCCAGAGGACACTGAATCAGTGACATTACTTCATTTTTCAAAGGTTCCAGAGTTGCCATACCAAGGATGGCTGTCAGGGTGCTCCTCCCTAAGGATCTCTCCTGTTAGGGCTTTGGGGAGTCTTCCCATTGTCTTCCAAAGGAATGTTCCAGGCAGCAGTCACAGCCCTATTACTTAGACCATTTGCATAGGCCTATATTCAGAGTGAAGCCTGACAGTTGTGGGAACCACAGCTTAACCTACAGTCTCTTTGAAGAGGATTTCTTACATGCCATTTGCATCTCTTAACCATCATTAACCAGGAAATCTAAGATTCTTGGGCAAAACGGACAGAAGGCATTCAAATTCAATTTTTCCAAAGCAACTAGGTGAATATTGTCCTTTTTTCTTTTTTAACCAAGGAAGCATGTTTATTTTCTCACTCTTAACAGAAATATGCTATAGGGGTGCATGGATAGTGCAGTGGGTTGGGCGTCTGACTCGTGGTTTCAGCTCAGGGGGTGATCTCAGGGTCGTGGGATCCAGCCCATGTGGGTTCCAGGCTTAGTGGGAAGTCTGTTTAGGACCCTCTCTCCCTCTCCTCTGCCCCTGTCTGCTGTGCTCTCTCTCTCTCTCTCTCTCTCTCTCTAAAATAAATACATCTTGGGGCACCTGGGTGGCTCAGATGGTTAAGCGTCTGCCTTTGGCTCAGGTCATGGTCCCAGGGTCCTGGGATCGAGCCCCGCGTCCCAGCTCCTGGCTCAGTGGGGGGCCTGCTTCTCCCTCTCCCTCCGCCTCTCCCCTGCTCATGCTCTCTCTCTCTCTCTCTCTCTCTCTGTATCTCTGTGTCTCAAATGAATAAATAAAATCTTTAAAAAAATAATAAATAAAATCTTTTAAAAAAATGTGCTGTAGATTCCAACTTAGTCCCTTATTAATACTACATTAAATTCACAATACTATAAAAAGCTACAAGGAATAAAAAAGACATAGATACCCTTCTCCTTGATTGATTTACTTAATATACATCTAGGCAAATGCAGAAATAAGGCCTCAGTCAAATGATGTAATGACTACTTGGGAATAAAAGTCCTATCCTGGGAACGGTGTGGATTAAAAATGCCGAATATGGGTTAAGTAAAAATTCAACATGTTTTAGCACAGCTTAAGAAAACAGTCACGTCCTTTCTGTGCCTGATTTTGAGTGATACCATAAAGATACCATTCTTGTACATATGCTTGTCCCCATAACAGGTTCAAAGCCTTGGGGCAGCCCCCAGACTACCCTGAAACTTCTGCATTAGAACCTGTAATTTTTATTATGTTTCTGATAATCCTAAGACCCTTTGGCTCCTCACACATTATTCCAGAACAACCGTGCCATTTACTATCATCTCTAAGTATCTGACTTCACTTAGGGTTAGTCTCTTCATTTGTCACAGGGCTAATCATACCTACCTCATACAGTGATAATTTTTTTAAAGATTTTATTTATTTATTTGACAGAGAGAGAGTGAGAGAGAGAGAGAGAGAGAGAGAGAGAGAGAGCACAAGCGGGGGAGGGGGCGGCAGGCAGAAGGAGAGGGAGAAGCAGGCTCCCCGCTAAGCAGGGAGCCTGATGCGGGGCTCGATCCCAGGACCCCAGGATCATGACCTGAGCCGAAGGCAGAAACGACTAAGCCACCCAGGCACCCCTCATACAGTGATTTTTAAGGAATAAATGAGATGATACATATAAAGCACTTAACACACAACATGGTTAGCTCACAGTAGGCATTTGGTAACTGTTCATTTCTTTCCCACCTCCTGGATTTGAGCCCCAGTGCTGAACCACACACCTCAATTACCCAAATTGTTCACATGGTAAGATGATGGAGGAAGGCAGGTTAGGTGGTGTCAACACTCAGGCAATTCATAAACTCTCAGGGCCAACAGAAAAGATCTGAGCTGAGCCAATGTCTCATTGAGACCTGTGCTTCTCATATTCTCAGGAAAGAATGTTTGTTCTGCTCAGTTCTCTGTCATTGTACAATGAAGTAGGACTAAACTGTCTTGGAGATGGTATTCAGGAACATGATCAAAAGCCCATTTGGGTATCAATGAAAATGTTGGCTTTTAGATAGAGAGCCTTTCTAAACATTAATTGCAGAACTCAAGATGAAAATTTCTCGTCTTTGCTCTGGACCAATCACAAGATTAGAAATGGTATTTCAGTTCTAAAATTGTAGATTACTTATAAATGTGTTCTCTAGTTTGGGGAATCTCAATCCTTTTACTTAGAATTCAGTAAACTAAAAGTGCCAGCAAATCCAGGTGTGAACTTTCTCAGTTTAGGCCTGCTTTTCTAGGGCAACTTGGGTCATACTTTCCCATTATAGAAAGCAAGAACGTCAATATCAAATATTTACGAAATTTAAAAGTAACCAAGTGATCATATGAATGTGTAGCAATTTAAATCTGCAATGTATTTGAGACCGAGGATGAAACTGAAGGCATCTACATTTTTTCCAGTCATAAATAGACATAAATTCCACACACACAAAAAAGCCATAACAAAATATTTGCTGAAATCTGAAATAAACATCTTCTTTTGAAGAACAGACATTTGGGAAAAGTATTTCCAGGTAATCTTTTGTTTGGCGTGGGGAGGCAATTTCAGAAATGCCAGGTGGCCTTGTCTTTTTTACATGTGCTCTGGAATAAAGCTACTGGACTTGCAGACCTGATCAGAGTATAGAGATCTGATAGAGAACTTCAAACAGGAACTTTCCTAGTGGCAGAGAAATATCTAAACAAACTGGGAAAACAGAAACTGACCTAGCTCATTTGGAAATGGGCTTGGCGGCTGATGAAATAGGTGAACTATAATTAAGTAATGCAATAAAGGAGTTAAACTCTTTCATGACAACAAAAACACACACAACACACTCTCTAGGTGGGTAGTAACCAGGTTATTCATAGGCTCTTGCTGTCTCAAATTAGAATATTCAATGAGTGGCCCAGAACCACACTGGCATTGTTCAGACGCAACCCTACAGGTAGAAAGAAAAAAAAAAAAAAGCACTGAGCCATTCTGACCTCTAGGTTAATTTCTAACTCTAGGAAGACTGTCACCTTTCCAATTGTATTCTTTCCACGGAGCCTTCAAAACAAAGATAGCAAAGCCACATTATTTACTGCGAATCTTCTAGCAAGTCATTCTTAGCACAGTTTTGGCAGAAACCACAGATCCAGTTTCTACTTCTGTTCCTAAACATGTATAAGTAAGTTCCAACTATGCAGGGTATGCATGTCATTAGGTCTCCAGCCCTGAGATAAGGCGTGTCGAAATAATAATTTAACTGTCACATCCTGCATAGGTAGAGTTAATTTGTTAGGGGAATTTGCCCCACTGCAACCCCAGAAGGAATGTGAGGCTGGCAACTTTTATTTCCTTATTAAAATTTTCCTATAGACATATGAGGAATTAGACAGAAACGATATCTTTTTCAAACCAGAAGGCTCACGAAGGATTTCTTTTCCTGTCCGCAATATCTAAATCATCTCAAATAAAAAGGCAGGCATTAAAATGCACTCATCAATTACTGGCGATGGGGAGCAATAAGCAGCAAGAGAAAAGTGCCGGCCCAGCCTCCCTGGGTGCGGGCTTTCGGGAGGAAATCGGAAGCCTCAAGGTGTTGGGGGTCCGGGGGCTGGGAGCAGCGCCAGGCGGCGCCCCGGCCCCTCCAGCTCCAGGTAGGCTTTTAATTCTGTGGCTCCTGGAGCTCCCGCAAAGCTGCCACCCGCGTGCGCCCTCGCCCCCAGAAACTTAACCAGACTTGCTGGAGAAAACTGAGGTGGCTCTGGTCTCTACTCCCGCCCCCTTCCCTCTCCCGGCAACAAGAAAGAACAAAACTTGAAATGTTAACAGTGCTTCCCCGGTCTCGGGATTTCTAGAACTGGCAGCTTCAAAAGAAAGAAACAAAGGCTTTTCAACTTTTTATTTTGCCTATTACGGAGCCTGCATTAATTCCTGCTGCATAACAATAGTTCATTTTTCAATGAAAGACATTCGTAACCCCGCTTTCCCGCCTTCCCCATCCCACCGCACTCCATCCCCGGCTAGAGGGCCACCCGCACGCGCCGAACCAGAGTCGTCGTTTGAAACGGGGGCCCCCTCAGCCTGGGGGCAAGCTCCGGGCTGTCGCGACCGAGGCCGGCGGGCGGGTGCGGGCCCGGGGCGGCGGGGCGAGGCGCGCGAGCTCTTACCCAGGCACAGCAGCAGTGCGGGGACGCGGCCGGCGCGGCGCGGCTCCATCCTCCTTCCCGCGGCGGGCGGCGGCGCGGCGCGGGCTCCGGGGCCGGGCGGCGGGCGGCGGGCGCACCGGCGGGGGCGGAAACGCGCGGGGCTGCGGCGCGGCGGAGAGAGCCTGGAGGGGCCACGCGACGGCCGCGTCCCTCTGACACCCGGTGTGTCCGGCGAGTGAGCTCCACGGCCGGGCGCTTCGACCTTTATAGCTCCGGGGAGGGGCCTCGGCCCCGGGACATAGTAGCGGGGTGAGGTACAAAGAGCCCAGAGTTTCGTAAGAGGCCGCGTGGGAGGAGTGGCCAGAGACTGTCCGGATGTCATCCTCCCTTTCTGAACACCTGAGAGTGCTTGAGGAATGAAAAAGTGCCCTTCTGATTAGCCGGGGACTACTCCCCAAACTTTTCCATCTGCTTCTCCGACTCTGCGGAAGGAGGTGGCGAGCGTGGACCAGACGGATCGGTTTGCTCTGTGGGGTCACCTGCCCTGGAGTGGGTGGCTTTAGTTGCTCTGGGTGACAGGCCTAACTTGAATCCGTCCGTCTACCAGCCAGGGTTGGCAATCCAGTAGGCGCTTTTGGAGAGCCGTGCGCGTGAGGGACTTGAAGTTTGTCTTTCCCATCCACGCCTTCCTTCCCAGCAGCTCGGCTTCCAGCTAGGGGCAGGCATTTATGGCTTCAAAGTGTAGTCATGAGGAGAAGCCCTAAATTAGCTTTTCTCTGTCCTGTTTGCCATCCATCAGCCTGCAGCTTTTGCTTCGCCGAATGTTGCCGTATTCCTCTCTCTCCCCGGTACAGAATCTTCCCATGACGTTCCATTGCCTTTCAAACAAGGCCTGTCAAGATGTGGACCAAACCAGTCTTTTCAACCTCGGCTCCCACTACTAGTTCACCAGACAAACGGTCTCACTGGCCTCAGCCAGGCCGGAAAACTCTATGCCTTTGCTTACTCCTGCTCTCCTGCCTTTGCGGATGGGGCAATGGCTGCTTTTTCCTGGCGCTAGTGAAATCCTTCTCAGTTTGCTGTTTCTCCCGAAGGGCCTGGATTTCTTGAGCCCACAGGGATCTCTTTTCACTCTGACCTCTTACAGCTTGCTCTGCCCCCTAGGCTTATAGAATTCTAGATCTGGTACTTCACATGTGATGAAACCCCTTTCTATTGTTTTGTTTTGTTTTTCTTGTTTGTAAGCCTTATGTTCAGATCTGTATGAATACATAAATTGTCTTACCTTTTCTTGTATTTCCTGTAGGGCATAAGAAGTGAGTCAATTTAACAGTAATGAAAACATATTTGAATAGAAAGTAGAATCTGCTGGGTGATGATAGCTCCTTACCTGTCTATGTTTTAATGGTTTTCTTCTTATTAATTCTTTCCCTTTTTTGGTTTGCTTGTTCGTTTGTTTTTTTTAATCTTGGCCTTTTTCTTCCTCACCCCAAGGGGTGCCTGGTAATGTCCAGAACTCTCACATTGGAAACAACTACTTCGTCCTCTCAGTGGCAAAGATCATGGGTTTTACATCTAGACTTGTCTGCATGTGAATCCTTGGATGACTTATTTCATCTCTCTCAGTTTCCTCATATGTAAAATATGGATAATAATAGTATTTAACTCATAGGAAGATAATGAAAGTGCTTACCATAGTGCCTAGCATAAAGCTCACATGCATTAAAAATACTTATTACCGTACATCAACACTGATGCATAGGATGATGGTACTTGGTCAGTATTCATGAGTTAAGTGAATTAATGAACGGTAGGTTAGAGATAGGATTTTGAGTTCCTAAGTCTAGCTTCTGAATCTACCTGGAAAACAGGCAGTAAGCAACTTCTTACTTAGCTGCTTTTTTGTAAAAGAACTAGTGGAGCCAGGAAAGATGATCGTAGTCATGGGTTAGCTTTCTGGAGCATTGATAGGGATCACAAGTTTGGTAAATTCGAATTTGGAAAAGGGACCCACCGCTGGCTACATAATGCCTTTTTGCAGATCGCATTGGGAAAAGAGGGAGCTCAAGGGTCTCAAAAACTGGAGCAGAATTCTTAAGAATGGGGTGTCAGCTGGAAATGTTTCCTTATTCTGCACAAGGATGCTGTCAGATACTTGCAAGGAGTGACAGGAAGAAGGATCTTATTAGTCCCGATTAATATCCTGTTTCATCAAATACGGTGTCGTGCTTTGTGCTCAAAAGAAGGATGGGGTGGGAAGGCACTGGGGAGAATGGGGTCAGGGTGCAACAGTCAACTCCGTGGTATTGATACGTGGGGAGGAATTTTTTCACTTTGTAGCTGATACCTTGCAAGCATGAGATGTCATCACGAAAAAATCCCTGTGCTTCTCCCAAAATTTTCCATGGCAGTGTGCTCTCCTCTGTGCTGATTTCACATGGTGTGAAGAAATCTTTTCTTTATTGGTTCTATGTTTACTCAATTTTCTAGCCATTAGTTTTTGAGAATGACTCCGTCATGACACATCAGGGAATATTTGTCGCTGCCTCTGCAAAACAGTCTTCTTTTTTTTTTTTAATAATTGGATACAATTTTCATTAATCGTTCATTTAAATATACATATACATAGTCTGAAGTACAATCATAATACCTCTTAAAGGCACAAAACATAGTTGAAGATAGGACAGTTCAAGAAGACAATAATCAAGTCATAGGGAATTTCTTAGCTAGGAAGTGACTTAGAGACATCAGTTAGATCAGTAGTTCCCAATCTGAGCAACGCTGCATTGCGATTATTTTTCCAAGGGGTTAGTAAGTCTAAGTAATATCTATAGACTAAATACATAATATAGCTATCTAATGCTGGTTTAATGTATTGAGCCTTTATTGTGATGATTAAAACATATTCCTTTTAAATTGATCCTGAATTCAAGGTGGCTTGGTGGCGTATGGTTTTCAGTTGATACACAACTAACCTGTAACCACCATGGGGGGCGGGGGAGGATAGGTCCTAAAAATAAGGCCTGTGAGAAACCTAGACTAGCAGCGTACACGTATAGGCCCAAACTGGTATCAGCACGACCGACTGCAGCCAGAGCGGGCCCTGGGGCCTGACCAGAGAGCCAGCATCTAGCCTCAGACAAGAACTGAGAAAGTTTGCAATTCTTTCATCTCTTGCTTTTTCCCTAAAGTTAGCGCTCTTTGGGACTGCAGATGGCACTTGTTTATTATGAAATCACTGCTTTTCAAACTGACAACTACGCATACCTACTTTGGTGAATTAGCTTTTATATGATACAAAATGTTTAAAGTCTTTTATTAGCTAGTGCTTCACAAGAACCACAGAGGTGGAATGGTTTTGGATTGCTTTAATACAGGGAAGGCATTGACAAATCCAGGAAAGTGTCCAAGATCAGATTGCTAAATTTAATATTTAAAATATAAGACCTGCCTGGGTGGCTCAAGTCGGTTGAGCATTGGACTCTTGACTTTGGCTCAGGTTGTGATCTCAAGGTCTGGGATTGAGCCCCAAGTCTGGCTCCATGCTCGGGGGAAGAGTCTGCTTGAGATTCTGTCCCTCTCCCTCTGCTCCTCCCTCTGCTCTCTCTCACTCTCTCTCTCTCTGACTCTCAAATAAATAAATAAAATCTTTAAAAAAATAATATGAGAACTTGAACATGAATTCTATTCTGTCAGATGCCAACATTTGAAAAAACGGATTTTATTCTAAATTTAGTCATATGGGGCCTTTTTAACAAGTTCCATTTGAATGAAGAATTTATGTCTTTTATGATAATGGTTTAAATATATGCTTAAATTAATAATATCATATAAAATACAAATAAAGCACAAATTTCCAAGCAAAATTCTTGGCTCCCTGTTTCCCCATAACTTCCATGGCACAGTGACTGTTTTGCTTTTCTCCTTGACCAACAATCAACAGAATACAATGCTATTTAGGCACATGTCTCGTTTATTCATTTGTTCAGCAAATATTTATTGAATGTCTCCGTAATGGCATTATTATATTGATATAGGTCAATAGAGATATACAGTTACTTCCCTGAATCCAAAGAACTTTTAATCCACCTAGAGATAAAACAGAGAAAAGGAGAAGCACATATTGAATGTAGTGATAGTCTCTTTTATTTAAATAGCCTCCATCATAGACTTTTTAAAAAGGGTCTTTTTCTCTGGATTAATTCATTTTTAATTGAGAAGTAGATTAAGAATTCAAAATGGAGGGGTGCCTGGGTGGCTAAGTTGGTTAAGTGTCTGCTTTTGGCTCAGGTCATGATCCCAGAGTCCCAGGGTCCTGGGACTGAGCCTGCATCTGGCTCCCTGCTCAAGGAGGCGTCTGTTTCTCCCTCTCCCTCCGCCCCTCCCCTCCACTTGTGCTCTCTCTCCTGTCTCTCAAATAAATAAATAAAATCTTAAAAAAAAGTGAATTCAAAATGGAAAGTTCCCTTGTTTTTCTTTCAGTGTATAATTAAAGAAGTAGAAAAAAATAGAAATTGAGAATGTTTTCATGTCTACTAAATAGTAAATTACATTTTCTCATTGATTGACCTGATAATCTGAGGTTTTTCTTAAATTAAAAGTGATTCCGGGGCTCCTGGCTGGCTCAGTCAGGAGGGCATGCAACTCTCAACCCTGGGATTGTGAGTTCATGTCCCACGTTGGTATAGAGATTACTTAAAAATAAAATCTATAAAAGAATGAGTGATTCCAACAGATTTAAAAATTTACATAGCATTTAAATGTTCAATGAATGGTGTGGATGGCTAATTCGCTGATTAGATGAGCAGAGTCACTAAAAACAGTATCTTCTGTTTGTAGTTTAATTTGGATACAGAACTATAGGTGGAAAGGAACATGAAAGTAGTTGATATTTGTTCTTAAATCTAAATGAGATGAGCCTAATAATACTACTACTAATAGCAAATAATATTCATAACTAACATTTTTAACTCACTCGGGAGCTTAAGATACATTTGCTTACTAATTCCTCAAAGTAACCCTATATTTTATTCCCCCTTTACAGATGAGACTAAGGCAAAAAATATTAAGAAATTGGTGCAAGGCCCTTCAGCTCATAAACAACAGAGACAGGATTCAGATCAGACAGCCTGATGACAGCCAGGACTACGCTCCTCACCACACATTCCATTGGTTTGATCTGTAACATTTAGTGTGCTGAAAGTGCAGGGTTTGCCCTATGTTCCATTCTGTCATATATTTTCATTAAAATCCACGTTTCTGGGGGTCTCTAGTCTCCGATTACTTGCAAAGAGCATTCATGTCCCTTTGCAGATAGTTTTTATACCCTTTTATTAGAAAGAACATCTATGTTATTTTCCTATTAAGGAGAAAATCACACACACACACACACACACACACACACACACACACACACAGGGAGAAAATCACGGGTGCCAGTCTTCCAGCTTCCAATGTCAAAGCACTCGTTAATCTCACTTTTTCACTGTTCATTGTGCTTATGGAAAACATGTTATTCTAAAAACGTCACATTGAAATGGCATCTGTGAATCTAGCAACGGAATCCCCCGAAAAATCACTCTAGAATCCCAGAATGTAAAAAGTTCCAGATACGATATGATCTGAGGAGCTGCTGATGCTGAGGTTGCTGCTGCTCGGACTTGCCCTGAGTTGTGCCCTAATAATAGAAAAGCCTCCCCTCCTGTCACGCATGTGTGCCCACAGAGCATTAATCACACACGTAGTGATGATGAATTAGGAATGCAGCTATCCCTATTTAAAGCATTGCTGTTTCACATTGAGCTAACGCCTACTTGCTTGTAATCAACCAATCGTGCCCCGCATCCCTGCTGCTACTCCTTCAACATTTTACATTAAAATGTTAACTTTCACAGAGTCATTGATTCAATGATCATCTCACGTTTGGTCACTCAACAAACATTTTATGTCTCATACCATCACAAATCGGTCTTTGAGAAACTTTGCATTGTATTGCTAACATATTTGTGTGATCATTGTAGGATTACATATGGATTTACATGGTTTTAGAAGTTTTGAATGTTAATGTTCTTCTTAGGTGTGGAAAAAGGAGAAACTATACACATCAGACATTTCAACCTGAAACTGTCTTGTCTTTCAATCTCCCAAAGTTACCTGAATTGCTTTCTAAATTTAAGTCTCAATAAACTTTACTTTATGAAGACTCTAGGGGTAAAAATATCTAGAAGACAGAATGGAATGCCACAAAAATCCTGGGAGGGTTTTATGATTGATACTCTTTTCTTTGTTTAGCACTACTACTCACAAACAAGTAAGAAATTGCTAGCAAAAGCAACAAAACAATAACTATTAAAGTCTTTATGTTAATTGTATTGTATATTACTGGTAATATTTGACTTGGAAAATCTGGCCAATAAAATTACAAATAAATAAGATTATACTGTATCTTGCAATGCACCCTCTGTATAAGGAATTATTTATGTAAATTGTTAATATTTTGTTGTTTGGCTGGCAAGACGCAGGTTCTCACCCATGGCTGCACTTCAAAATCACTTGGTCAGCTTCAGAAAAAGTAGACACTTGCGCCTTACCTTCCCAGAGATTCTGACTCATTTGGTTTTGGAAAGGCCTCAAGTAAATGTATTTTTACCAACAGACAGCCTGATGCTTTAGCTAAAATACAGAAGAAGAGAAATAATACTAACACACACATTTTAGATTCAAGTTCTAGTCCTGACTGAAAATAAGTTGGTGGGTGATTTTGTATAGGTCATTTAACTTCTCTGAGCCAGGCTCTTCTCGTCCTTAAAACGCAGGTTTGAACTACCCGATGTCTAATGGAATGGCTTTGTAGGACCTCTGTAATATGGTACTAAGATGGAACCACAGCTTTATTATCTCTCAACTGTGCCTTTTAGCATTGAGCAATTTTAAGCAAGTGTGTAAAGGCATTGGCTTAAATATCCCAGAGTGATCACAGAGATAATGTCCTCAGGATATGCAAAAGTAGTTCATCTTATAAACAGGTTTCTCCAGTTTTCTAAAATCTTGCCTCAATCTCCCCTGGATCTTTGCTTAGGCCTTGTTTTCCTTTTTTTTTTAATTTCCTTCCTGGGGCACCTGGGTGGCTCAGTCGGTTGAACGTCCAACTCTTAATCTCAGCTCAGGTCTCCATCTCAGGATTGTGAGTTCAAGCCCCGTGTTGGGCTCTAAACTGGACGTGGAGCCTACTAAAAAAATAAAATAAAAAATAAAAAAATAAAAAATAAAATTCTTCCCTTTGCTCACAACTTAAGAATCATGAATTTCACACACACATATGCACACACACACACACACACACACACACAAACCTTGGAAATTAGAAACTAGAAAATCTAGGTCCCATTGCAGATAAAGAGGACTGTATTATTAAGGACCCAAACCATATTCATAAAGTTTCACTTTTTTTTTTAGAGATTTTATTTATTTATTTGACAGAGAGAGAGACAGCGAGAGAAGGAACACAAGCAGTGGGGAGTGGGGAGCCCGATGCGGGGCTCAATCCCAGGACCCTGAGATCATGACCTGAGCCGAAGGCAGACGCTTAACCATCTGAGCCACCCAGGCGCCCCGGAAGTATCACTTTCTGGTGGAAAACCAATGTAAGACTTAGAGAAAATTGTTTCTGTCTTTCATTCAGCTCAGTATTTTCATGGGACTCAAATGAGATAATGCTTAGTAAACCTGTGATATTGATTGCTGATATTAATAAATATCAGACATGTATTTAGTGCCTGGATATCTAACAAAGTCAAAGAAGTTTAGAGGACAGCCAGGCTGGTGCTGCATTCCCAAAGCAGAAAGAGGAAGTGGAAGTCCCAAAGAGGAGGCAGACACATCATTAGATGAAACAGTGAGGTCAAGACAATAGGAATGGAGGAAGAGATTTAACAATTATGAGGTCACTGGTAACCTTTCGGGAGAAAGTTCAGTCAAATAGGACAGAAGTCAATACCAAATATTACCATCGGAATGGTGTCTTCTGTGAGCCTCAACACAGGCCTCTCATAAATGGTCAAAACCAAGTGTAAAACTCACGTAATAGAGATGATAGTGTGTGTGTGTGTGATACAAACAACAGATCTTTTATACATACATGTATGTGTACACACATAAATATTTATACATATATATAGTATTCTGTTGTGTCTTCAGTGAGGGCAATAGCTGACTTTAGAGAATCAGGCATGAGTCAACTTCCTCAGTGTTTATACAGTGCTGTGGAACATACACTGATTTGGACTTCCAACATAAAATCAGAAAAATGATGACAGGAAAAGAATATCAGTGTTACCATTCCTCGACGCTACTCTCAAGTTCCTGAGGCTCTTGGACTCTCAATCCAGGCTCAATATCCTTCAAAACTCCTCTCATCTCACCAATCAACCCCACAAACTCCCTGGTGCAGGATTAATTTTCCTTCCGCTAAGGGCATCTCCTAACACATACCTCTTTGTGAAATCCACTTATCATTCTACCTTTGTACCAGAGGAAACAGTATTTCAGATCGATTCTTCCTGGTTTAGTGCAACTGCATTCCTTAGACTTTATGAAAAATGAAGTTAAATAAAACCCAAGCTCTCACCAAAAGAAAACCCGAGTTTTACATGAATCTTGAGCCAATTTCCCAGGGGCCTTCCGTACCCTCCCTATATGACAGAGTGTGTCTTTGGATTTGGAAAGCATATCACCCATATGCTGCTGTGGGTTTGCAGCTACCCTGTGCTGGCCAGTCTCGCAGGTAATATTATGGCCCCAAAGATGAAACCTTCTGCTCTTGGTTACAATATCTGTTGTGTCATAAAACTTACCAGTTCTTCATGCATTTGCTTCTTTGCTTCTCCCACTAAGAGATAAATTCTATGAGGAGAGGATCAACAACTATGCTTATTGAGTAATGTATATGCTGGGCCATGCTCTAAAGCACGAAGTTAAAAATTTTAGAACAGTGCCTGGCAAATAGAAGTTCCTCAATGGGCATTGACTATTGTTAACTGTGAGTGGTGATTTAAAAGTCGTGTTCTCTTTTTTTTTTGTCATTTTTATTTTTAAGTAATCTCTACACCCAACTTGGGGCTCTAACCTATAACCCTGAGATCGAGAGTCGCATGCTCTACGGACTGAGCCAGCCAGGTGCCCCTAAAGGTAGAATTCTCAATACCAAATTCAAATATTCTTGAGGTTGAAGTGATGCCTTACTTGTGTTTGGATAACCCGCTGCCTCTAGTTTGGTGTCTTGCATATAGTCGGTACCACATACATACCTGTTGAATGAATTTGTTGATTACCAAAGCTGAATTCCATATTATAAATTATAGGAAGAGAAGGAAATTATGTTGGGACTCAGTTGTCCTAGATTTGGTAGTGATCAGACATTATGATGTTAATAATTATTGCCATTGTAATTCCTATTATATTAATGATGGGCATATTATCTCAACGAGCTCCTAGACAGGTTTGTTAGACACCCATGAATCAGATTTAGGGCTGATGGTGAGGAAGCTTTGTCCATTAAACAGCCCTCTTAGCATTACTTCTCTGCATTCTTCAGTACTACTCGCAAGTCACAATGCCATGATGGGTTTGGGGTGGACCACTAAAAGCCTATTGATCAGAAGAAATACTTTAAGCAATCTTCAGAATATGCTTAATATCTTGAGCCTCACTGAGAACTGGTCAGATGATGAAATGAATCATTTTCAGAAAACACTGCAGCTTCCTTCTATTGGAAACCCACCAAGTAGGAGTTCAACCAACCCAAGACCCTGTGCTCCATGTGAAAAAAGACCTGCTAACATTTGGATGCCCGTTACTACGAAAATGAACACAGGAATGATCCTGAGACCTGAAAGATGAATATATCTGCAATGTCATTAAGAGAAGTGGCATCACCAACTCCATGGATTAACTAAGTTATTGTTATTGCCACTTTTTCCATTTGAAGTGTCTGCATCCCTCGCTGATTTACAAGGGACTTAGCAACCTTGGTAGAGGGCATAAGGCAGCCCAAATTCTTCAGCAATCTTAGGCTTGACATTAAAACACTTCTTTTGGTAGACAGGAAACCATTTTAGGATGGCACTTATAATTAATAAATTATTAAAAATTAAATAAATCATACTGCTTTTTTGACCCAGCTACTTCTTTTTCTTGCTAACAAAGATTCTTGCTTCCAACTTCCTCACCGATTGGCCTATACATGTGTTCAGTCATAAATGTTTTTTCTAACTAGAGTTCCATTATTTTACAAAGAGTTGTCATCACAAAACCATTTTACCAAAATGTTATCATTTTCATGAGGTTTCTCAACCTCACGAAGCAGGTAGACTTTTCTTGACTGAGACCTGAATCATTTTACATTATGATGCAGCATACCCAGGAATATATATTCATATATATATCTGAAATAAATATTTCAAAAGCAATACTTTATCTTGCTCAGGTGCACTCTTGTTCAGATCACTCAGGCTATGTCTTCTATTTTATTTTATGTGAAAGATTTAAAAAATAGCAGAGACTCATTAAAATTTATTTAATGACACATTGATTGGGTACAATATGCAATTTGGAAGAAAAACAAGTAAATCAGCGGTGATTTTCCTGTGGACCCTGGAGCCCAAGAGCTATGTGAGGGGGTGGGGGACTCAGAGTCTCTTTGGTGGTCAAAGATGAGAGAAAGACCATATGATCCTGGAGTGGATGGATTCTATGTTCTCACTCTCACTTTTGATAACGTTTTGTTACGTATACAGGTCTGCCACATAAAATTTCATTTAAAGAAACATATCATTGGTTAAAATGTTTGGCAATTACCTCTGTACATTATAATTTCCTTAACTTATAGGTCAAATTCTGTTCGGACAAAAATCACTGCTTCTGAAATCACTATAAAAAATAAAAGATTTCCCATATGATGTTCTGTTTACTTCAAATACTTCAAGTACTCTAGGCACAAAGTTGCAGTAAACTCAAGTGTTTGCCTAGGTCCTTAGAATTTTTTTATAATACAACTTTCCTTACATTTCCTGACATTTTATATCTGGCATCAGAATCTTGGAATTTATATTATTAGCTTGTGTTATTCTGGTTAGATAATTTACATGGATTTCAATCCCTTTGCTCAAAACTCATTGCTAAATTTTGAGTGGTCACTGTTTTTGTTTCTGACAAGTGACTATATGTTATTCTTTAAAGGTTAGGATCGTTTACTGATTGCTTTATTCTTCATGCTTTTTCAGATAAAGAGTATTTCGTTTCAGTCAATGGGAAAATTCTAATATTTCTTTAGACATTATCAGTTCATCAAAAATGGGGAGAGATTGTTCCCAGAAAGGTATATGATATTTCAAGCACAAAAGTGACATCCCACAGTTTTAAACTAATTGGAAAGAATTTAGAATGGTTATTAGAACTTCCTAAAACTACATGTCTTTGGAACAAGGACACAAAACCAGTTTATAAAGATGACTCAAGATTGGGATGGAGTTGGGAGAAGAGAGGCGTAGGAAGCAAAAGAAAGGAGAGAACTTGTACTGACTGAATATTCACTATGTGTGAAACATTAAGCTAAGAGCATGACACATATTCTTACTTTTAATCCTACAACAACCTACCGAGTAGATGTAA
Source organism: Callorhinus ursinus (assembly GCF_003265705.2). Taxonomy (NCBI): domain Eukaryota; kingdom Metazoa; phylum Chordata; class Mammalia; order Carnivora; family Otariidae; genus Callorhinus; species Callorhinus ursinus. Next base: position 59,157,240 of record NW_027397066.1, on the reverse strand, counting down.
TAATCACCAGTTTACTGAGACTCAAATAACACCTCCAAGGTAATGCAGTGGTGGAGCTAGGTTTGTTAGATTTCAAATTCCTGGTCTTTCCTGGTATTTCCTTTGTTTCCCAAGACCAGTCTACTGTGCGTGGTTCCCTAAGTCACCCTCCTCCCTCCTGCCCGGGCACAGGCTCTCTCACTGATCAAGGTCTGAACCCTGAGCCACATTCCCCCTGCTGTCCCTCTCCTTGGTCCTCTGATGGCCAATCCCTTTGTGGCTCCTCCTCCCATTTGGGGGCCCATCCCACCCTTCAGACTCAGCCTTCTTGTTCCTTAGCTTCCACTTAACCCCAGTTTAGCTTTAACTTTTGACTACACAGCATAAGCAGCATAAGACTAGCTTGGGTCACTATGCCTCTTGGTTGAAAGCAGTACCAGAGCCCCACTTGGGTAATTCCTCCTACAAGAAAGTCACGTCTCCTCAACTTATGCCCGACCTCCAAGAATAGAGGATTAACACCTACGCAGACACTTCACCTCACTATAACTCAGGCTTTGGTGAGAAAATATTTAGGTCCAAGATTTGAAGGTCTATTTGCATGAGAATTAGAGGAGCTGGAAACTGAGAGGCCCAAAGGAACAGACTATTTGAGGTGAATAACTCAGAGGGGTGAGCCCTCTGCTGCAGAGAGTCACCCCATTCCCTCACACCAAGCCATATATCAGGCAATGAAGAGGGTCATTCAGAGGGGACGACGGTTGGGTGTCGTTTGCTTGAAATGGAAAAGAACTTGGTGGTTGTGGGTGAGACACTGCTGGGAGCATAGAAGGCAGAAAACTCAGAATGTTTTCTAGAATGGTTTCAGAGGCTAAACAGAAAATGCTGGAATAGTGAGTAAGTCAACCACAAAGCTATAGCATCCAGTTTTGTAGAAAACTGAGAGTATATGGACATAGTTCCTTTGGGACATAACAACAGATTATAATGCTGTTGAGGGAAAGGGGATTTCTCCTTGCTTTTCAGCCTGAGTAAAAGAAAACAATGAAGAGCTTTCTTCTAGTGAAGTCTAGATCCTCAGGAATGGAGGTTTGTTGCACCTAGAACCCTACTGACCATCTGGAGAACTCTGGTGTATAGAATTCCCAAAAGAATCTCCTCTTGTGTAGATCAGAGAAGGACATGGGGAGGGGACTGAATTTCCCTAGGCCACACTAAAAAGGCCCGAGGAACATTTTTTTAAAGTGTCTGTCCTTTTCTGGAGGGTGAAGCAGGCTCCATACCTTGTGCTTTTTTTATATCCTGCAGCACCTGGCTCTGTGCCTGGAGTGTAATCAATGCTCCATCAATTTTTTTTTTTAAGATTTTATTTATTTATTTGACAGAGAGAGACACAGTGAGAGAGGGAACACAAGCAGGGGGAGTGGGAGAGGGAGAAGCAGGCTTCCCGCCGAGCAGGGAGCCCGATGCGGGGCTCGATCCCAGGACCCTGGGGTCATGACCTGAGCCGAAGGCAGACGCTTAACGACTGAGCCACCCAGGCGCCCCCCATCAGTGTTCTTCAGGTGAACGAATGGGTCGGGCATTAAATGGGATGACACATGTGAACGCATGGAAGCAGGGGGAGGGTTAAAAGCATGGACTTGGAGCCAGAGTTCCTGGGTTGAAATCCTGCTATTCCATTTACTAGTAGTGTGACTTTGGCAAGTCACTTAACTTTTTTGTGCTTCAGTTTTTCCCTACTTATGAAGTAGAAATAGGGGCGCCTGGGTGGCTCAGTCGTTGGGCATCTGCCTTCGGCTCAGGTTGTGATCCCAGGGTCCTGGAATCGAGCCCCGCATCGGGCTCCCTGCTCAGCGGGGAGCCTGATTCTCCCTCTCCCACTCCCCCTGCTTGTGTTCCCTCTCTCGCTCGCTCTCTCTCTCTCTGTCAAGTAAATAAATAAAATCTTTAAAAAAAGTTTAAAAAAAATAAAGTAGAGATAATAGTATTACCAGTGTTTTAAAATGTTGTGGGTCTTCAATAAGCATGAAGTGTTTAAAACTGTGCCTGGCTCCTTGTAAGAGTTCAGTAAAATTTAGCCACTTGGAATTTAGCAACTTGGAAACTATAAACCATAGAAGGTTTTCATTGTTTTTACAATGACTGAGATTGGATAAAAGGCTAATGTGATATGGTAAACCCACGGCATCCGATTGTTTCCTAATTTAAGTTTGACTGTTTATTTTCAGTCCCAAAGGTTGTAACATGGAGTAATTTGTATTTTGACTCATGAATGTCAGTCGCCACTGCTGTTAGTCTGGCATGCTAGATGAATCTTTTCTCTGGAGAGTGTGCCCCAAAACGTTGCCCTCAGCACCTGACACCTCATGTAATTACATAGTCATCTATTTTTCTAATAAGCACTATAAACAAGGATGATGTTGGTCTTATTTCTAGAGTCTAACACAATAATAAAAATAACTAAAAAATATGGTATGTTTACTCTGTGGCAGCTACTATGCTAAGAGCTTATATTATTGACATCAATTAATATCTCATTCAATACAACAACCCTTTGAAGTTAACACCATTATTGTAATAGATTATTATTCCAAAACATTCACTCCCCTACCCCCACTTTCATGTGTAGAAGATACTTCCCTACCTCTTGATTCTGCTTTCAGCCATATGACTTGCCAGGACAAATGGGATGTGAGCCAATGCAAGCTGAGGCTTGAAAAGCACATGCATAGATACCCTTGCTTTCTCACACCTCTGCCGTTACCATGAATATCAATGGCTGGTCTAGCCACTGGTCTCCGGAGAAGGATGAAGGACATGTGGAACAGAAAGCTAAGTCCTCAGCTGAGCTGAAACCAGTCAAGATCAACGTACCTCCAGATTCCAGACTCATGAAGGAGCCCATCCAAAATCAACAGAACTTCCTGGCTCCCTGTAGAGGCACTTTAACCTATCAATTTTAGTAAGTTGTATTTTTATTTTCACCTAGTTCAAAATGTTTTTATTTTCACTTGAGACTTCTTTGACTTGTGTGTCATTTAGAAGTGTGTTATTTAATTACAAAATATCAAGGATTTCCCAGCTATTTTTCTGTTACTGATTTGAAGTTTAATTCCACTGTGCTCTGAAATCATTCTTTGTATGGTTTCTATTCTTTTAAGTTTGTTGAGGTATGTTATATGGCCCAGTATGGGGTCTATTTGGTGAATGCTCCGTGTGAGCTTTAGAATAATGTGTTCTCTGCTTCTGTTGGATAGCATATTCTATAAATGTCATTTAGGTCATGTTGGTTGATATGCTCTTCAAGGCGACTGTATTTTTCTGCCTGCTTGAACTATTAACTACTGAAAGAGAGGTGTTGAAGTCTCCAACTATCATAGTGAGTTTGTCTATTTCTCCTCTTTCTTCTATCAATTTTGGCTTAAATTTTTTAATACTCTGCTACTAGATGCATACCCATTCAGGATGGTTTTGTCTTCTTGGAGAATTGAACCCTATATCATTACCTAATGCCTTCTGTATCCCTGGTAATTTTCCGTATTCTGAAGTGTGCCTTTTCTGACATCACTACATCTCCTCCAGCGATTTTTCATTAGTGTCAACATGGTATGTCTTTCTCCATCCCTATATTTCTAACTTTTCTGAGTCTTTGTATTTAAAATTAGTTTCTTAAAAAATGAGTTTCTTATGGACACTGTGTAGTTGGGTTTCTAATAATCTGTCTTTTAATTGATGTATTTAGACAATTCTCATTTAAAATGATTTTTTATATAGTTGGTTTAATATCAACCATGCTTGTAGCTCTTTTCCATTCATTGTATTTGTTCCTTGCTTCCATTCTTGACTTCTACTATTTTTCTGCCACTTGCTTTGTATGTGTTTTTTCTTGCCTTTTATCATACCCTGTAATTTTTTGTTGAAAGCTGGACATTATGTATCAGGTAATAGAAACTGAGGTAAAAAGCTTTTTGTGTGAGGTTTTATGGTAATCTGGCTAGGAGTTGGGCTGTATGTAATGTTTGTTGTAGTGGTAGGTTTAAGAGGCTTAAAAATTCCTCTAGAGTCTTTGTGTGTGTATGTTCCTTCATTACTTTGGGCTTCCCTAAGTACTCTTCCTCAGAGAGAGTCTGCATATCTTGCAGCTCTTTCTGCTATAATCTACTCTTTTATACTGGAATCCTATTGTATTGCTATAAGGTGTGTGGGAAGAGAAGTGTTGTATAATCTTATGATGAAATCTGTTTTTTCATGAGTCTTTGTCTCTGGGCTGTGAGCTTGACCAGTGTTCCTTAGCTTGTTTTATCCTTCTTCAGATGAGTTAAGAAGACTAGAGGGAGCTGGAGTCATATAAATGCCCTTGCCCCAGAAGGGATAAGGCTCTTAAGGTAAAGTATTTCCAGTGGAAAATAGTCATTTGTTATGGAGAATGCTCTATGCATATTTTATAAGGTTATGCTTCCTGTCCTCAGTCAGAGCCAGGAGGGTCTCTTTCTTAGATCTTCACCAGGAGAAAGTTATGGCTTCCTGGAGATAAAACCCACTAAATTACCGAGCCCCCTTTGCCCCCCCACCAACATTATAGCCCCCAGATGTTTCTCACTCCCACAGTTTTCCATAATCAGCCTCTAACAAGTCATCAAAATTACCACCTATTTACTAGTAACATTTGATGAATTACCTATTCATCAAAATTACCTATCAGTGTATGGCTCCAGGGGCTTCTGCTTCAGATAGAAGCAGCAGATTTCAGCAGTGACTCTAAATTCATCTGTCTTTTCATCTGTCTTTTTAGATTTGGGAGTAGCAGTTTGTTCTAAGACTTTAGTTCTCTGATAGAGCCAAGAAAATTTGTTGATTTTTAGTTTGTTCAACTGTTTCTTATTGTCAGGATGGAAGTGTTACCTTCTAAGCTCTTTACATGTTGGAGCTGGAGCCAGACGCCCATCAAATCATTTTTTAAGTAGTGAAGATGTTAGTCATAAATTACATTCTTACTTGAAATAGATTAACCTCATTCTTAACAGCATTCCTCAAATAAGCTCTACTCATACATTTTCTAATTTGTAAAAAAATCCATTAAAATAATCTGAGACACAACAATTTTGCCATTGAATATAAGACTACATGTATTTATCTTCTGTCTGTGAGCTTCTTTTCCCCTTGGGCCCTCTTCCATCCCAAATGGAACCTATGATTTTAATTGTGTGATAAAATTGTATAGTAACATCAGAGACCAGATAAAGACAACTTCCAGAGAAGAAGTGCCTGTGAATCTACTGTTTATACCTGGAAACCAAGACAATGTTGGACATGCAAAGAAACTATGTAATAACTATTATTATTATCATCGTCACATAAGAATGAACAATAATTATGTCATGGATATGGTTATAGAAATATCCTGGTAAAAAATACAGGTAAAACTCATTGGATTTCTTTCATTTATCTATTTGGGGAAATTTTTATATATTTAAACTCATCCTATTATTCCTGTTGATCTCCTTGTTTAAGTACTCGGTCATACAGGTATTTAGGATAGCCTGAGTAAGCCCTAAGAGATCTAGCCCAACTCAGAGTCATTCCCATTTGAAATAAAAACATGGATTAAGGCTGGCAGTTAGCCTGTTCATGTAAGTACCAGATGGACTCCGAGAGTTTACCAGAACTGTGAGTTGGTGGCAAGATCACCCCGGGAAGCCATGATGAAACCTGAGAACAGACTCAGATCAGTGTCTGTGCTGGAATTTCTGGGCTAAGCAGAAAGCCAAGAACAGCCACAGGAATGGGGTGTGTTGAATGGAAAGAAATCTTTAAGTTTTGAGTGGTGGTGACCAGACTTTCTCTCAGCTGAAACGAGACAAATTGGGATGTTCTCAAATGATAGGATGTTTCCGGGAGGTACTCTGGCTGATAAGTATAGGGACTGGACTAGATCACAAAGGACTGGTGCCGTGTTGCCTTTGAAGATGGAGCTGGGGTTGGGGAGGCTGACTACTATCTACGGTTGGAGTGCAATTTTGTCAAAAGACAGCAGAATGGATCAGATAACTTCTTGATGGTATTGACTCTGCTATTGATCATTTTCACTTTTTTAAAAACTTCACTCTTAAACTCCACCTCCTACACATATTAGCATCAAGTTAACAAGCTCAAATCAGTTTTATCTGTAGAATGGAGTTAACACAACATGCATCATGGGATACTTTTGAATTGAAATAATTTCTCATATTCAGAAGAATTCCTAACCCATAAAAATATTCAAGAAATGATATGTCAATTCCCCCTAAATACACACACACACACACACACAGACACACACACACAGACACACACACAAACACGGTAACCAAGAAACAATCCTTGTCCATGATGAATGTCACAGATAAATAGTATACTCCAAAATGTCAGATAGGGCCCTTTAATTTTATTCCAAAATAAACAAAAGTTTAGTAGATATAAATTTCCTCATTGTGGGGAGTGTTGTAATGCTGTGACAGTTTAAACAACGTTTTCACATATGCATAGTTACCGGATATCAGAAGGATACTAAATTATAAACAATGACTCTTCAAAATTTAGAGTGGGAAGATCTTTTCCTTTTATAAAAGAGGGTTGAATAATAGGACATTTTTTTGAATGTCTAAACTTTGGAGAAATAAGTAATGAAGAAAATAGGAGTATATTTACCATCAGGAACAATATGTGAACTAGTTTTATTTTCAGCTGTTTATATTGCCCTAAGCATCTAAGTATAAAAGACAAAAAGAAAGAATTAATTCAATATGATTTCTTTCTCTGGTTTTGTTTACTTGTAAGTGTGACATCTATCTTCATTTTCATTGTTAATTAACGTCAATTTTATATTGTATATGCTATAATATAAATTTTGTAAGCCCGAGCTTAATTTTTTCCTTAGAATTTTTTTTTCAGAAAGGATAACCATCACAACAAGTTTGAAATATGCATATTTGAAGTTTTATTTTGTTCAAGGACATATGAAGTTATTAAACAAGAACAAATAAAATCCAGAGTAGAGAATCCCTGAAAGCACAATGTTTATCTAAAGTTATAAAAGTTATAAACACGCATCTTAAACAATAGCAACATTGTAGGCAATCTGAAAGATTCAGTAATCTATAAATTCTGTAGTTATCTATAAAACTACAGGTTAACTAAATAGGCTACAAATACTCCTTACATTATTTATTCACTTAAACCCTAGCCATAGACCACAGGACTTTATTGCTGGCATTAAAATATAACAAATTTTATAAACAATTATTTATATTTACAAAGTCGCTATTTTTTCATACCTTTACTATCTCTACTAGTTAAACTAATTGTGTTGGTTTCATTAGTTTGAGCGAGAACAACTTTGCACTATCAAGATAAAACACAATATCATCTGAAACTGAATGGACAATGATTTATGTCCCGTGCTGAATTTTGTCCCTCCAAAATTCATAGGTTGACATCCTAAGCCTCAGGCCCCCAGAATGCGACTGTATTTGGAAATAGAGTCTTTAAAGAGGTGACTCAGTTAAGATGAGGCCCTTCGGGTGGGCGCTAATCCAATCTGGCTGGAGTCTTTAGAGGAAGAGGAAACGTGGACACAGAATGATATCAGATATAGCCACCTGCCCGGAGCAAAGAGCATGTGAGACCGCATCGGGAAGGCAAGCCCAGGAGACAGACCTCAGAAGAGACCAAACCTGCCAATACCTTGATCTTGGATGTCCCAGCCTCCAGAACTATGAGAAAGTAAATCTCTGCTGTTCAACCTACCTACTCTGTGGTATTTTGTTACAGCACCCCTAGCAAACTAATATAGATTTGATTCTTACAAACCCCTAGGAAGAAGGTAGAGCTATTATTTTTTTAATTTATTGTTATTTTATAGAAAAAAAAAAAACAACCAACAATTAAGCACAGGAACCAGAGTTTGAAGCCAGCAGTAAAAAATCAGAGCCTTGTCTTTGACCTCCAAGCTTTCTTGTTCCCTCACTGCTCATTATATACAATGCTATTAAAACCATATTTTTGTTGTACATATTTATTTTATTGGCTACTTGAGTATGTTGTTAGCAAAAGCAACTTATAAGTTATGATAGAAAAAAAGGAGAAAAGAAAAAGAGAAAAAACACAGGTTTAGAACATTCGTAAGAAAAATATTTCCACTGAGCAGATAAAAACCATGACAAAACCTTGCCATAAACTTGCATGGTGGAGTAATAATCAAAGTTCATGCAGATAACACAGAAGACCTCAGGACCTGTGATGAGACAACAGAATGACTGGAGGCACATCGCCAGCACTCAAGAAAAATATAGAAGAAAATAAACTTTTGTAGAAATGAACACCTTTTTCAAATAGCAAAAAAAGACAGTATGCTTAAAACACATAGGGGACATAGAGAACAGAATTGAGAAACATAAGTGAAATCGTGCACATAAACAAAATTACTAAGCAGAAAATCTTAGTTTAAACTTTAAAGTAATGACAGAAAGTGGAGAGACTACGGTATTTTGAATTAACCTCTACACTAAGAATAGATAGAGAAACTGAAGCAAAATGAAAGAAGACATTGATCTGAAGGCATCAGACAGCTGGCCAGGCAGTAAGGAACTGAGTGATCCCCATCTAGAGGGAGGGTGGTGAGCCCAACTTTGGACTGCTCTTCCCTTGAGATGTTCCCCCAACACAGAGACTAGAGGATGAGGAACTTCAAAGCTGAATGGGGCCATTGTGACACACTTATGAGGCTGAGGACAAAAATTAGACTTTAGAACCAAAAAGGAGGTTCCTTGTTACCACTTGCCCAGCCTTTCATTGGGGACTTGAAGAGTTACATGCTACTAGTAAGAAAGAACCAGAATAAACTGGCCTCATATTTTACAGTCAACGAAACCAATACGCAGAGAGGTTAAATAATTTGCCCAAGGTCCTACAATGACTTGTAGCGGAGCTGATATTTGAACCTGGCTAGTCTGGCTCCAGAGTTCATGCTTTTTATTATCATACTACAGTATTAAGTCTGCATAATATTGGCATCCTAAATCCAACAATGACAGCACAAATGAGACTTTAGACCAATTTCACATATAAATTTTGATACAATAGTCTTGAAAAAAACCCAGAAAAGAAAATTCAGCAGCACATTAAAAGAATGATATAAGAACAGCAGGTGGGATTCATGCTAACAATGCAAAGAGGATTTACCATGAAGAAAATTATTAATTTAATTCAAAATATGAATACAACAAGGGCGAAATCATAATAATCTCTATAGATGTTGAAAATCCTTTTGATAAAATGCAATATCCATTTTTGGTTTTAAAAATATTTTTAGTAAAACATAAATGAAAAGATGTTTTAATTATACATAGATGAACTCAAGAGTCCATATTATGTTAATGGAAAACACTAGATATATTTATACTAAAGGTGGAAATGAGTCAAATTATTACTAGCTAGTATAATGGTTGGCATTAGATAAGAAAGAAATAAGAGGCAAAATATTTGAACAGTGGGAGGCAAATTTATCATTATTAATAGAAGAAATGATTTTATATTTTTAAAAAACAAGAGAATTGCCTCATAAACTATCACAATCAAAGAGATATTTCAGTAAGATGGCTGAAACAAATTTAATATACAAAATTTGATGGCCTTTCTATATAGAATCAACAACCAGTTAGAATATAAAATGGAAGAAGATCCAACTTATAGGAATACCAGTATGATTTTTAATATTTATGAATAACTTTAACAAGAAATGTGCAAGATCTCTGTGAACAAAATATTAAAATGCTATTGCTTGATGTAACAGAAGACTTGAATCAATTGAAGGATGTAGCCTAATCTTGGACAGAAACACTCAACCTCATAATAATGTACATTCTCTCTAAAATAAGGCTCTGCATTTGATACAAAATAACAACCCTGCAATTTTTTAAATAGACTAGGTAAATCAGTGACACGAAACAGAATCCAAAGACAGAAAGCCCTATGGGAGTAATAATAGAATATGAAGGTAGCATTGCACGTTAGTGCATAAGACCAGAAATTACTCAAGAAAGGTTGAGAAATTCAGAAAGGCACTTAAATAATAAATGGCTTTATTTACTTACTCCTTGCACTAAAACAAGTTTTAGATGGATTAAGTTTTATGCCATAAAAGTATTAGCACCAGGGAAGCTTTTCCTTTCTTTTCCTTTCCTTTCCTTTCCTTTTTTCTCTTTTCTTCTTTTCTTTTCTTTTCTTTCTTTCCTTTTGTTTTTCTTTTCTTTTCTTTTTCTTTCTTTCTTTAGTTTTAATTTTAATTTAATTTTATTTTTTGTAACCTCAAGTGAAGGTTGCATCGAGTATGGAAAAAGAAACAGAAACCATAAAATAAAAGATGAATAAATTCAACTACATGTAATGTTACAAGTATCAAAAAGCACCATAAAAAATTTAAAGACAAACAAATGTTTGCAAGATATGTCTAAAGAAAAGCGCTGATTTTCTTTCTATAAATGATGCCTTATTTTTGACTTATTTATCTGCACTTGGACTGATAAAGAAATGGAAATACTAATATATTTTAAGTACAAGAAGAGGTATGTCTGAACTAGCAACCCCAGTTTTAAGAACCAGCAACCTGATATCTGGGAGCTTATCCTTACATATCTTCCATATGTTTCCATCTCTGTAACCTTATGTTACAAGGATAGTCTCTGCAGGCCTATTTGTTGTAATGACACTAGAGGCAATGTATATGTCCATCAAGTAAGACCAGCTAATTAATACAGTGAAGCTCTAGAATAAATGATGCAGCCTTGGATGCACTTGCATGAAAAAAATCTGAAAAGATATAACATTAGATAAAAAACAAAAACTAGTATATATAGCATGGTTTGGTTAACTTATAACCTAGAGACCCAAAATGTTTGTTTTAAAAAACCATATTTGTTAAAATGTTTGCTCCAGCAAACTAACTATTCACTATGTTTGTCATAGAAAACAGGTGTAAAAGAGACCCATTATGTCGGATTTCACTAATTTTTTGTCATTGCAATTCCATCTAAGTGGCTTGAGTACACTTTGTAGAAAGCGTAAACATCCTTTGTGGCTGAGTGTCTTTATTTTGTTCTCACTATTAAATGGGGCAGGGTTCCATGGTAGCATTGATTCTACCTAAATATTTTTAATATTTCATTTCGTTTCATTCCATTGTATAATAATCTGTATCTCTGATGGGAAATTTGCTGCTCTTCTAATTGACTTTTCCAGGCAAGCTATCTTCTTTTCGTGGCAAATTTTAAGAGTTTTTAGTCCTTCATGTTCTGCAGTGTGATTGTGATTTGTTTAGGTGTAGACTTGTTTTTACTCATTTATCTCAACGGCAGGCACACTTCTCCGAAGTAAAAGTTCATGTCCTGCTTTGATGCTGAAAGCCGTTAGCCATTATTTCTTAAATATTTCCTCTAACCCATTCATTCTTTCTGGAACTCATATTAGACTCACTTTGGAAGTTTTCATGCCTCACACTTCTTTATTTCTCTGTGCTACATTCTAGGTGATTTTTTCAGATCTTCCCTCCATTTTGCTGATTCTCTTTGTTGTGCCTAAGCTACCGATTAATCTAGCTACAGGATCTTATTTAATCCCAAAGACTGTATTTAAGATTTTGTCTTGTCTATTTTTCAATTCCCTGCTCTTTTTTATGATTTCCTTTATCTCGTCAAACAACTTAAGCTACACATTTTAAAAAGCCTTTTGGATCACATGTCCTCTGATTACTTAGGTGTTAATTCCACATTCCTTGGGTCTGTGGACTCTCCTCTCTGATATTCTTCATGTGCTTTATAATTTTTATTCATGAGGTCACCTTAAGTGGGAACTATGTTCTCTAAAAGGCCATCAAATATCATTGGCTATGTAGACCTCACTATAAATCATTGTGATGAACTCTGCTTAGGTGCAGTTAGGATCATAGGCTTTGAATCTTTCTCTCTTTTGCCTTACACTCAGTTTCTCAGCTTGGGATTCCTACACTACATGAGTATTGTCATTTTAGGCCCCTGTATCCTTATTTAGTATATCTTCAAGCTCTGCTTCCTTGAAATTGATTCTGTTTCTACTCATAGCCTAAGTTGCGTATTTTTCCATCGACTGAGATCTTGACTGTCTGGTGGAACTTTTCTAGTCCTTGTACATAAATAGATCAAAGCTTTTCTAGCTCAGGGCTCTAAGCATTTGCCTGGAAGATCTTAACATCCTCAGCCCTAACACATATATCTATTACAAATTCCAGCCTCTTACCCCTTTCTTCCCATATAGCTTCAACTTCTGCTCTATGACTCTGGGATCACTCTCTTTTTGATATATAATGATATCCATTTCTTTCTTCTGAGTTCAGTCATGCAACAGCAATTTCTGACACTTAAATCATTTTCCAGGTTAAAATATAAGCATAAAAATGATGCAATTGTGATGATACCAGAAAGCATAGAAAAAGAACTTTACAAAGTTATGTTTTGAACCCCAGTGATGGCATCAGATCCAGCAGTTATGCCAAGTGAGGAATATGGCAGATCTATAATTCATAGTTTTGTTGTGACAAAGTTGTATTAATGGTAAATGATCACTCTCACCAAAGTGAGATTATTGAAGTTCAGTCTGTCTCACTTTGTACTTCAGAGTTTTCAAAGTACTTCAAAACAGACTGATAGTTGAAAGGCCGTCTTACTTTTGAAAAGATATTGCGTGGATAACATGATAGGCAATGAAAGGCAAATTATCAAAATGAATGTGCTGAAAGGTAGCAATTCAACACAAAAGAACATGTAGAACATTCTCAGGGCCAGCACAGCAAGATTCAGTATCAATTTACATGTCAGAACATTTTCAGACCTATCCTAAAAAGGAAAAAATTCTCCTCATTTATTGTAGTGAAGGTGACACTAATCAAATTTTATTTTGTCTGACATTAATAAGAATTAGCATATGAAAAATTTTACATGGATGACACATAGGAAAAGCCATGACATGTAATTTTAACTGCACTGAGATTTATTTCCTAATTTATTCATGCTTCTGCTTAACAAGCCAGAACAAATGTACTCACATACTTTTGAAGCCAAAAAAATCTCGAGGCTAAATTTTACATAAACATCTCTATCCACATACTTTGAACAGGAGGTTTTAAGAGCAATCTGTTTGACGGTGCCTGGGTGGCTCAGTTGGTTAAGTGATTGCCTTCCGCTCAGGTCATGATCCTAGAGTCCTGGGATCAAGTCTGGCATCGGGTTCCCTGCTCAGCAAGGAGTCTGCTTCTTCCTCTGGCCCTTCCCCCCTCTCATGTGCTCTCTCTCTAAATAAATAAATAAAACCTTAAAAAAATAGAAAAAGTATAAAAAAAGCAATCTGTTTGAAAATCTCTGATGCTGAATATTTCAGACTATTTTTCCTATCTTTTAAAAACATAAAGGAAAAAATGACAGAGCTAGAAGCAATATTCTCCTCGCAAAGAAAATGACCGTATTGCTTGCTTTTCATCTCTGCTATCCAAGACCTCCAATAGTGTGTTTCTATGACTTAATTGGGAGTGGGGAGGAGAATGCACAGTACCATTAAAAATATCGATTCCTAGGCACTGTCTCCTGGAATTCTGATTCTCTTGATCTGTGTTGGAGTCCAAAAATCTGCATTTTAATTATTATCCCTCCCACATGATTCCTGGGCACACTACAGTTTGATACAAAAATACTGATTTGAAGGGACACATGCACTCTGATATTTATAGTGGCAGTATCAACAATAGCCAAATTATGGAAAGAACCCAAATGTCCATCAACTGATGAATGGATAAAAAAGATGTGTATATATAAATATATATGTGTGCGTGCATATATATATATATATATAAAATGGAATATTACTCAGCTATAAAAAAAGAATGAAATTTTGCCATTTGCAATGACATGGATGGAGCTAAAGAGTATTATGCTAAGCAAAATAAGTCAATCAGAGAAAAACAAATACCATCTGATTTCACTCATATGCAGAATTTAAGGAACAAAACAGATGAACATAGGAGAAAATAAAGAGAGGCAAACCATAAAACAGACTCTTAAATATAGAGAACAAACTGTGGGTTGCTGAAGGGGAGGTAGGCTGCGGGGCATGGGTTAAATGGGTGATGGGGATTAAGGAGGGCATTTGTTGTGATGAGCACTGGGTGTTGTATGTAAGTGATGAATCACTATATTGTACACATGAAACTAATATTACACTGTATGATAACTAACCGGAATTTAAATAAAAACTTGAAAAAGAAAAAAAAAACAAAAAACAAAATATATCATCTTACAGTTTGAAGTTCATACACTATGCACTAAATCTGCCAAATTAAATTAGGAAAATACCAAGAAAAAATTTCAGGGAGAAATGGCACCAAGGAAGTGATTAAAATGTGAATGAATAAAAAGAAGAATGTCTGAACCATAGGGATTTTGATAATGAATCAACCCTAATATATCTGATGGGAATTACTTATAATTTTCTGATGGATTAGGTAAAAAAAATACACAAATTACTAGAATTTATAATTTACTTGAATTCAAGTAATCAGATTACTAGATTATCACTGGCAGAAATTAACCCATAAAGTAAAAAGCTAAAGTTACACACAATCAAATTTATTATTCATGAAAGCATTTACATTAATTGATTGAGTAGTCTTAAAATTATTGTTTGTTAAAGAAGTCAGCTTTTAAGCCTAATGTTATTAAGATAAGCCATGAATTCATTTTCCCTTTTTAGCTTTAAAAAAAATTCATTGTTGCAATATTATTACTTTTTAATTATCATTATTAATATAGAAAACAATTACTCAATTTTCGGTTTGAAAACAGACAACCACTTATGCTCCTCTATACCAGCATATGAATAGAACAAGTTTTCAAAGCCCTTTTGTTTTATTGCTTCTTAATTAATTTGTGTTGTATTACACATTTGTCTAAAACAAAAACATTTAAATGACTGTCATTTTTATTTTGTTTTGTTTTAATAAATGTTAATATTTATACAAACCCATTAGACACACAGAGAAAAGCATGAAGCAAACTCTTTAAGACAAGGAGAGTCCAGCTACAGTCCATAATGGCTCTGACGTGGACCCTCCCATCAGAAATGAAATTGTGTGTCATAAATTTTATCCGTAGATGTAAACATTGTGCTTTTTTCCCCCAATCAATACCAAGGACACCAAAAAACTCTTTAAAATGTCTTCGGTTGTTTTATCATTAGGCAGTTCACAAATTTATGTCTTTACGAACATCATCCACAAATTTAGTAACAACATATTTTACAGTAGTTAAATTCTCTGCTTTCATCCAGTTGTAAGATTAAGCAAAATTGGATCGAGCTCAATCTTTTAGTCATTTGTTTACTATTAAAATGTGAGTTGCTTTATCAAGGCACCTTCTTCAGCTTGGCTTTAGCTTGTGGTTGCAGGAGCAATGCAGGGCTCCATAAAATATTCTTCAGTGATATCCAATTGATTATCCAAGATGATTCTGAAATTGACTTCGAAAGGAGGCTTTAAGCAATTGTAATTTGGCCCTCTGATTGGGTTTTCTATTCTCCCTGGTTAAGACTTCTTTCTTGGAAGCTGCAAAATAGACTGAAGATATTTTTCAAATGTGCAGGATAGTTTCAAAATACATAGGAAGATGGATGATTTCGTGCATTTATATCTTTGGGTTTTCTCACCAAACAGACACCAATATTTTGGATCATTTGGAGCTTCACAGCAATAAAACTGACCTTTAATTAAGCATCTAAGTGCCTCTTAAAAATGTGTGGATCTGCTGCTGCAGCTTGTTACTGCTGGTTCATGATTTGTGGTTGAGGGCCTTCTCTCAGCTGCCTCACTGTCAAGTTCAGTGTAGGAGGCCTAAAGGCCAATTACTCTTTCCTCACGATTGCAGGTTGTTCTGAATTTTTCTCATCATGAATCGTCTTCTATTAGCATAAGAGTTAAACTTCTTGTTTTACATAAAGAAAGATGTTTAAAAAAACGATTTTAAGTTTGTGCTATCTGGGAACTTACTGCAGAACAGTGGAGCTCTGTACATTTAGTAAGAAAAGCATTTGGTATAGGGTAAGTCTGGCAAATAGGGAAACCAGTGGTTTATGTAATCAAAAGTTTTAGATTGCCGTTAATGTATAAGGTTACAAATTAATTTTTTAGAAAAATCTGTGCAGACTCCTGGATGGATAGGTCTAGAAAGCACCCTTTCCAGCATAGTCATGTGGATTACTAGCTACAATGTTAATATCCAGATCCTTCCAAGCTTTAAAAAAAAAAAAAAAAAGTGGCATATTTTTCTGTCACTGATTGCATGTGCAAACTTTTTGGTCTTTGAGCTTTCATTTTAAAAGGGAGTGGGTTGTAGGACTCCTGGCTGACTCATTCAGAAGAGCATGCAACTTTTGATCTTGGGGTCATGAGTTCAAGCCCCACATTGGGTGTAGAGATTACTGAAAATTTAAATAAACTTCAAAAAAAAAAAGTGACTGGGTCTGCATGGAAAAGTGGGACTACATATATCTTATAAAAACTCTAAGGAGCAAAAAAGTTTGGTAGTTACTACAGTAATTTTTGATTAAATTTGGTGGTTTTGGGAGATGGTAAAGTGAGCTAACAGTGAAATGTATTGACTAGTTTATCTTAAAAAGCCCAGGGACACGGGGGGGCACCAGGCTGGCTCAGTCAGTAGAACATGTGACTCTTGACCTCAGGGTTATAAACTCGAGCCCCACGTTGGGTATAGAGATTACTTAAAAAGAAAATCTTTAATAAAATAAAATAAAAATAAAAAGTCCAGGACCAGAGTTGGAACCTCAACCATGGCTCAAGTCAGGGGTGGAAATCTCTTTCCTGTTTCTCACTGCTTCTCTCTGTTGTACTGTCCTTCTCAGGCAGGCTATTGTCCTATGGTAGCCATGATGGCCTTAACAGAAATCCAAGATTTCATTCTGTTAATTTAGCAATACAATTGGCAAAGAGAGAACTTTGACGCCAGAGAGTTCCAATAAAAACCCAGGTGTGTGGCATCTGGCTGGTTCTGTTGGTAGAGCATGTGATTCTTGACCTCGGGGTCATGAGTTGGAGCCCCACATTGGGTGTAAAGATGACTTAAAACAAAACAAAACAAACACCCAAGGGCTGATTTTCATTGACCTGGATTAGGTCACAAGCCTGCCTCTCAGTGAGTAGCTCGTATTGGGGGTGGTGGGTGCTTTGAGTGGCCCTGGGATTGGGGGTGAGGTAATGACAGTTAAACCAGGTGCAGGGAAGGTGAAGGAGGATGGTACTCCCAAGCACAATTGGGGTGCTGTTTACACAAGCAGCATGGATGCTAGCAAGGCAAACACAATTTTTATGACATGCTTCTACATGCCATATATTTCCGTAGCCTTGGAAACAAACCACTGGAGGATGGTCAACCCTGATCAGGTTTGAGGAGCATCTGAAGGTCTGCTCACTCACAGGGAGGCCCTCCTGTCCCTCAAGCACATGGACTATCAGCCTGCCCAGAGCCCCGATTTGCAGATACTTCTCTTTGCCCAGCCCACCCAGACAGGCCTGAACCCTGAACCGGAATGCTTTAGGCTCAAGCTGAGGGCTCCAGTATGTGCCAAGTGTGACTTTTCTTTCTTATGAATTTCCTTTGGCTTAAGGGCCCCTTCTTTGTGGTTTTGTTAATTCTTAAGCAAGTTCTTGCTGCTGGAAGGTCTGCAGTTTGGCATAATTTATTGCCTAATATAGACTGCTGATGGAAGCAAATTTTTTTTCCCCTTCTGCACCATTTAAGATGTTTGAACAAGAGCAACAGTTTCCTCAGAGAGTGAGAAAAAAAGAGGAAGGGAATAAATCATGATGAAAGGAAGAAAAACTGGATCTCTTCCCATTCGTACTGGAAGCCAATAATATTTGGAGGAAAGCCATCTTAGCGTTAATTTAAGAAGGGAAAACACAGGGATGCGGTTTTCTATCCATTTATAGCTTAACAAAGGAGCAAACACTATGATAACAAGTTTGCCTGAGAGAACTTGAATCCACAGTAACATGGGTCTTTAGAATTATGTCCTTGACATTCCTGCTAAAATTAGTTGGGGAAATGAGGGTTATCATAATCCCCCTTTAGTGCCTAATATAAGCAGAATACTTCAAATGCCTAATAATTATAATTGAGTTTTAGGTTGAGAGACAAAGGTTGTGATAACTTCAAGGTACAGTCAGTTCTGTTTGAAAGCTTATTTTGAAAACATCAGTTTAGGGGCGCCCTGGGTGGCTCAGTCAGTTGAACGCCTGCCTTCAGCTCAGGTCATGATCCCATGGTCCTGGGATCAGGCTCCCTGCTCAGTGGGGAGCCTGCTTCTCCCTCTCCCTCCTGTTCATGTTCTTTCTCTCTCTCATAAGTAAACAAAATCTTTTTAAAAATGCTTGAAAACATCAATTTATTCCAACACAAAGGGACGATTTGAGCATAATGAGGATTTTGTGTTTGCTTCCACATGATTGCAGCTGCTAGAACTGCTAGGTGAACGCGTAGAGCTGCTTGCTGAGCGAGCTTCGTGGGCCACTCAGAACTCACACACGTGCCAGGGTCTCAAACATAAACCAGCCACCTTGGTTCACATTTGGGTTATGAGCTACATCCATCCACATCTGTTGGTACAACTCTCCATCCTGTTTCTGTAATGCTTCCTCCATCACTTGACAATAATTCACAATCAACACTCTGATACTCACTTGCATGAGCAACTGCATGTGTTCTTCTAGAGCGCCCTTACACAGAACTGTTTTATTTCTTAACCGCCTAAAATGTACAAAACTGTGCTATGGTTTTTGTTAGGTTTCTTCTTCTTCTTTTTTTTTTTTAACGCATCACTGACAGTTTTTGAACATGATATCCCTAACCCCAGTTTTCCTGTAAGCCCTATGGTTTTTATTGCTCAGTTTTTCAGGGCAATGATATTTAGGAAGGCATATGTCACATTATAATAAAATCAACTGTATTGAATGTCAAGAAAAGCTTCTTCACCAGAAGTTCCCAATATTAAATAATTATAAGTAATATTTATTGAATGAGCACTGTGTTCTGGATTTTTATATATATTAGTTATGTAATTTAACTTAGTCTTTGTTTTGGAGGAGAGAGAAAGAGAGCGTGCCCTTGCGCATTAGCAGGCGGGCAGGGCAGAGGGAGAGGGAGAGAGAGACTCTTAAGCAGTCTCCACGCCCAGCAGGAAGCCAATTCAGAGCTTTGGATCTCACAACCCTGAGATCATGACCTGAGCCAAAATTAAGAGTCGGTGGCTTAACTGACGGAGCCACCCAGGTGCCCCAAATTTAACTTAGTCTTAAAATGACCCTAAGTTAGGTGTAATTATTGTCCCCATTTTATAATAGGATTTAGAGCAGTTAAATAATTTATTCTCCATCACAGAATTAATAAACAGTTGGGATTCAAAACCCAGCTCTCTGAGATTACAGATCCTGCTTCAAACAACAGGGCCAGGCAACAGCCATGGTCAAAGTACTGTGCCAAGTGAATCAGGCTTTGAAACTGCACAGCCTTGAGGTCAAATCCAGGTTCCACCACTTACAAAATGTGTATCATTGAACAATCTAAATTCAGTTTCCTAATCTGAAAAATGGAGGGCAATCATAATAATATAGCTAATATTTGTTGAGCACTTACAATTTCTCTCAAAACACTCTAGAAGATAAATAATATCCCCTTTCTACAAATGACAAAACTCAGGCTCAGAAAAATTAAGAAATTTGATCACAGTGGCTCAGCTGGTAAGGGGTGGAGCTGGGATTTAACCTCAGTAAGTTAAACTCCAAAGACTCACCTGAACCCCTCTTTGCCACAACCCCCGATAATACCTTTCTCCTGGCTGTCTCTGAAGATTGAAAGAGAGGCTCTCCATAAATTACTTAGCACTGTGCCCAGTCGAAAGTAGAAACCCAGTCAGTGGAGTCCATTATTATTAACACTGGAAATTAGCCAAGAACAAAAATCATTATAAAACACTGTTAACAGTGTTTGGGAGATTAAAAAGCACAGGGACAAGGGGGCATAAATATCCAGGGAGTTCAGAGGAGGGAAACATGATACCTGTAAATAGGCAGACAGAGATGGAGGAGGGTAACGCATGTGGCGTGAACAGCGGAGACCCTGCCACAGACAGGAATACAGAAGCAGGGTTGAGCTCTGAGAAAACAAATCTGGTTAGGATTATAGCAGAGAGGCAGTGAGGGCGTGGGCAGGGCAGAGTGTCTGAGTCATCAGGTACCGCCCCTGCCAGCTTCCAGGTGAGTGTGGGTTCTTCCGAAGCGCACATTCCTAGGCAACCCAGCCTCTGCTGTTCTTTTATGGTTGGTGCAGTTTGCAGTCCAACAAGGCCCTCTGCAGGCAAGCTGATGGCTAGACTCAGGGGAATTGAGATGAGGCAGGGTCTTAAAATCAATCCAGTCAAAGAAGCAAGGTTGCAGACTTTAAAAAGGCCCCCGGAAACCCTCAACAGAAGCGGGCTAGGCATTGAGAGCACGCTCTGAACCAAAGCAACACAAGCATGTAGGACCAGTGCTCTAGATCTATTTTCCAAAAGAAGCT
The DNA here is from genome assembly GCF_003265705.2 of Callorhinus ursinus. Classification (NCBI taxonomy): domain Eukaryota; kingdom Metazoa; phylum Chordata; class Mammalia; order Carnivora; family Otariidae; genus Callorhinus; species Callorhinus ursinus. The sequence continues at coordinate 59,136,577 of NW_027397066.1, read as the reverse complement.
AGAGTTTTAAAAATATATTAAAATATCTAGATTTCTAAATGTGAGCTTGTTTTAAAATAAACACCACGAAGGTCAAAGGAACTGTATCTGCAGGCTGGATCTGCTGTAGAAGCTGCATGATTTCCACACATGACTTTCAACCAGGAAGGGAATGTAGAGATCATCCTTAGTCTAACTGATAAGGAAAATCTGTGTCCTAAAATGACCTACTGAGCCAGCAAGAGAGTCCCAGCCCCTGCCCCGGGGCTCTTCCAGGTTCTCCCTGCCCCGATTTGCTCCCAAGCCAATCCGTGTTCCTCTCCTGCCCAGCTTCGCGCAGGCGCCAAAAGTGCCCAGTATGCGGAAGTAGAAGTGTATAAATTGCCCCCTTTGTGCTCAGGGCCCAGACCTTTGGAGATCCCTCTCCTCTGAGCCTGCAGGCGTTAAATAAACCTCCTATCCTCCAAGATCTCCGAGTGCCGCTTGGTTCTTCCATCCGGCAATCCAATCCAGGTTCCCTAACATAACTTCTCCACTTAACAGATGAGAATATCGTGTGAGAAGGGCCCCGACGAAGTTAAATAACTACGCAGCTGGACTAGATTTCAGGTCATTCAAGTGTCTATCCCTTGCATTGATTTTTTTAGTGTTGCTTCCAATTTTTGCCCCTCGCTGGACAACCGCCATTGAGCCTCTTTCTTTAAAGTGTACGTGGGACTCAGGGTAGGATTGTGAGAGTGACATGGTGGGAATGAGATTGATTCGATCTTTCTGTAGATGGGAAAACCATTCATTCCCCATCCCCTCACTACACTAAGCCAGGTGTGTCCCCGTTAGGGGACAGCGCCAGAGACCCCTTGTTCACAGGCTGGGGTCAAGCATTCCCAAGTGACCTCCTCATCCCCGGAGTCCTGAAGATAAACTGGGGTCTACTTACAGTCTATAGTCTCTCCCCAGAATGTATATTCGTCCGTCAGTGGGCACTTGAACCCTGTTCTGGCCCCACCCGAAGGATGGTATGCATATCTTAATAATCAGCAGATGACAGCAGGGCAGTTTTTGTGGCTGATCCATAACAAAGGTTATTATTTTATGTATTTTAAAGAAAGGGACTTTTCTTCATTTGCATACAAACCACTTGGATATTATCTCTAAGCTCATCAAGAAACAAATCCCCTAACACCAATATTTTCCATAAAATATTGGGAAGCATTATCATACAGAGTTTAGATGAGGGACTTTGGCATTTACCTGGTTCAGGTCTAGGCTCTGCTGCTAAAAGGCTAAGTGACCTTGACAAAGGAAGAGCCTTTTCTCTAAGCCTCAATTACACACAGGCATGGATTAATTAAAATAATGCTAATAATGCTTTTCAAACACTGTAAGTGCTCGTGAGTGGTAGCTATATTACACTATTACTTTGATTTGTGAGGAGACTCAATACTGAATCAATATTTTCATGCAATTTTAAAGATCTATAGATGCCAATCTTTCCAGAAAGCTGTGAAGCCTAATTAACATCCTCTTAAAGATCAAAAGCCCTGCTAGTTTGATACCTGCCTGACTGCAGTCCTAACTGAATTGCAATCCAAGTGATTTATGCTCCAACAACACCCGAGACATAAAAATTATAAAGAAAGGTCATGAGATATATTATAGATAAGAGCCAACTAAACAGTTCAGTTCTCCTTGTTACCCTATAATCACACTCCTAATCTTTATGGGATGTTTCTTTGGAGGCTGTTGGTGTTGCCCACAATCTGGATAGCCATCATGTTTGGTTTCGTCAGAGGAGTGAAATAGAATGGTGGGACTCATGGATTCACGTGGATATTCTCCAGGGACCTAGCCTTTGCATTTGGAGGAAATGAACAGCTTGAGCTCTTGTGCTCTGAGCTGGGCGCTCATGGATTGAATAATTCACAGAAATCAGGAGCTGAATTTGGAAGATCTGCTTCTGAATGTGCTACTGAACAGGGCCGCACCAAGGTTTGGGCAGAAACGTGGACTCACCCAGATTAGCAGTGCCAGACTCTGACAAATTAAATTTCAACACTTCCAGTTCATCTTGGCAGACGCTAGTGAGCTGATGTCATGCAGCCATGATGTAAGCCAGAAAGAGTGGTATTTTGCAATAGAAAGATTCTGGTAACCCTTCCCATGAATGTGGGTTGCAGGATATCAATATTTACATCACACTACGGAGACTTTGTGACATTTTGCAATACCAGAAGTTAGATGGCTTACTCATGGCCTTTTGCAGACAAAAATTGTCCTTATGTCCAACATCAAAAGCTTAAATTGCTGATGTTTGCCTTGTTATTTTCTTAAGACATTTTTTCAATTACATATAATGAGTGGAAATCTTCTTGACATCACCAAAATGGACAATTCAAAATTAAAGGATTAGATTTGTAGTGTGCCTGGAAACACGAAAAGATAATCTATGTTTTAATTTCATCTACTTCAAACATATTATAAAAGCATAATATACAAAAAGTCATTTGGAATTGGGCACCTGGCTGGTTCAGACGGTAGAGCATGCGACTCTTGATCTCAGGGTCATGATTTCGAGCCCCATGCTGGGTATAGAGATTACTTTTTTTTTTTTTAAAGTAATTTGGGGATAGAGGATACAATAACAAGTAATTATACTTCTTTTTTGGTAAATTTACCGGTTCAAATATGACTGAAGTTAGAGTGTTTGCTCCCACCCCTAACATGGTCCAATCTGCTAATTAATGAAGCACTTATGAATGTTGATGACTTAAGAATGTGTCCTCAAAGATGGAAGGATAGACACAGGAAGAAGACAAAATGGGAACTGAACAAAATCGATGAAACTCTTATCCAGTTTGTTTTAGTCAAAGATGCCAGAAACATGTTCCCGTTCCTTTCCTAGATGATCCACCTCACCTAATAATTCATGACTGAGAGCTGAAAATGCAGTGCTGATGCAGGGCCTCCCTGGCTGACTTTTCTCGGGGTCTTACTGCACACGGGGAAAAAAACAAAAGACCGAGAGTTTGCAGAACGTCTTGTACGTATGCATTTTCTCACTGGAGTCCCGCTTACATACGTAAACACTGCCATCGGAATGCCCGAGATTCATCCCTCCCTGCAAAATCAATTCTAGGCATCATGGGACCGGAAGATTATTTTGCATGATGGACCACGAACAGATGGCTTCTCATAAGCCACACTTTAAATTTCTGCCCTCTCATGGGGGGTGGGAGGATCTTCTATTCTTCGTGCATCCTATTCTCCAAAAAGTCTGATTTCCAATTGGTTTCTGTTTCGGTTTGGCAATCTGGAAATTTTAATTCTCTGGTGTTATTTAATTTCAGTTATATCGTGCTTACAATTTAGAAATATTTATAGACAGCAGATATTTATAATTTTGTAGGTTATCACCTCCCTGGACTCCAGCATTAATTCCTCTTTCCTTTCATCAAAAGGCAGTCCGTAATTAAGCTTTATTGCTTCTTCCTGGACTCTCCCCAGCTTTTTAACACCTTTTTGAAATGCCCAGGAAGAGCATAGCTTTCTAGGTGCGGTCGCTGGAGTCACTGGGAGGATCCTTCACCTCCCCACTTTTTGGTATGATGTAACCTTCGCATAGTTTGTGAGGACAAGCAGAAAGTGCTGACACACACGATTCATCTGCATGAAATTCCTTATGGAGGAAAAACGAAGCTGGAGAAATACCTTCTACTCAAAGGCAAGCAGAATATAAGGTTTTGGTTGGGAGTGAGTGGAAAGTCACTAGAAGTGAAAGTCTTGTTACCATTGTAAGAACGTTCGTGTTTGATTCTCTTTTAACCCGTATTGTGATCAGACCTGTTTCACTTATTGCCTATCTATGTCATGATAGAGAAAAGAAAGTCCATAGTTTTAGATTGAATCCAAAAGAAAATTTGATAGATATCATTATTCTTTAATTTCATGTTTCACTTCCTTGAAAAACAAATTTTTAATTTATTATTCTACAAACCACACATTAAACTATACACCTAAGAGGATGTCCAGTGGTGTGTTTGGGGGTTAGAGGTGGCCTGGGGTTGAGAATAATCCCACTTGCAGAACAAACACGGAAAAACTTCTTTTGACCCACTGTCCAATTTTGAAGCTATCAGGGCCTTGTAGAAAATAAAACCAAAGCCCAAAGAAATTAAAGGACCTGCACAAGACTATTCGACTTACGTGGAAGAAATAGGATTAAAGAGGAAGGACCCTAATTCCCAAGTAGGTATTTCTGTCATTGTTCCATTTTCTCTCGCTCTGTGCAAATCCGCTATCAAGTCTTCAGAAATGGTAAAGAAAGTTTCCACATGCTGTTGGCTGGTGAAAAAATTCCTATGTCCAATTCTTCAGTTTCTATGTCAGGGCCAATGGTCAAATTTTATTTATTAGTAGAATTCTAGAATTTCAGTCAAAATGGATAATCACCAGGTAGTTCCACTAACATCAGGAAGAGGTGATGAGCATAAACATTAGGGGACTCATGAGTCCAACACAAAGTTTTATAATCCATGCAGAAACAGAAATGTTTCACCTACTTGGGACTCGATATCCAGATAGCTTTCAGTCATCAAAAACTCTTTAGCTTATTCCATATTTCACAGATAAAGGCTACATAGTGTTGTCACAAGCTGGGCATGATTTGTGTTTGCCTTGGACATTCCATGTTCTTTTCTCTGGTTTAGACTTCAGGCACATGCTTGCGTCCCTGGAGGTGCCATAACACTGACCTCATCCGAACAGCTGACGTCACATTCTTTTAGACACCAGGAAAGCAGCGTGTTTGGGTCCAGGTCCATAGAGCAGTGATCCAAAATACTGGTGGTAGCAAGCACATGAAAAACCCAAGCTTGGCTTTGCTTTGGCTTGCTGCAAGGTTGATAATTATTCCCATGAAACTTCACATCTGACACGGTCAGAGGCCTGAAACTCGGTCCTTCTGCAGTAAGAACAATAACCACACAACAGCAACTGCAACCAGCCCAGAGTAGGACTATGAACTTGACTTCTGTCACCATAGCTTGTTCACTTGGCTCCCGTGGCACCCTAACGATGGCAAAGTCCGAAGACCAACGTTGAAATTTATTCTCTCCCATCCGGGTATTCTCTCATTTCATCATGATCCCAACTTCCATTATTTTCCAGTCCAGTCAGCTTGGGAAGTTTTGTTGTTTCATTTGAAGATTTCAATTTGGGGCCCGCTGATTTTTATAAATGCCTCATGAAACTTTCTGACAAAGGCCTCACAGTGGTCTTCCTCCGGAACAGATGTTGTAAGGTGATTTCAATTTTAGACACCTAAAACAGAACATTGGTTTCCATGTGAATTTTACAGCTGTTTGTATAGTTTATGGAGAATGGTATATATGCTCTGGTATAGCAATTGCTCTTGGTGCCCCACCCCAAATCCATGGGGTGGACCCACCGCCCAGGGGCTACACCTGTTAACAGGCTAACAGTTGCATCCTTCTCCAGAGGACCGCACTTGGCCAACAGAGCACTCAGCCTGAAGATTCCTGGGAGATTCCAAGCCCTTGCCCCCTTTCCCACCAGGAGCATCCTGCCACCCATGCTTGATGACACAGGGCACTGAAACCAAGATCCCTCGCCCTCATCGGAGACATCTGCCATGCCATTCATATTCTAGATCTCCCTATGGAACTGGGCCAAGGCTAGACGTTGGTGAAAGCCACGTCTTTGCTCACCTTTATACTCTGCTCTAGTTTTTCTTACTCCGTTGCAGAGTTCACCTTAGAGAATTCCCTTGGCCATTGACTTGCACAAGAATCTCCATCTTAGGTTTGGCTGCTGAGGAACCTGACCTCACCCAGCAGTCTTGTTAACATTAAAAGCTTTTACTCCCCCCCCCCTTTTTTTTTTACTTTCTTGGTCTCTTAGGCAATTGATATAACAATATCAATTGATAGAATAGATTTTATACCAATTGACCTATAATTGACATAACAGATGTTCTTCTACGATGCAGTTATTAAGCAAACAAACTTTTATTTTGTACAGTCAGTCTTGGTCATTTAAAAAATGGCAACTTAGTTAATAGGGTACAGCAAAGGACATGTATTTGCACTTTTTTCTTTAACGTATCTCACGTTATTTCTTGACTTTATCCTAGTTACATGGATTTAAGAAAAAATCACCAGTGTGGATAACACAAGTAATTTATATTTGTGGATCAAGCCTATTTTCTTAGGCTTTTAGCAGTAAACAGAATCTCCCAAAAAAAACCCTCAGCTGAAGTCTAAAAAGAAAATGTTTGCCATACATTTTCATTCATTTAATACTCATTTCTTGATTTGTTCTTCAACAAATATTAGCTGAGTGTCTACTGTGTGCCAGGCATTGTAATTAGCACTGAATATATAACCGTGAAGAAGATAACACTGTCTACTCTTGTGGGGTTTACTGTCCTGCTTACCTTGTAATTTTGATGTGGGCAGACAGAGATGAGGATGAAGGGAAATTTTAAGTTGTAGCTATTCTAGTGCAACTGCAGCTAAATTTTTACTGCTTATCTGTGTTTATAAGAAAAAGCATCAAAACAAATATGTAGGAAATTGCCAGATCTGCAGCCGTTTTTCACTAAAAAATTACACATGTCAGTGCTTGGTACACTGTAGGGGCTCAATAAATATTCATCAAGTGAACAAGTGTCCAGCGACTTCATATTTTCATTTTTTCCTACCTCTTTCTTATGTAGCAGTAAAAAATAGCAAGAAAACCACTTAATAATAATCCAACACCAATCCCAATTGCAATGTATTTTTCATAAGAATCCACAGCATATGAAGTTAAGGTCAAGTGCTCACACCTTTCTCCAGTATAACCAGTAAAACACCTTCAAAAAAAGAAAAGAAGGCATAATTTTAAAACTCATAGTGGTAGAAATACAAAGAAATGACCAATTTCAAAGAATAAAAATTTCAATAGAAAGTAAGTAATGTAAATTAAAGAGGAAAATGCCAAATGAAAGCCAACTGTTAAATGTATTGAAGAAGCTATGTATTTCACAAAATAATCAATTCATTAAGGGCCCATATTAATGTAACTTCCCTCATGGGTAGAAGGGGAAGGTAGTCTGCTTGCATGAGTTGATCTAGAAAATTGTTAATCTAGTCTTTCATAGGAGAATGCCTAGCAAACCAATGATCATAAAAATAGTACTTAATTGCTCTAGAACTTTATATACCTGAAGTGTGTTTGCTATAATCTATTTCATCTCATCCTATAATCAACCCCGTGAAAACTCAGAATCATCCTTGCATGTTGCTAAAATGCACATTTAGATTCAGTAGTTTGGAGTGGAGCATAAGCTTCTGCATCTGTAACAAGCTCCCAGGTTACATAGAAGCTGCTAATGTGGGAACCCTGTTTTTGAGTAATGAGGGTTAGGTAGTCTAGAAAAAGACTCCTTAGATATTCAAATACAGTGAGTCATGTTCAGATGATGTATACTTTTTACTAGATAAGAGAGAGGTGTGTGGAAAGGGACTATGTGAACCGCATAGAAACATGTGAAACATAAATTCATCTCCTCCCATCTCTAGGACTTGGAAAGTTCTTTGCAATTACGTGCAGATGGCTTTCTCCAGCTCATGGTGGAATGCGCAAACACCATTGATGCAGTAACTATTGTGGTCTTCCAGGCAAGGATGTGAGAACTTCAAGGCTATGGGTCCTTCTGTGTAGTCAACTAGGAAAAGGACATACAATGTTAACAGATGAAGTGGGTCACACTTTTATAGTAGATTTGTTACACGTATGTAAAGAGATCTTTAATTTTAAGAATATTCTTTGGGTGCTCTGCCTTTTAAACTATTGACTGATTCCATCGGCAGGTTATAGTCAAAAAGTTTAGGTTAATATTATTTGGACATATCACTCACTAATTAGGGGGTGGAGGCAGATTGATGATTGTTCTGCTCTTTAGAAGCTACATAATAAGGCAGAGATACCAGTTTGTCAAAAGGTGGCAGCATTGTTTCTCGTTTTAGCCTTGGTTCTCCTTTTTTAATTCTCCCCTTTACACCTGAGAAGTCAGCACTTAGGAAATTGGGATTTACAGAGACAATGAACTTGAGAAGATGAGAATTCCTCACTTCCTCTTCTGTGGACTACCAGTTGAGAAGGTAATGGTAAAGGGAGCCCTGTACCTGATTTCAGAAGAGGAATTGTCATGATCTATACAAGAAGCCAGAAACAAGTTATGGCTCAAGCTTCACATAGTTGAGACAACACCTTTGAATATTAATTGGAAATTTTACTCAGTTAAGAGCCATTATGAGATAATGGGGAAAGCCCTCGAGACAAACAGAATGAGAAAAATCTGGGTTTTGAAGTCTAACACTATGCGAATGACCGCATCTGGCAAAACTTTTGTGGTCAAGTGTCCAGAAGTCTCTACTGGAAGCTTCCCTTTGGTAAACTGTATTTTGGCAAAATATATACATTTCAGGATGCTTACTCCTCGTTCCCTGATGTACTGAACACATATACTTATGCCATCCTTGGGGTATATGCAGTGGGGATGACACTTGGGTAAAGCTGCATAATTGAGTCCTTTTTGGTAAAAATCTAATTACCGATTCTTAAACTTGTCCCAAGCAGAATGAGTGGCATTTTATTTCGTCATTGTTATGAATAAACATATTTCCCCATCTTTAGTTACCATATTACACCACATTTTCTTTGCTAAGTAGATGAAGAGAATCCTATTTATTTGTTTTTAGGGAAGAAAACAATCTAAAAAGGTGTATTTTTCTTATATTGAAAATACTAAATCTTAGGTACTAAGCCACTAATAAGATACTGTGTTATATAACTTCATTTTGGTTGAGAACACACAATATTACCTTAAGATTCACCTTCATTTTGTTGAATGTGGTGTTGTGAATCTAGTATCTCATTTTAATAATTAACTCTAAGCCCGTAAGAATTTCCCATTATCAACTGTGTTGGGTTCTTCCTGCTTCAAGACTAAATCAATTGAATTAGCCAAGCCTGAACCAGGATTTGCTAGAAAATGTGAGAACTGAAAGAAAGCATCTTCAAGGAAAGAGTATACTAGAGAGCCTCATCTTTCCCCAAGGAGAAGAATATTAGTTACAAGGTTATGAAAAATATCCTAAGATATTGGATGCAGATTTTTAAATTAAATTAAAAATGGAAAAACTGAAGCTCTCCATCAAGAAAGCAAAGGAAAACTGTAGAGATGAGATATTCAGTCCCTTGTTTTCTATTATTCTCTGTAACTCGGAAGACTTTCACTATTAAGGAAGTAAAAAGGTGGTGCTGGGTGCACTGTTACGAAGTCAGTCACCGAGGGGAAACTGTTCTTGAATTTTCTACATTATCATCTCCCAGATCTTTTCTCTTGGCTCAAAAGCTCAGAAGACATAAAGAAGTTTGGCTAAAAATTATTCTAAAGCTCACACAGATTTTGTCTTGCCAATGGATAGATATTTAAAACTCAAATGGGCAAAATATTTTAAGTAAATTCTTTTTAATTTAAAATTATTGGTAAAATGAGGAATGTTTAAATATTACTAGCCTTCATATTCAGAAACAAACCATCTGACTTGATCTTTTATTTCCCTGGCTTTGAGAGCAAGACATGTTGTTTTCTCTGTCCTATGTCCTATCACCAATCTTCACAAGAGGAGATAGTGATTTGTGTGAGAATCCTAACTACCCGGTACACAGGTCGTGGCAGGTAACAAGTTTTCCAAGTTCACCTCCCAGAGTTCAAACAGGCTTAAAAAAATACTGATGCTCAACAACAGCCAGAAGCTATTCCAATAATAATAGTAATAGTGATAATATATCATCACCATCAACAACCAAAATTAAGTATAAGTGGTTAGGAAATAAATATAGCATATGCTAAAACAACAACAAAAGCCCCCCAAAACAAAACAAGAGAAAAGGTCTTTTCAAAGATGGATTAAGGCTTCATCATGTCATAATTTCTTTGGCTGCAAAGTCATGGTCACAGAATGAAAGGTGACATCAAAGTATCAGTTGTCAAGAATGCCAAAACAGGGACAAACCACCTTGCGACACACATGGGTTATTGGGAATTGAGCAGGAGTCAGGCAGAAAATGTGGTGTGTCTCACATTCAGGACCGTAACTGAAGACAACTTCTGTATCTCTCATTTATTTGCCCCCTTTAGAAAGGCAATTCTTTGCTGGCACATTTACCTGTCACTTCCATTTAACAGAAGAGTCGATTATCTAATAATAAAATATATATTTCAAAGTTTCCAATGTTGCTTTTGATCACAATCCAAATATCTCTCAAACGGTAAAAAGAAAAAAAAGCACTTAAAATACACAAGTGTGAAGAAAATACCTTCTGTTTTGTTCACTGTCCAGTTACTTGGCTGGGTTGTGATTGGGGGTGTCCCCGGCACGGCTGCCTCTGTAGTCAGGGCTGTCATTGCTATATGGAGGGGTTGGGGGGGGAGGGGAAAGGCATCTTTAGCAGGTGAGCTGCCTTTTATGTGTAAGCGACAGACCGAAAGTTATGTGCAAGCCACGGATCAAAAGTCCTTCTTAGTCTACTTATTCCCACTTGTGTTCTATTTTCAATTCATTTACATTTGAAATCCAAAACCTGACCGGGGCAGTTTCCTGACAGTTTCTCATCCATACCAATTCCAGGGACTACTTTATAATTACAGAAAATAGAAACACATACATTTTTACGAGAAAGTGGATACATGCATATACTAATTCAATCACAAGGATGCAGTGACACAGTAGTTAAAATGTATCAACTGCTCTTCAGTTGCATCAAGCCAGCAGACAGGTCTCAGAAAAGGGGGTATCACCATCTGTTAGGAGCCAAACCTGCATTACATAAGAAACTCAATGAATTCACAGATCCCTTGCTCTGTCCTTTGTCGTGAAGAACGGCGGTAAAAGCCAACTTCTCATTAATTCAGAGAAAACAAATTCTGTTCATATTTTACAAGGATACAAAATTAACAAGACAAAAAGGAACTACCTACCTTTGAATAAGAGATAGACTGATATTGAAACTCCGAAGGCCATTTCCTGCTGTTGTTAACAGTATCTTTCTTATCCTCCGAGACTGACGGGTGGAAGGTTTTTATTGAGCTCTCCCGAGTCTTTCTTGCATTTATATTTCATGAAGCGTCATCTGCCAGTTCTTACCAATCAAAAAAATATGTACTTCTGGCAGCAGCTGTAGGTAGAACCCTCGAGGCGCTCACACACTTGTTTAGGATACCTGTGTTATCTAGCAATGTGATCAAGTTTTCTTTTGAAACACTGGTTTCCTGTTACCTGTGGGCATAATCGTGTATGTAAAAGTACTTAAAACAACAAAAAAGAATCTAAATTCAGGGAAGGCCCCATTGCTGCGAACAGATTTGTACCAGCTCCACAGTGGCTAGTGACCTACATAGGATTCCAGCAAAGGGGAGTTCTGATATTTGCAAACCAGGAAACAGCATCACCGGGCAATAAATCAAACATCCCTGAAACTGCCCTCAGTTACACCACTTCTCAGTACGAACTGCACGTGAATCAAGGTATTTTGTAATTTAACAGCAGGGGAGAAAATGAAATTTGGGTAACAGCAGAGGTTTCATATTCCATTTTATTTTTTTTGCTACTTTGTGTTGCTACTGTAAAAATAATTATTTTTAATAGCATAACATTTGCCTTTATGTCATTCTGCCATTTAAGATTTTTCCGAGTAAATGGAACCGGCTGCCCATTTCCTTAGAGCTACAATGCTTCAGTCTGTGCTCCAGCGATTTGGCTAGAAAGAACCAGTAAAGTACCAAAATGATGAGGGTGAGGATGATGATGCCATCTCCACTAAGATAAAATGAAAGTATTTAGGTTTGGTATGTCTAACGAACAGAAAGTTTTAACACGACATTCAAATTTTTCTCACTGTTAATCTAGTTATGATTATTAAAATGCCATTTTAAAGGCCAAGATGTGATTATTGCTGTTAGATTTTGTGACTGTAGAAGGTTCCATAAATTTTCACTTGCCCCAAATTATTATAAAGAACTTATATAAACATGTTTTACTGAGGTGTCCTGCCTTTCTACCAGGAATTTCAATTGCTCATATTTTCTGGACCTTGAAAACCTGTTTAAGTCAAGATAGGTTATCATTTGCCTTGTGTCCATCCAGCAAATTTGGTTTACCAGAAAGGATCTCTTTCACTATTGAAATATGAATTTGGCTTCAGAAATCACACAAGAATGAGCTTGTTGAACTCATTATAACTTGGGCAATCACCACAGGAGTCATCATTTTAAAGTTAAAAGAATATACAGCACTTGGTTCACTTTAAATGAGCCTACATTTTGTATTTCTACTTTTGTGGGTTTTTTTTTTTTAACTGTTCATTATTAAGACAATTTCTGGATAATATTTTTCCCAGGAAAATAATATTTGAATTATAAGTCAAACAGTCATCCTCTGCACCACTGCTGTGAATTCAAGAAGAAAAACGTTTGCAAAGGATTAAATAAACCATTATGACCAATTGCAATCGTTGGAGGGACATACTAGGACTAATAATGTTAAATATCTTTATTTGTAAGACGGGTACATAGTACAACAGCCATCTTGGCTGTTAACTGTTAACTAGAGTTTGCATACTGCTTTGCATTTTGCAGAAGGCTTTCAATCACCTCCCAGTTATTTCTTCAGTCATCCTGGCCCCAACAAATCCAGTGCCTAACGTATGGCATATACCTAATGAATCCATCTTGAGTGAATAAAGAAATAAACAAGAGGCCTTATTTCTCTTCCCTTATGACAACTGAGGAATGGAGACTCAAAAGAGTGACACACTAAAGGATATGCCCTACAGTCAGGACTTGAATCTGTGTTTGGATTCCAGGTCACATGTCCTTTCTACTTCCCCAGCTGTGTTCTCCAGGAGGAATCCATATACTGATCTCAGAGGAATTCTCTGATTTATCTCCTAAAATCAAACCTTAAATCCATTACCTCTATCCTAAGAATCTAAATATTAAATCAACTGTGGCTTTCACTCACATTTGGGCTGAGAAGAATGGCCTGTGCTCTTTCCTGATGTTTCCCCACTCTGGTGAATTAGGCCACATAACACAGAAACTCACCTACCACTTTCCTAATAAAGACTTATACCAGAAAATAGCTCTAGTCAGCCCACATGCGTCTTTCCTCTGGGACTCATACTAAGGGATCCCACTTAAACTCCTTAAGAGAGTCCCCTGCGTTCCCTTCCTCAACTCTCTCCCAAAAAGTCCCTTCCCAGTCCTGAGGAATGGGGGAAGGGGCATTGTAAGGTGGCCTCACTGATATCTTTACTCATTCTTGATACACACTGGAGCATGTTGGAAAGAGAAAGGGGAAAGAAGGCTAAGAACACTCCACCGTCACCCTTCCCTTCTGCCACTTTTTCTGTCTCTTTAATTTACTCGTCTCTCTCCTCTTGTCATAAGCATCTCTGAAAGTCTTCCTTTCCCCTCCCTTCCCTTTCTTTCTTTGCCTTCTTTCTTGCTCCCTCACTAGCTCAACAAAAATCTGTTGCTAGATATTGGTGGGAAGTGGTCATCAGTCCATGGCCTTCTCTCTCTCTAAACTTATTCTGTAATTCTCATGGATGCAGTTGCCATTCATTCATTCACTCATTCAGTATTGAACGCCTGCAACATCCATGGCCCTGGGCTGGATGTGGTGTTAGCAAGACAAATAGACAAATCATGCATGGACCCTGACTTCAGGGTACTGAAGGGAGTTAAGGAAAGCACATACAGAACTGGGTAGGGACTGAGAAGGGCCATGAATGTGTGCAGAAATGGCTGTGGGAGTTCAAGGGTGGGACTCATGCCAGTTTTCATGGATGAGTTTCATTTGAAGTGAACCTGGAATAACAAGGAAGATTTAGATGTGTAATAAGAGAAAGGATTCCAGGTGGGAGAAGGCACTGAGGGAGGCAGCGTGGTGTAATGACAAGAGAGTGAGCTCTGGCTCACAGCAATCCAGACCTTGTTTTGAATTCCACGTCCACTATCCATTTGGCCCTGGCTGAGGCTTTTTAATAACCCCAAGGGTCAATTTCCTCATCTTTCAAATGGAGATTGTCCATAACAACAAAAAAATAAAGCATGTAGCACACGCTGGGTGCTCTCTTAAGGACAGCCGTTGCTATTGAGCAAGAGTAGAGAGACACGGGGTGTGAAGAATGGTCAACAAGGTCAGGGATTTAGTGGTTAGTACACGGTACTGAGTCCTAGATTTTCATCACTAGTCTCTTCCCAGACTGATGTTATATCAGGACTTCATGTATTATGTCATCACCTGACACTCTTAAACTGAACATAATCTCTTCTCCAAAATCAGCTCCGCTTTATAACTTTCTCATGTTAATCAATGATAATATCTTCTAGGTTCTAACCGCAATTCTCCTAATTCACCAAACATGGTCTGAATTATCCAGGCACTCTCTAAATCTATCTCTGCATACTTATTCAGCTGGATTTCCACCACTCTCCAACACACACCATTCATTTTAGTCTGACTCTTGCTTTCATATATACATGCCAAACTCATTCTCACTTCCATACCTTTGTATTATTGTTCAATCTCCCTTCATTCTTCAGGGTCCCTTTTATAGATAATTGCAGAAGGAAAGTTACTTCTCCAAAGCCCCTCTGCATGGCTGTCATATGTCTATCTTTGACTCACCCCAAATATCCATAAATAAAGTCATGGTACCAACGAACCAATTTTATCTCCTTTATGTGTTGACAAAGGCTTCCTTCTCAACTGGACTCCAGTCAGACTCCTCTGAGTCTTCTTCTCGACTAGGCCCGCTGAGCCCAGTTTTAGCAAAGAATGCTGCTAAGTCAGTTTATGGAGACCAACCCCCCCATATCTGATCATGTTCCCATGCCCCACCCTTGATATCTGGCCTGTCTTCAGCAAGAATCCTGGTAAGCTAGTTTAGCAAGAATCCCCCCTACCCTTGATATATAATCAATTTCCTTTGATATTAATTTTCTACCTACTGATCCCCTTACTCTGCTCATTGGATGTAGATCCATAGCTGTCTTTGCTGTATTTGGAGTTAAGTTCAATCTTCTCTATTGCAATAGTCTTGATCTTGGATAAAGTCTTCCTTATCATTTTTAACAAATGTCAGAACAATTTTTCTTTTCCAGTATTTTAGTCTCTAGAAAGATTCCCTCCTGAATTTTAGCCTAGCCAAAGGGCAGAAACCTTCCCAAAATAATTCCTCCTGTACTTTGAGGGGTTGGGGATGGTGGGCTCAAAACTGCAGACTTCACCATTTCCATGCACATGTATTTTGGGTCATTTTGTCTATTTGGGAAATTTGGGGCCCTTAAGAATAAAATAGGCCCTTTCTGAAATGTTTGCTTGGGAGCTTTGAATTTAAACTTCTGTCGGGGTTATCAGACAAAGATTGGTCTGGACTGAATTTGAAATGGGCTATAGAACCTTTTCCTGCATGTTTAAGAAACTAGTACATTTCCCCAGCATGCAGTAAACAAAGAGGTAACAATTCTACTCCTGAAACTAATATTACACTGTATGTTAACTAACTGGAATTTAAATAAAAACTTGAAACCACAAAAAAAAAAAGAAATAGGTAACAAATATATGAACAAAAAAGTTATAAATATCTTAAGGAAAAAAGAAGACAGGTATTCTTCAAATTGCTTTTATTATACAGTTAAAATATGATTAATTATAAGTATCTAGTCTATTTTCACACAATTGATCGGGAGCACACACTGGTAAAAACATGCACTGGGTAAGAATCATTGTTGGTACATAAACACACACCGGGAGTGGGCATGAAAACAATACAATCAAGTACTTAGGGTAGTCTCAAAATAGCCTTCAACTGACATTCATGTGTATTTCCTAGTTTAGATTGTGTTAGAAATATGACATCTACTCTGAGAGCCAATTGCCATAACAGAAGAGGGAAGAACTGTGGGCAAAAATGCAGTAGATTTTTAGTTATAGCCTAAGGTTTAGCTTTGGCACATTGTAAGTGTCATATTTTCCTATTAATTTCTGAATCTGTGAACAAACCTAAAATTCATTCTTTAATGAAATCCTTGCTCATAGTATACCATATTTTTCTAATATTTGTGGGAAAACACAACCACAGTTTTGTTTTATATGATTGGTTTTGGACTTTCCATTATTCCTCAAGGGAAAGGTATTATCCAAATATTTTTCCAGAAGAAGAAAGAAATCACATGTAAACCTAACATATTCTTATTACATTTTTACTATGGCAAGTAGTCATTCACAATTTGAAATGATCATTACCTTTCTAAGCAGCACTGCATTTTTTTTTTTGCCTTCTTTGTTTACTTTTCTTGCCTTGAATAGAGTGTCATTTCTCATTAAGATGCCTCGTAGGGTCCATTTGGGAGACACATGAGATCAAGATTTTACTTTTAATATTTTATCAGCATAAGATAAACATAAAGTATATAAAAATTGAGCCTGCTTATGTCAAAACCTAAATTACATTTTACAAGGGCGCCCATTTGGCTCACAAGACGTTTGCTGAAAACATACTGTGTGTGATATTTGTGTCAAAAATATATTCATTTATTATGAGCCCTTTATTGTTTAACATTACGAACAAATACTATTCACAAAATAAACCAGTGCTACCAAAGTTCTCATTGGAATTGTTTGTTTTTCCTTTTTTCCCCCTAAAACTCAAAATCTGTTAGCAGGAAATGAGTCAGGTTGTATGAATCATCTGATCCACAACGATTCCATCCATGAAAAAATAAATAAATACAATGTAGAAATAAATAGCTTTGTAGTAAAATATAAAGGTGTTTGCCCTTTGTCAAATAAATAAATAGCATGATTTCATTTTGCCTTATTCTTTCATGTGACCTAGTAAATGAGTTTTTTAGCTGCCAGAAGGGTGTTCTTCAGAAGCATTGCCACCGTCATGGGTCCCACACCTCCCGGAACCGGAGTGATACAGCTAGCCTTCTTCTTAACAGCTGATGGAGAAAACAGAAAGCCGTCTTTATTTTTACAATTTTCTGAGAATTTCGTATTTTTAAATAACTAGTTAAAAGATAAACTGAGGCATATAAAACATTTTTTTAAAGATTTCTTTTTAAGTAATCTTTACACCCAACATGGGGCTCAAACTTATAACCTTGAGATCAAGCGTCACACGCTCAGGGCGCCTGGGTGGCTCAGTGGGTTAAGCGTCTGCCTTCGGCTCAGGTCATGATCCCAGGGTCCTGGGATTGAGCCCCACATCGGGCTCCCTGCTCAGCGGGGAGCCTGCTTCTCCCTCTCCCTCTGCCCCTCTCTTGTCTCTCTCTCTCTCTCTGTCAAATAAATAAATAAAATCTTCAAAAAAAGGAAGAGTCGCATGCTCTACCGACTGAGCCAGCCATGCACCCTACAAGTTTTTAAGAGTTTATTCAGGCATTTATCAATCTGAATTGGACAGCAGCAAACTGGAAGTGGTCAGCAGTGCTCCACCAACGAGGAGCTGGCGAGAGACTCTTAAGAGGTGGAAACAAAGCAAGGTCATTGTGGATCGGCTATCACTTAAAGCCTAATTGGCTGTATGTGACTGGTTGTCCTCAGGTTTTGATTTTGTAACCTTGGGGCATTTATAGGCTTAGATTTTGGTTTGCTTACACAGGCTGCCATGGCGTGAGAGCCCCAGGAGTCTAACAGCCTCTTTGTTTAATGAATTTAAGGGAGTATAGTGGATTTTTCTGCATTACACATATAAATCCAAGAACCTCAAAGCATTTTTAGAATGAGGTAGCCTATAAACACTCACACACTTAGGCAAACAATCCTGTGTACGTTATCTAATCAGCCTAAGAAGTAGGTTGAATCTCCATGCAGTTGGTTTTACATGATGAAAATCTATAACCCATGAGGGACCCCACTACCTGTAATTCCAGTTAACTACTTCTGAAATACATGATACTCGTCACAAAGGGGGAACAAGATATAGACAGTTCAGCACACACCATTCGTTAAATTGATAAATTCCTGTTTTAACAACAGCGTCACTTATGTGTGGATAACACATTCCAGTGCACGTCTAATAAAAGTCACGAAACATATTTGAATTACTGAGCATATACACATAGTCCTGTTCTAAGGTATGCAGACTTCTTATTCAGTGAGTAGACTCAAAGAAAATGACAGAGAACTTTCAGGAAGTTTTATTTAAGAATGTTTTCACACCCACATTATTACACGTGAATGGCCCCATGCTTTGACGGGCTGGTTTTATGTTTCACCATGTGAATATGAACAATGACGTTTTCTCAGATAACTCTTTCACAAAGTTAGCATCGACAATACTTCTTTAATGCATACTCTGACATTATTGTCACACGTTATTTAGATGGATGGCCTTTTACAAGTTTGCTCAGGTATGCTTCTATAGGAAGCAAAACTAACAGATGTTTTCTAGATCTCAAGGATTATTTTTTGTACCATTTATATTGCCTTCTTGAAATAGGGTTTGTAAAATTCACACTTACCTTATTTGAAGTTTAATAGTACACTAGAATTTTTTTAATCACAGGAAGGGCAAAGGAAGAGTATTCTTTTGCTTAAGTACAAGTAAGCTTAAAGACAGCACAAAAAAGTAAAAAAATCCAGCTAGTATGTATTATCAATCTTCTCATGGTGCGTAAAAAAGACAAGATAAAGAATACTTATGATTCGGACAGTAACGGATTAGTTTTCCAAAAAGCCCCTCTGCACACGAACATTCCTATTCTCTCGCCACCCTTGCATCCAACGTCAAACACTAGGCTAGGTCACTAGCCATTCCACAAATAGCTATGAATTAGCAATCCTTTCCTCCTTTGCTCTAGCTATTCCTTCTACCTGGAATACTCTTCTATTTTATCCAAATAAGAATATCCTTATTATTCTTTAAAAGTCAATAAAATGTTACCTGGCTATAATTTTTCTCAAAAACTCACCCCTCCAATGTTGAATTAAAAGCCCCACCACCTGTGTGTTTCCAGTAACTTTCTACATAACTCTGTTATGGACATGAACACACTGTGGTGTCTGTCCTGTTAACCTGGCACTGGCACCAGGATGGGAGCAGCCAGGACTTCACAGCTGGGGCTGTCACCACTGGGTTTAACCTTAGAGTCTCTCCATGTACAGGTCAGGCATTCAGTAAATTCTGATACAGTGAACTAAATAGTCCTTGAAATTTATTTTTTTATTTTTATTTTTAAAAGATTTTATTTATTTATTCATCAGAGAGAGAGAGCGAGCGAGAGAGCGCACAAGCAGGGGGAGCGGCAGGCAGAGGGAGAGGGAGAGGGAGAAGCAGGCTCCCCGAGGAGCAGGGAGCCCGATGCGGGGCTCGATCCCAGGACCCTGCGATCACGACCTGAGCCGAAGGCAGACGCTTAGCCGACTGAGCCACCCAGGTATTCCTAGCCCTTGAAATTTAAAATCTAAAATCAATTTGCAGGAATGTGTCAGTGGATACAAACAATTTCGTTCAAGCTAATTCACTGAAAACCTCAAGCTACCTTCCAGGATCTTTACTATAGAATTGGAAAAGCCATGCCCTTAAAATATCAACGGATCTCTAGAAGAAATGTACTATGCTACTACTCTTTATTCTGATAGTATTTAAAATCATATATTTGTAAAGTACTGACTTTGAAATATCAGTGGGTAAAAATAAAAGACGACTGGATGTTATGGTAAATGAAGAACCAAGTACGAACTAAATCTTCAATGGAAAACAGAATGGTTCATTTCACAATCAAAAGGTAGATAAAATTCATCATGTCAGGGAATCTGCTATGGGTAAATAGTCATTTTATATAATGTGGTTTTCAACTTTGAAAGGTAAAGTGGCTTGGAATTATGCATATGTAAAAAAAACAGTGATAACCAAAAGAAAAAAAATAGTGATAACCATAGCCACTATCAGTTGAATACCTGCTATTTACCGAGAACTTTATAAATATGATTTTAAAAATTCCTATGGGATTGTTATTTCATTTTAATAGATGGAGAAAGTGTGTCTCCCTGAAGTTAGAGTGACTTACCACTCCCTTATATGGTAGAGACATGATTTACAGCCATGTTTGAAACATTCTACCGCTCCAGAATTCCACCCCATCCCAATGCAACCGTATTACCATGACCCGAATAAGTAGAAAAGTCCCAAGAAAGGCTCATATGCCAAAAATTAATGCAGTTTTCTCAAAGGGTTTGGAGGAGAGTCTGAAAAAAGAAACAAGGAAGAAAGTTCTAATAAAGTAACTTTCCTACATTTTTACTCCAAGTACTCACAGCTCATCATCTCTGAATTACATACAGCACCTCAAATTGCACAGCTGGCTGAGCAGTCTGAGTTGCTTTCTTCCCGGGGGTCAGATCAGATAAACCACTGGTGTGCTCAGGTATCATGACACTCCTCTTCCAAATTAGGATTTTTCACAATATGCTTACTCTTGTGTTCTTTTGCTCAAAAAAACTGAGGTTTGGGATGAAGGGAGAGGGATGAGGAATGAATGAGCTGTTGCATGAAACCATACCTGTCTGAAATCTGTAGCTTGGGCCTGCTTTTTTGCACACTTTACTGCTAGAAAGTAACACACATTTATCTTGTCTTGCCCACCACTTCACAGAAATACACTATGTGATGGGTAGTGGCTGCCCTAGCCCCGGCTACGGCTTCCCTGGACATTCGCAAGCATTCAGTTGCATCAACGGAGCCCCATACATTACTCACTAAGCAGAAGATTATATCACTATGAACATACCTGGCTATTCAAACACTGTTTCAAATATTTTTTTTAATCTTTGAAACAAAGTGGGTGAATATGAGAATTAAGTTTGTATACAGTCACGAGAAGTCAACTGTGATGAGTATGACGGGAAAAAAAAAACTCATATAAAGTCTCTATCCATTTTGATTTGATTTTCAGGAGAATCTATATCTGAGAAAGAAATATAAGTTTATCTGCCACTGGCTAGGGTTAATGTATCGTTTATTTACATAAGAACCAGGATGTGGAAGTACTGATTTCTCAAGAAAGGTAGGGAATTATCATTGGCAAATGCCAGTGGGTACAGATGCCAATGCTCAAAAGAAATTCTCTAGTCTAGTGATTTTGCATAACTATCTCAGGGCTGTCCTACATGACATGTTTACGAAGCGTCGGAAGTGGCTTGTGAGCTAAAATTAGTCATGTGAGAAAGAGTTAAATTCAATATGTTTGATGCTCTGAAAAGCATCTTCCCCAATCATGTCTGCAAGAGAGTAAGTTAACAAGCATTACCTCACCAGAATAATCTCTCATTGGCTGGTCTTTCCCTGAGGGCAGACAAAGGTTTGCACCTGCTTGTAGAAGATGATGCTTTTAAAGATTAATCCTATTATGTGTGGGGAAAAGTGTTCTATATGCTCTATTGAAATGAATTACAAAAGCACTTTAAGGCAATAATTTCCTTCAGAGACTTATTTACTCTGTGTTTAGGTGTGAGGGAGTACGTGTGTGTGTTAAGGAAAATGCCAAAAATTCTGCATGGATGAGAACCAGGTACAGGCTCCCCCCTGCTATCCAGAAGTACAGCATTCCTAGGAAACCTTCCATAAGCCAAAATGGTGTAACTGAAGAAGCATATGCCATTAATTTATAGGGAAAAAAGGTTGAGCATGCCCAGACCTAAAAGATAACCTTTCTTTGGCTTTTCTGACATCTTAGGGCATCTCTTGCTAACAGATGCACAAAATAAATGGGGATAATCCAGCCGCCATCTATCTGCTCACAGATATGCTCACAAACACCATTCACAGCTCTGGCGGCTGGATGCTGACATGCTGAGTGCAGTTCCCGGGGAAGAGTGTGGCGGGGCCCCTCTCTCTGCTGAGGGTGCGCAATGCCTCTGCAATGCTCACTGCGAAGCAAATGCTGAACGCTCTTTTGCTTTACACCTTTTCTTTCTTTTTCTTTCCTTTTTTCTTTTTCTTTTTCTTTCTTTCTTTCTTTCTTTCTTTCTTTCTTTCTTTCTTTCTTTCTTTCTTT
>NW_027397066.1:59052420-59114444 GCF_003265705.2 Callorhinus ursinus | reverse complement strand
TTTCTTTCTTTCTTTCTTTCTTTCTTTCTTTCTTTCTTTCTTTCTTTTTTTCAGAAAAGCTAAAATCCTCATTGGATTTCTTTCACTTAGCGAAAACAGATACTAATGTTTATTCGGTAAAAGTAAAGTGGCAACATTAACTTTCAAAAAGCAGGGGAACATGCATTAGATCTTGATCGATATCAGGATTTTCACGAGAGGCTCAGGAACAGGACTGCGTAATCAGAATTAGATTCAATTTCATGAAGTTAACATGATTCTAGAGTTACTGAAACTGACGGTGAATGCAAATAAAAAAACCATCAGAGCCTATTGTTTTCTGCATGAGACCTGCTCTGGGGCATGAGATTCACAGGAAAATGACTTGGTCATGTTTCAGGCTGGCTTCTGAAAATGAAGACTATTTTGAGGAAAGGCAATGATTATCCTGCCAATTTATTTCTATGATCTCTCTATAAACTGTAGACACTGCAAAGTAAATTCTATAGATTTCCTTGAGGGTGATAGGGTTCTGCCAGCATGATCTAGAATATCAGAGAGTATGTTCAGTTGTATAAAAAGAAAAGAGATGACCATTTGAAACGAGTCATTTGGGATGCAATATTTGACTTGGCACATTCTACTCTTTGTTTGACATACCGTTCCTGCACTTTTCTACCTGATGAATAGTTATTCTTCCTTTGCATACCTGGCTAAATGTCACTTCCTCCGTGGTGCTCATTAACTCCCCAGGCTGAGTGAACTGTTCACTCACTGATCCGTGAAACTTGGCATAGTGATTCTCAAAGTTGCAGCCATAATGCATGCTGGAACCCACCTCCTGAGAAATGAAGTCACAGGACATATGCCTCCTCCCACCTCTAGATTCTAGGGCACATCGCTGAGGATCGTTTGCTAAAGTGAGATTTCTAATAGTGGTGGTTTGAGGGGGAGGGGGTTATGCATGTTAACAGCAGCAAAGAGGAAGTTTAATACAAGGGTGAAATTCACTGCTTCGTTAAGCTACCTCACTTGGGGATTTCTGGCTTCCCAGCCAGGCCTCCGGCAAACGCCAGCATGCAAATGCGTGAGTCGCAGTTGCTAATGCCCCATAGGTCAAAGCAAGTCACGTGGTCAAACTTATATTGAAAGTCTTAGGATAAGAAGAATGGTAAAGCCACAGAGCCAAAGGGATGTGCACATGGGGACAGAAGACATAACTAATCATTTTCTTTTTTATAATCTACTATAATAGTCTTTTTGCTTAGAGATGAAATCTCTAACCTGCTGCCAGATTCATTCCTTCAAACACAAGATTATTAGATCACTTCAGCTTTGAAACATCTGATGAATCTTCACTGTCTTCCGGGATAAAGTATAGAGTGTTTATACTCGTGGCAGTTAAGATCTTTTAGGATCTGCCCTCCACCCGGGTCTGGCGTTATTTCCCAACCCTTGCATATTTTCCTAACTTATTCACCGTTCCCACACTGGCTCCAGTTTGGCCCAGATAGAGTCACCACAAATGTTTCTTGAGGAAGAGAGCCAGAGCCACTGTCCCCTGAAGCTGATAGCATAGCTAGGAGATGGATATTAAAAAGATAATCACCCAGATAATAACTGAACTCTGGCTAGGAAATGTGCCACATGTGTGAAATATGAGGAGGCCCTCACTGAGCCCTGCACACATTGGTGATGTTTACTAGGCCAGGCCCAGAAACGTGAAAGATAAATCCAACTTTTCCATGTGAAACAAAGCGGTGGGGAGTAGCCAGTGTTCTTGGTAAGGGGGGCACAAGGTCCGTGCAGAAATGAAGAGTCCTGCCCCTGTGGGGCCCAGAAGATAACGTTAACAATTCTGGAGATTAACCTAAGAGCAATGGTTAAAGTATTTTTAAAACGGGGTGGGGGGGAGTATATATATATATACACACACATTCTGAGGCAAGATAAGATCAAATGGAGAAGCTGTCTGTTTTGTGTTGGCATATTTCTCTAATGAAATAAGTTTATCATCTGGGGCAGAGGAAAGGGAGATAAACAAAAAGTAAGAACGTAAGGTAAGGTGTGCTAAGACAGTAATAAATTCTGGTTCTCGTGCGAGCGGCTCAAGGACGGAACAGGAATCAGATACGGGCATCAGAGAAAGATGTGTAAAGTGACAGAAAGCTTCCAGATCTGATGGATGCCAGAGGGGTAAGAAAAAGGATACAATACAATGCGGATATAAGGAAATAGTACAGGCAAAGGAGGTTTGATCTGACAATGAAGATGAGGCAACAGAGGAGCCAACAGAAGTTCATTACGACCAAAGTACAGGAGGAAAACAGAGTAGAACGAGATGCGGGGGGGAGGGGCAGGACATTTAGGTGGGGTAAGGGCAGCTGTAGTTGTTGTGTCCAGGTGGATACACTTTTAAGAAAGTGTATATGTGAATATGTATTTGTGAATAAACTTGGTTACTTCTATCTATAGGAACAGCCAGTTTTTGCAAAATAAGAAACTGGGAGTGAAAAATGTATATTGTTTTTTTTTTTAAAGATTTTTTTTTAATTTATTTATTCATGAGAGACAGAGAGAGAGAGAGAGGCAGAGGGAGAAGCAGGCTTCCCGCTGAGCAGGGAGCCCGATGCGGGACTCGATCCCAGGACCCTGGGATCATGACCTGAGCCGAAGGCAGATGCTTAACCATCTGAGCCACCCAGGCGCCCGAAAAATGTATATTGCTTAGTAACTTTCAGAAAATGACAGAGAAATTCATGTTGTATTTTCTCAAAGTTTCAGGTCCTTGAACATTATTAAATTACTATCCAAGAAATCCTTTCTTAGCCTGAAATCTGGATTCTAATCTGTCACGTTTCCTTTTCTCCACTCTGTGGATGACTACTTTTTGTTTTGTTTTGATTTCTAAAGCAAAGAATTCAGATGGGCATGGCTTGACATCTTTTCCATTATTCTTACTTGAAGACAACCATGTTTCAAGGTCAGGATTAGAACAAGAAGTACGGAGCAGAGGTTATTAGGTTCTTTCATGTTTAAAATTTGAGGTGATGACAGGGATGATGGAAGAAACGAGGTATCCGGTCTGTGTGTCTCAAAAAAATCCAGGGGTGACACATGATCACAAGGTGTGGAGTGATTACTCATGAAGGATACTAATAGCAACATAAGAGACATCAAAATGTCCTTCAACAACTGAGGTAAGAATGAAAGAAAATGTATGTGGCCATTAATCTTTGGTACCAGCAACCCATTTTTCATGACAGGGTGTCTCTGGCTGGTATGTTCTCTGTCATTATTTCCTCTGGAAACTTCATGTTCCCAGGTTCCTAGGCTCTGGACTTAATAATCCAAACTCTCGCCTAAGATCTTTGTTAGAAAGACTTAATAATTCTTTGGCAGATAGTGAATTTCTGCTTTGGTGTATTACATACTACTCCAAAGTCTCCAGATAATGGAATTTCCAGATGTACCTACACAATTGATTTTGCTGGTATGGCTTGGAAGTTGTATATTCTGGCAGAGTCAAACAATATATTTGTGCTTTATAAATGTATTTTTGGGTGAAGGATGAGGAACTCATGTCTCAAGTTCCTGTAATATTGTTGTATTTCTCTTTGTATTTTGTCCACTTCTCTGCCATTTTTACGGAAGTACTCCATGACCCATGTCAGATTTGCAACAAGGCTACAACTAATTTTTAAAGCCAACTTCCTTCCCCAAAGGGAAAAGGAATGATTCCTTAGTTGTGGCAAGATAGCAGATGAAAATTTCCTGTTTTTTTCATATGAATTTCAGCCTTCTAGTATACAGGTATAATTGTCTAAATTAAATGTTTGAAGAATTTTCCCATGCTTCTAAATGCAGGCCATTTAGACATGACCTCTCAAACACATCCACTATAATGAAGGGGAGACAAGCTTCAGGAAAATGAAGTACATGAATAACAACCAGAAAAACCTGACTGGCATAGGACTGGAGAAATAGTATGACTCAGGAGGTAATATGTAAAACACTCCACTTTCTCATATGGTTGATATAAAAATGACACTTAAGAGCATGTTGAGCCAGAGAGAGTAAAGGGCTCCGTGGCGAGTGAATGGCGCACCACTGAACTCTTGCAAGGCAACAAGGAATCAGATACCTCAAAGGAAATTCACTATGCTTCCTCTTGCATTTATCTGGTTGCCTGATTCTGGGGTTTCTACAAGATTTCTATATATATTAGGACATTCATTATCTCAGCACCCTTTGGGGCAGTAATGGGACAGACAGGATTAATGCCTTAATGGGGTAAAAGAGTGAGACTCTGATCCACATTTCTAGATGGATTGTGCTGGCTTTATTAACTTTATTTAAGTTGCACTTACAAATGCATCCCTCACCTATTTACTGTGCTATCTGTACGTGTAAGGTGGCTAAGCCTTTTTTTTCCCTTTACTTTTCACCTTACATTAAATCAAATCTCCACATTTCCAGCTACCTGCCTCATAGATGTGAATACCAAAAGATACTGCTCATACCACTCAGGATGCATTCAATGGAGCCAAACAGCAAATCAATCACCAAATGAAAATCTGAAACTGCTTTCTGTGAACTCTATGACCCATCTGTGGAACCTCCTTCCTGACCACGGATGGTATCAGCTACCAGTGCCAGTTTCCATTTCGGTAGGCAGGAGTAAGGATTACCGCCATGTGTATTTCTAGTGCTCTACCAAAAAGGCTAACACTATCTCCCTTTCATTACTTCTTGAGAAGAAACATAACCATCATGTATTCCTGTCATTCTCCCCAGTCCTTTTTCCTCAAGCCACCGAACATTCCTATCACACAGTGAGAAATCTGTAAACTAGATCGGCTGTTTGGAGTGTCCTCCAAATCTCCTGGCAAAGCGTGGATGTCGGTAGCCTGCCTTCATCAACCCAAAATACTAGGAGATAAAATCTCCTTCCACAGATATTTGTACTTTAGCATGGAGCCCTGGGAAACAACTACAAAAAAATCTCGTTAGGTGTAAAAGAAGAAAGACTTGCAGAGGCAGCAGCCCTTCTCTTGTTCCTGTGGATGTCCTTTCTGTGCTTCAACTTTTAACTCCTCTGTGAAGGTAGAGTGCTCAATGTCAAATACGTTCTTCCACAAAGAATGTCTTTAAAGCTGACCTGATTTCAAAGACCTAGACTTCACAATGAGCACCGTGTTGTAAAATGTAAGTGTGTGGTGAGTCACAGTGGGGGTAGCTGGCTTCCTGAGAAGGATCTCATAGTGACCATGACTACTTGTTTTATGAAATGACCTGTAGAGGCACTATGACCATGGTGTTTGTCACAGTCTCTCTAACAGAGACTTTTGCAAATTTCCATCCACTTTTTAAAAATGATTGGAAGAGGGGAGCTTGGGTGGCTCAGTCGGTTAAGTGTCCAACTCTTGGTTTTGGCTCAAGTCACGATTTAAGGGTAGTGAGATCCAGCCCTGCGTCGGGCTCCATGCTGAGCATGGAGTCTGCTTCAGATTCTCTCTTCCTCTCCCTCTCCCCTCTTGTTCATTCTCTCTCTCTCTCAAATAAATAAATAAATCTTAAAAAAAAGATTGGAAGAAATCACCTCTGGGTTAAAGAGTTAGAGTCTTCCCTTATCCTAAAGCTGGACTTTTGGGCTACCTTGTAATCATCTACCACAAAAAGTTGATATTTTGAGTCAGATTGGCCATATTGTTATGAACTGAATTGTTTTTGTCCTTCCAAAATTTGTATGTTGGAAATCCTAACCTAGGATGCGATGGTATTAGGAGGTGGGGCCTTGGGGAGGTGATTAGGTCATGAGGGTGGAGCCCTCAGAAATGGGGTTAATGCTTTTATTAAAGAGACCCCATAGAGCTCTCTCATTCTTTGCACTATATGAGGATACAATGAGAAGTTAGCTGTCTGTAACCCAGAAGACGGTCCTCATCAGAATCCGACTATGATGGCACTGTGATCTTGGACTTCCAGCATCCAGAACTATAGCAAATAAACCCTTATTGTTTAAGCTACCCAGTTTGTGGTAATTTGTTATAGCAGTCTGAACTAAGACACATACCATCAAACTAAATGATTAACGCTGAACACTGAGTTGGTGGGGAGTCACTTCAACTTTTTTTGTTTGTTTTGTTTGTTTTACAATATCACAGATTAATAGTTCTGTATAAGTGATCTACTTCAAAGAAAGTACCATTTCCTTAGAAACTGGTAATACTCCCTTACTTTCCCATCTTGTAGAACACATACTTGGAAGTAAACAGTGCCAAAATCATTTCCAAAAGAAGCTTACTTCAAGTCAAAGCAGATGAACAAAGGGAAAAGAAAAAAAAAAAAGAAATAGTATGACTCAGGAGGTAATATGGAAAACACTCCACTCCCAGAGAGGAAGGCAAACGATAAAACAGACTCTTAACTATAGAGAACACACTGAGGGCTGCTGGAGGGGAGGTGGGCAGAGGCATGGGTTAAATGCGTGATGGGGATTAAGGAGGGCACTTGTGATGAGCACTGGGTGTTATGTAAGTGATGAATCACTAAATTCTACTCCTGAAACTAGTATTACACTATATGTTAACTAACTAGAATTTAAATAAAAGCTTGAAACATTAAAAAAAAGAAGAAACTTATTTTAACATGTAATCTGGAGAATATAAATTCCATGAAAGCAGAAACTTTATCCTATGCATGGCTATATCCCCAGTACCTTGAGGGTATGCTGAATGAGAAATATGTGTTGAGTAAATCAGTGGATGTATTATTACTGGATCTGGATTGTTGTAGGTTAATAATATGTTTGATGAGACCTTGAGTGGCAGCTTTTGTTCCCATTAAGGCAACTTTAAGGAATTACTTCTGTAATGTAAGAGTCACATTAGAGATTTATAAGTACAGAGGAGGATCATACACCTGACCAATGGTATGACTAAGAAGGCTGAGACCAGCTGTGGGATGGAGAGACACAAGAAATATAGGACAAGAAGCTCACCTTACAGAGGCATACAATTCGGTAGACAACAACTGAGTAGAAGTGTAAGGTAGTATAGGATTAAGAACAAAATGAACAAAGCAGATGGGACCTACTATAGGAGCTTGGAGAAGGTGGGGATAAGCATGAGTGCTTTAAAGTGGATTTAGATGATTTTGGGGTGAAGAGTAGACTTGGCCAGAAGAAAGTTGAGGCCAGAAAAGCAATGAGAGGCAGGGTGGTAACCGCAACGCAAAGTTACGTATTTCTGGATTAGTACCGAAGTGAGCATGGAGAGGGAGATGAGTGATGGGAGCGTGCGCCCACGCATGCATGCGTACACGCACACGCACATGCACACACGCGCACGTGCACACACATACACACACTGTCTTCTGCTAGGCACTGTGCTCAGCAAGTCACATACATTAGCTCATGTGAGGTGATTATTTCATTTAATCTTCATAACAGCTTTATAAGATAGCCATTATTATCTCAGTTTTTCAGATGATAAAATCAAGTCTCAGAGAGGTGAAGTGATTTGCCTAAGATCATAATTGTTTTATGCAATAGAACTAGGATTCAAACCTAAGTCAGCTGACTGCAAATTATAATCTTTTAAGACTGGACATAATATACAAAGACCATGGAGTGACAAGGTAACTCTCAGGTTTCAAAGGTGAAATACTGAGCATTCACAAGACATTAAAAGCTGCTTTAAAAGCATTCCAGGGGCGCCTGGGTGGCTCAGTTGTTAAGCGTCTGCCTTTGGCTCAGGTCATGATCCCAGGGTCCTGGGATCGAGCCTCCCATCAGGCTCCCTGCTCCACGGGAAGCCTGCTTCTCCCTCTCCCACTCCCCCTGCTTGTGTTCCCTCTCTCACTGTGTCTCTCTGTCAAATCAATAAAATCTTAAAAAAAAAAAAAAAAAGCATTCCACAGGTTTGAGTTCCACATCTAGTAGTTTCTTAGAAAATGGTACTGGGCTTCTATAATAATTCTAGACCTCTTTTGTCCTCATATTTTGACTACTGGGTTAGAATTTTGAGGAATAATTCTGACCAGATAGAGTCCCAAATTACAGAGTCCCTTTTGTTGCAGGAGGGATTTCATGTCAAGTAGAGATGCTCTGAAGAATGCAAAGTAAGCCTCCAGCTACTTGGGGCACAATTCATGATTGTTTACAATGTCCTATTTTCCTTGTTCAACAATGGTGAGTCGACTCTTGGGTACAAAAGACCTGCAATTTTTCTTCTTTGCCTTTGGTCTGCTATTTCTCACTTGGAAAGAGCCCCTTCTTCTCTCTCTCTCTCTCTCTCTCTGTCCACTCTCTACCCTATACACACATACACATTAGGTAAAACTCATCTCAAAAGGATTCTAGAACTGGCACCTTTACTCTTGCTTATTTGAAAACTCTTAGAGTCATAATTGATTCTTCTCTTTCTTTTATATCTAATCATTCAGCCAATCCTTCCAACTCTTCCTTTAAATTATATCTACCATCTAACCACCTGTTAACACCTTCACCCATTACCGTGCTGGCCCACACCCCATCTTGGATAATTTCTTACTTGGATAATTACAATAGCCTCCTAACAGGTACCCTATTTATATCCTAACCTCTCTAAGGTCTATTTGCCATCAGTAGCCAGAGTGATGCTGTTAAAACGCAAGTCAAATGTCATTTCTTTGCCCCAAATCCTCTAATAGCTTTCCACTGCACTCTAAGTAAAATCCAAATTTCTTTCCACAGCCCTACATGATGTGGCACCTTTGCTGCTACCTCTTTGACTTTATTCCCCACAGTTCTTCCCCCTATTTACTCTGTGCCCATGACAGCCAGTAGGCATGCTGATCCTCAAGGCCTTCACACTTGCTTGCTGCTCCATGTGTGTGGACTATTCCTCTCGTATACCCACACGGCTCTCTCCCTCACTTTGTTCAGGTTGGCAGTGCACCTTCCCTGAACACCCTTTTTAAGCGACCTTACTCTATCATTCTCTAGCCTCCCTTATGTTGTTTTGTTTTTGTAACAGCAACACTGTCTAATATATTACATGGATATGTATGTATTTGTTTATTACCTGTCTTCTCCCACCAGATGTAAGTTACCTGTGGGTTAGGACTTCGCCTGTTCAGATCACTGTCGCGCCTCGAGTGCCTATCACAATGCCTGCCACGTAACATTGCTCCAAACTCTCCTGCATCCCAGCCTCTGCCTTTCTCTGGCCTCCAGGAATTCCTGAGAGGGCCAAGGGAGGCTCCTTCCCTTCCCACTGTGCTCCTCAGCTCTGTTTGCAAAGGGCTGTTGTGAGGGACCAGAGAAGCCCCTCGGACTACAGTGCTGGGAATCATGGGCCAGGAAGAAAAATCACTGGCAGGAAACGGGCTCAGCTGTTGGGACCCCTGCAAGCCTGGTATAGACCATCCTTGGTGTAGTTTAAGAAAAGGGCAGGTTGTAAGCCCGGGATCTGAGCCTTGTCTTTTCCCTTACTGTCCAGGGCAGTTGGCCTAGGGGTCCCCTTTCCCTCCCTCCCGAGGACCATCTCTCTGCATCCACACATTCCTCTCCAAGTTTAAGCACAGACTCTCATGAAAATTGTTCTCCCCAGTAGTTCAATGAACTGCTGTTAATCCTGTGTCATCCCTCTGCAGCCTAGTGAGGTAACCTAGCTCCAGGATGACACTTGGCCCCATTGCTCTGCCAGCCTATCCACAGGAGGGTGCACACAGGACCCCACAGGAGGCTCCAAAGAGCAAGCAGGGCATTGAGGAGCAGAGAGCAAACAAATAAACACCAGGAGGGAAAGGCCCTACCCTCGCCCCAGTACCCACTGTGTCCCAGCCTGAACCTAGATCCCTCACACTGTACTTTTTAAATTTTTAAGTTGAGACATAATTTATATAAAACATTGTTTAAGCTTAAAATGTACAACCTGGTGATTTGATACATTTATATATTACAATATGATTACCATCCTAGCTTTATTTAACACCTCTATCACACCACATAATTGTAATTTCTTTTTTGTGGGAAAACATTTAAGATCTAGTTTTTTTAAAGCAATTTTGAAATATATATGGTATTGTTGGCTATAATCACTATGCTGTGCATTAGAGCTCCAGAACTTATTCACTTTCTAGTTGCATCTTCCCAGTTCCCCCACCCCCAGCCCCTGGTAAACTACCATTCTACTCTGCTTCTACAAGTTCAGCTTTTTCAGATTCCACATATAAGTAGTACCACACAGCATTTGTCTTTGTCTGACTGATCTCATTAAACATAATGCTCCCAAAGTCCATCCATGTTATCACAAATGGCAGGATTTCCTTCTATCTCACGGCTGAAAATATTCAACTGAATATATATACCACATCTTCTTTACTTCTTTACCCCTTCATCCATTGACTGACACTTTTGTTTCCATATCTTGGCTATTGTGAATAATGCTGCAATGAACATGCTTACACAGATATCTTTTTGATATCCTGTTCTCATTTCCTTTGGATACATACCCAGAAGTGGGATTGCTGGATCATAAAATCAACATACAGAAATCAGTTTTGTTTCTAAACACTAACAATGAAATAAATGAAAAAGAAATAAAGAAAACTATCCCTTTCACAACAGCATCAAAAACAATAAAAAACTTAGGAATAAATTGAACTAAGGAAATTAAGGATCTGTACAATGGAAACTACATGCCTTTGATGAAGAAAATTGAAGAGGACACACAGAAAAGTGGAAAGATATCCCATGGTCATGGGCTGGAAGAATTACTAGTGTTAAAGTGCCCATACTACCCAAAGCCATCTACAGATTCAGTGCAGTTCCTACCAAAATTCCAATGGCATTTTTCACAGAGATAGAAAAAAAAAACAACAAAAAACTGTATGAAATCACTAAAGACCCTGAATAGTCACAGCAATCCTGAGAAAGAAGAACTAAGCTAGAGGCATCACACTTCCTGATTTCAAACTATACTACAAAGCTATAGTAATTAAGACATTATGGTACTGGCATAAAAACAGACACATAGACCAATGGAACAAAGTAGAAAGCCCAGAAATAAAGTGCTGCATGTAAGGTCAACTATTGTTTGACAAGGGAGCCAAGAATGCTTAATGGGGAAAGGGTACTGTCTTCAGTAAATGGTTCTGGGAAAACTAAAGAACTACACATAGGAAAATGACATTGGACCCCTGTCTTTTCTACTCACAAAAATTAAGTCCAAATGAATTAAAGACTTAAACATAAAACTGGATACCATAAAATTTCTAGAAGAAAACATAGGGGGAAAGCTCCTTGACATTGGTCTTAGAAATGATTTTTTGGATATGACACCAAAAGCAAAGGAAACAAAAGCAAAAATCAACAAGTGGGACTACACCAAACAAAAAAAAACCTTTCTGCACAGCAAACGAAACGATCAACAAAAGGAAATGGCAATCTATAAAATAGGAGAAAATATTTGCAAATCATATATCACATAAGGGGTTATTATCCAAAATACCTTATAAAAAATACCTGAAGAATGTAAAACAACTAATAAACAAAGAAAAACATCCAATTAAAAAATGTCCAGAAGACACAGACATTTTTCCAAAGAAGACATCTAAATGGCCAACTAGTACATGAAAAGATGCTCAGCATCACCCATCATCAGGGAAATGCCTGGCAGGGCATACATACAAAAACCTCAGTACTTGAACCAGGAGACATGCAGAGTCTGTGTGGGGATCAGCAGACAGGGCTTTCTCATAGGCTTGTCCCTAGTTCCTGCAGGTTTGACCAAGTTTACTTACCTAAAGCTGCCTAAAAGTACCACTGTCTTCACTACTAGAGTCTCTCTGGGATGTGTCTGGCCCAGGCCTTCGGTCTCCAGCAGAGCCTCATGGCAGCAGCAATAGCCCCATCTCTTGAGGCTGGGGGCCCTGCGTTCACTGCAGACTCCCACCCTGAGGCCTCTGGCCCACTTCTTGGCCAAATGACCCAATTCAGTCAAGGCTGGCCTGCCCTCTTGTTATTCTATGTATCCGGGATCCTCACCTCACCCACTCTGATCTTTCCTTGGACACTCTGGGAGCCCATTTTCAAGAGGCAGGTCACCTGGGGCCAGTCTGTGCCACAGTAAGACCAGTAGGGGCAGAAGGAAGCTCAGGGACTACCCCAGCTGGCTACCCTCCCAGGAGCTCGCCCTAAGCAGACCTCACCCTCTCCTGACACATCTCACTGCATGGGTTTATCTTTCTTGTCTGGTCACAATAAGGAGTAATTCATATGCTTTTCCTATTCAGGGCCGGTTGCAGATGGTGGCCGAGTCAAGGCTGAGATCTAGATCTGTTCCCCTTGCTATTTTTCCAACTCCTGAATATATGGCATGACATGCATTTCAGTAAAAGTATGGCTTAGTGAATTTGAAGGGCTACACAGAAAATATCAATGATGATCAAGAGATCAAAAGTAAGGTCGGTAAAGTGACATGAAAAATGAAAACTACAAAGGGACTTGATATAATTTTCAACATTGCATGAAGTTGTCAAAAAGTACCTAGTCTTTGGGCGCTTGGGTGGCTCAGTTGGTTAAGCGTCCAACTCTTGATTTTGGCTCAGGTCATGATCTCAAGGTTGTGAGACTGAACCCCATGTCAGGCTCCATACTGGGCATGGAGCCTGCTCGGGATTCTTTCTCTCTCCCTCTGCTCACCCACCCCCCACCCTGCTCGCACGCTCTGTCTCTCTCTCTCTCTCTCAAAAAATAAATAAAAAATAAGTATCTAGTCTCTACCAATGGCTGAATAATAAAAATTAGTATAGTTAGAACCGAAGACACATTTTGGTGAGATTGTATGGTCTACACATTGCAAATCTACATGTACCTTATCTGCAGAGTTCAGGGTTAATACTGTAAGATCTGAGCCAAGACATGACTTCACTGACATTAGGCTTCCACCTACCCCACAGGAAAGAGTTAATAAATGGATCCGGCTTTGAAACTGAATTAAAAGCAAGCAATGAGATTGTATACTGAGGTTTTCATAGTAGAATAAATTAAGGGTAGACAGAATGGTATGTGGGGGCTGGAGGAAGAAATCTCTCTCTCTATTCCAAGTAAGAGACCAGTTTTTAAGTTCTTATGTACAGAATGGATCATTGTTCATCCAAGCATGGCTTCCCGTCTAGAGACTAGGGATTCCCCATCCTTCTCACTCCACTCCACATAGAGTGGCCACGTGGCTATATTCAGGTCAACAGGCGGCCAGCAGAAGTGGTGCATACATCCTCCAGTTCAATTTTCTTTTTTTTTTAATATTTTATTTATTTATTTGACACAGAGAGACACAGCAAGAGAGGGAACACAAGCAGGGGGAGTGGGAGAGGGAGAAGCAGGCCTCCTCCTGGGCAGGGAGCCTGATGCGGGGCTTGATCCCAGGACCCTGGGATCATGACCCGAGCCGAAGGCAGACACTTAACCAGCTGAGCCACCCAGGAGCCCCACTCCAGTTCAATTTTCTTAAACAGAAGTAAGCCACTTGTCCTCATCTCTGTTTCACCTTTCAATGGAAGAAAACATGGATGAGGAGGCAATTCAACTTCAACTGTGTGGATAAGAAGAATGCTCAAGTGGAACAGTGTTGTGGGCTGAATTGTGTCTCCCCCAAATTCAGATGCTGAAGTCCTAACCATCAGCACCTCAGAATGTCACTATATGTGGTAACTAAGATGATGCCATTAGGGTGGACCCTC
This sequence comes from Callorhinus ursinus, assembly GCF_003265705.2. Taxonomy (NCBI): domain Eukaryota; kingdom Metazoa; phylum Chordata; class Mammalia; order Carnivora; family Otariidae; genus Callorhinus; species Callorhinus ursinus. The sequence goes on along the minus strand of NW_027397066.1, from coordinate 59,100,734 downwards.
ATGCAGTCTGGCTGGTGTCCTTGTAGGAGGAGGAAAATTGGACACAGACACATACAGAGGAAAGACAATACTAAGACAGGGAGAAGTCGGCCATCTCCAGGTCACAGAGAAATAACCCTGGTGACACTTTGATCTCTGACTTCTAGCCTCCAGAATTGTGAGAAATAAATTTCTGTTGTTTAAGCCACACAGTGTTTAGTACTTAGTTATGGCAGTTTTATCAAACTAATACAAACAGTTAGATGAGAGCATTATCCCTGGAGGAAGAAGAGCTGTCTAACTCCGGACATTGGTGGGAGACAGCTAAACTACCTTGTTCAAGTTCATGTCTTTTGGGGTCCCTTTGTTATAGCAGCTTAACCTATACTCTAGCATGATACTCGGGGGGAGGGGAATAAGAACAGCATTTAACCAAAGAGACGGAGTGAGGCAAACTATGATGTATTCACTAAACATAACCAGGAACCAGAGTTTCACATGGAAAATAGGTGATAAAAATCTAAGGGTATAAGTCACATATTCCTCAAACTATGTAAAATAGGCATACATGAAACATCTGGAAACAACTACAGTTAGAAAAAAATTGGTTGTGTCAGAGTAGACATTCTTTTCCAAATAATGTGGCTTTTCTACTTTTATAATTTAAATCACTTTCATCAACACTGTAATGTACCTTTAGACTTATCTCAGTAATTTCTATGTATTCCTGTAACTTTAAGTCAGCAGAGAGAATCACTCTTAGACATTAGCCCCACCTATTTTGACTTTGAGAAAAGCGCCCACACACTGTTCCTGCCTCTTTACTTCCTTTTCAGTGGTTCTTCCCAGCATTATTTTATTCCCTGTTTTGGTACAGACCAAGGAGTGGAGAGGCATGCTTAGGGATGGAACACAGGGAGGAGAAGTGGGAGGAAATAAAGGAGCAGACATTCCAGTTCCTTTCATTCCTACTGCAGTCCCTGAAGAATTCATCATAAAACGGAAGCAAAGCTATTAAAAGCTTCAAAAGATCATAGAAACATCTGTGTGGTAGCTACGAGATGCAAATGAGGCCTGAGAATTCGCCAATGTGAACAAGGTTAGCTGAATTAACAGCACGGGAAGTCATTAGATTGTTCGGCTCACCAAATCCATTCAGTGAACTGCTGTCATAAAAGCAGTGTAATTATGAGCTTGCCCAGCACTACAGACTGCTTTCTAGTCAGAAGAAGTGAATTACAACTCAAGCCACATAATCTCTTGTTTCTCCCTTATAAGGATACATTTTTCATTAGAAATGTATGAAGTTTCTTTCAGAGCTACTAAAAGAAAATGGCCAGGTGAAAGTAGATTGGTCCCACAGTTTTTGTTGTTGTTGTTGTTTTTTAATCTGTATACAAATCTAAATTTTTCAAGATAGATTATTTATTGTGTGGTTGTTAGTAAGGAAAAACAATTCTTAGACATACAAAATAATTTTACCACAGATGCTTTTAAGTACTGTTTCTTCTTGCAATGCCTTAAATTAGAGGGGAGAGGCTCGTTCAGGTAATAGAAGGGGAATGAATGGTAAGCATTTGTCAGATGCTGGAAGCAATGATGAACTATCTTGAATTCTATAATTAAGGATCAATTCAAACCAAAATAGCATTTCAGTTTAGTAATAACTTTAAGGCCCTATTAACTCCTCAAGGTACCCAGAGAGGGATGGTGTTGCAGGGAAGGCCTCACTTGGATCTGTATTGGGGAAAAACACCAGTATGGATTCCCTGGGAAAGGTGCTAAGCAAACACAACTGAATGATCACATAGTAGAAGTGATCATGGCATTGGACATGAGTTTGAACTCTAGGACTCATTGCCCACTAATTTCACTGGACATAGAGATAAATATGGGCAGTGCTCACTTTCCACAGTAGCAGAAAAGACCATACAAATCACTGTGGAAGCTGAAACAGTGCAAAGCCATTTTAATAATCGACGGACAACATTACATTTGTTCAATGACTTGTAAAAATGTTTGTCAAAACGTTAAAAACTCTCTTCCCATGGTTTCCACATGTATAGGGAATTGAGAACTTGCTATTATATATATCCTGGGGTAAACATAAAAGAAATAACTTCATGTCTCAAAAGGAAAGTATTCACCCAGTGAAATGCAGGATAGTGGCGACAACGCAGAGTAGAAATTCCAAGTGCCTGGCTCTGAACCCACAGTGCCCCATCACGTGTCATCTCAGGGAGGATGCCCAGGCTCTGTGTGCCTCTGTAAAATGAGGGATAATAACAATGCCTTATAGGGCTATCATAAGGATTAAATGAACAATTCAGGTAAAAGACTAAGGACAGGAAGCACCTCTCAAACACTACTATTATTACTAAATTAAGAATAATTCCAAATGACCTGAGAAGAGGGTGTCCCCCTGTCAGAAAGTTTCTCCTACCTTCCTTACCCTCAATATAATTTTCTACTAGATCTGCCTGTCTCCTCTCTAGGAATATTGGCAATTTTATGGCCAAGGTGGCAGGGAATTGTGGTGAAGGTAGGGCCAGTCCTTTCTCTGGGCCACCTTGAGTCCTGACCCCCATACCAGGCCACCAGCTCAAGAAGGGCTATTCAATTCTATTCTGGGCTCCAGAGAAGGAGAACAAAGAGAGAAGGAAGCAGAAAACGGAGCAGAGAAAAAAATGAGAATGAGAAACCCTCATAGATGAAAGAAGATGTGGTCTGGAGCAAATCATAGCTGAATTAAAACAAAACCCTGACATGAACATCAAAAAGAGATATTTAGGGTGATTTATGTTGCCTTTTGTCAAGAACTATAGTAAGGGGTGAGGCAATCCTCATGCTGTGTCTGATATAAAATATCACCCATAAATGAGGAGCCTGATTCAAAACTGAAGCCAAAACTTCTAATAATAAAGCAGATTACTAGTAGGCATCCACATTTTCTTAGAAAGAAAATAGATAAAATGCCTCCTGGTTTTACAAATCATTGAATTTGCAATTATTCACCTATTTCTGCTATTTCCCAAAGAGGGGTCAGTTAATGAAATTATTCTTTAAAAAACATTCCCGCCAAAGGCCATCCTGTTTTCCTTTATTAGAGAGCTGAACATTTCTGCAAGGACGATTTATTTTAGCATTTGATTGTACTGGCATCCATTTGTTTCTGTTGGCTGTACGGTTAGAGCGAAACGCTCGCCGATACTCACAAAGCAGCCACACTTTCCCTATGGCAGTTTGCAGCCAAGTGTTCCCTCTAAGTTCTGTGGCATAACCCAAGTTAAAGTTCCTCCCCCTCAGCCGAGCAATCATCCCTCACCTCAGGTTAAGTCCTGATGAACAACCCAAAGAGCAACATGTCAAAACCTATCACTCGCCCGCTCCTCTGGGTGGCTGAGTCATGGCCTCTCTCACAAGGCCTTCTTTACCAAGTCCGGCTCTTCCTTAGGGTCCTGGGTCTACGAACTGGGGGTGGGGGGGAGGATGGGGGGGTGTAGCAGGAGTAATATAATCCAGCAGATGGGCATACCTTATGACAGGATCAGAAAACCCTGACCTTCCAAAGGTGTCTGTGTTTTTACGTGATCGTTTGGTGGCACTCAGCTAAACGTCCAAGCTGCACCAATCATTAGGGCTGGAAAGGGCCCCTAGGTGCTAGGTCTAAAAGCACCTCCCGGTCTCCCAGCCCGATGTTCTTTCCTGTTTATCTTATATCCTTGTTTCTTTCTGCCACTTTCTTTTAAAAAATTTCATTATATGTTTAGATACACATAAGTGCCATTCAGTTTAATAGATTCTACCAAGTGGAGTGGTGTGCAATCTGAGGTATATTATCTATGTGTGACTGAGCATTTGCACACACCCCAAAATGCCCACTTTTTTTTTAATGTTTGTAGAATACCCCTCAAGCAAAACTACATTCTTAGCTACATCTAAGAATGCATGGAAATGGTTTGAGACCCATGGACAATCATATGAGAGAAGGGTCCTTTTTTTTTTTTAAAGATTTTATTTATTTGACAGAGCACAAGCAGAGGGAGAGAGAGGGAGAAGCAGGCTCCCTGCTGAGCAAGGAGCCCCATGTGGGACTTGATCCCAGGATCCTGGGATCATGACCCGGGCCGAAGGTAGCCGCTTAACTGACTGAGCCACCCAGGCGTCCCAAGAGAAGGGTCTTAAAAGATGTGTTGAACTGCTGGGGAGGCTTGCCCTACCAGCACGGTCAAGGTTGTGAACTGCAAATATCTCTGCTTTTCTTGCCTCAAGCTGGGTTCTGCCTATGCCGTCTGGGTGCATCAGAAGCATATGGTGATTTTGCAATAAATGCAGGGTAACTGTAATGTTATCGAGAAGCAGAATGACAGTGCAAGGATAAGAAATAAAATAAGGTCAGGTTTTAAAATGAAATGTTTCCTTACTCTTTCGCGTTGAGAAATTCAAATAAATTATCGATACCTGACATTGCTGATCGGACATGACAAATGAAATAAACGGGGTCACTTCCTAAAGAGCTCAGCACATACACATGACACACCCATATACACAAACAGACGCCCATGGTTACTTGGAGAGCCACACTTCTTCACTGGAAGCTCCAACCCCTGCGAGGACAAAGGGGTGCTCTCCCTACTTTGCTCTTATTCGCCCTTCTGTCCCCACAATGTATTGCAGCACAAGTGTCCTTGGGGTTTCCTTTTTTCTCTTTTTTTTCTTTTTAGCACCAGGCTCAGGTTGCCTACCTGATGCACCCTGGAATTTCACAAACATAGGGCCAATGCCCTTAGAACACTTGGGTGCCTCCATGTTTGGTTTCATTCAATACTATGCTAGGACTTGGGTAAACCATGGGCTGATGACCAGACTCCAAGAGGAAATGTAAAATTTGGAATTAGTTTAAAGAGGGCATCATCTATTATTCCTTTCAGTTTGTCTATAAAGATACACCTATAGCTGATAAAGTTATTGACATGGCATTGCTTTTTTTGGCCAGATGATTAATCTGATATATATCATATTTCTAATATGAAAATATCTCCATCTACTTTACTAAATTCATATCTTATTGGACATCTAGGATTCCGAGATTATACTGAAAACCTGAATGCCTCTAAGTATCTGATGAAGATACTGGAAGTAAAATTGGATTAGGGGTAAGGCATCTAAAACTATCTGTGCAGGGGCTAAGTAGAGATAAGGCATTGAGTTAGAATTGTTTGTTACTACACATTTGCTGCCTTATCTCCTTCAATGGCCATAGAAATGTTAACCCAGCTCCTCTTCTTCAACCTCTTTAAAACACAAGTGAAGAATATTGACTTGAATTAACCGGGTAACTCTCTAGATCTGACATATTGTTAGGATTAGCAAACACACCCCAAGATGCCTTCTGGCTTTAAGAGTGAATGGCTGAATATATAGCATGGATGGTGAAGTATAGAGACACACTTCAAAAAATCAAAATAATGCCTGGTACAGAAGGCCAGCTGAATTCTTTCACTAAAAACCTGCATTATAAGGAATTTAATCTTAAAACTAAATATTAATGGTGTAATTATATTTTCCTCCCAAGAAGTGAGAGGAGAAAAGGAAGGAAGGAAGGAAAGAAGGGAGGGAGGGAGGGAGGGAAAGAGAGAGGGAGGGGAAAGGGAGGAAGGAAGGTTAGAAATATGTGAGTGATTAAACTCTTTTCCCTCAGAGGAAAGAGGTGTAATGATCAATAACTTAATAATGCCTGCATCAAATACAAAGTTTCTCTTTCTACCATCAAAACATGCAAAGTAGATTCTTTCCTTTTCTTCACTCATCAATAGAGATATAGTTTAATACCTTCAAAGTCCACATCTCCAACCAGTTTTGTCTTTCCCGTCACTGGGTCATGGACATAGTTGATACCCACATCAATTACAGCAGCACCTTCTTTAACCATATCAGACGTAATCAACTTTGGAATACCTGAAAGCAAAACAGTTGGAAAATACTTCAACTTCATCCTTGGAGCATAACAAAGGTTTATATATCTAAAGTTTTGTTGTCATGGCTCTTTAATGTACAAAATACACTGTTTCTAGGAAGAGAACCAACTGCACTTGATCATTTCTGATCAAGCAGAAGAACAAAGGCAGCACATGGTGGCCTCTGTGCATAAAATCCTACGTGGATTTACCCTTTCACCTCTGAGATTGCTACCAGATTTCTCCTGATGGGTACCCACTGGAGTAGCATCCTTTTGTGTTTCATGCACTGTAAATGGCTTGGGGACATTATGGATATGAAACAGGCTCCTGTTGAGGTTTGGTGGAATGAAAACTATTTGGAAATTGGAGGTAGAGAGAAGGAAGGGTTGGGTGGGTGGAAGGAGGATGAATAAAAAGAAAAAAAATGAGGTGAGAATAATTCACATTCTCAGGGTTGCGGTAAATGGTAAAGTACCATACACATGGTGGTATCACATCAACTCTAAACGTGAAGTGTTATCTTGGGCTTTCTTTTTGTTTTCTCTTGGTTTCTTTGATTCATTATGTTTGTATATGACTTGGAAAGGCATAAGATATACTAAGCTCTATTCACTGTTTCTCCATTGCAGTTAGAAAGATAACTTTACAGAGATCTTATGTCACCATTCATTTTCTACAACGATTTTCACACTTTATTTCAAGTATGACAGTACCAGCTAACAATGGTTAATGTACAATTATTTTTGTTAATTATTAAGATACCATCCCCAAACTTAGTGTCTTAAAACAACACTTCATTATTACACTTCATGGTTCTGTGGGTTGACTGAGCTCAGTGAATGGACCTTCCCTGGGTCTTTCATATAGCTGGAATCTGACAGTGGCTGAGGCTGGAGTCATCCCAAGATGTGGCTAGGGTGACTGTCCAAGATGGCGACAGTCCAAGATGGCTCCCTAACATGGCTGCAGTTGCTGCTCATGGTTGGTGGAGCTCAGCTAGGACTATCAGCTGGAGCACACAGGTGTGGCCTCTCCTGTGGCTTGGGCTTCCTGGCAGCTGGCTTCCAAGCATGAGAGTTCCAAGAAACGGGGAGCAGAAGTTGCCAGTAGCTCATGGCTGGAACCTGAAAGCTGGCACAGTATGGCTTCTGTCCTATTCTACCGGCTAAGCAGTGACAGAATCCACTTGGATTTAAGAGGACAGAGAGTCCACTTTTCAGTGGGAGTTAAATCAAAGATTTTGTGGCCATCTTTACTCTCCCACCACTGTGTTTAGGAGGTGATTTACTCATTTTCACATTCTGCATCCCTTGCAAGAAAAAGATACATGTTGTGTTGTCAGAGGCTTTCTTCTACATTTAAACTATCCATTTATGCATTCCAGATGGCTTAAATGTCACCTTCTTGATATATGATTTTTAGGACAAGTAAGTAAGAATTTAAAGGCTATAAAGAAATGGTCAGTGCTAAAATAGATGCAGCTATCTGATAGGTTCCCCAGCCCCATAATAATATAACCAATGAGGCATCAATGTTTGAAATATGGTTTTTCTCTTGCTTTCTTACCTAGCCCACAGAACTTCTTCCTTTTTATCAGGTCTAGCATAGATATTGAGTATTGTTCTAAAGATAGTCATAATCCTGTTTCTTCTTGGAACCCAGTAGAAAAAGAAAACATAGCCTTTTGGTTCCCTGAGCAGCGCCATGGCAGTCAGCAAGAATAAGCACCTTATGAAAGGCGGCAAAAGGGAGCCAAGAAGAAAGTGGTTGATCCATTTTCGAGGAAAGATTGGTATGATGTGAAAGCACCAGCTATGTTTAACACAAGAAATTTTGGAAAAACATTAGTTACAAGAACTCGAAGAACCAAAATAGGATCTGATGGCCTCAAGGGCCATGCATTTGAAGCGAGCCTTGCTGATCTGTAGAATGATGAAATTGCATTCAGAAAATTCAAGCTAATTACTGAGGATGTTCAGGGCAAAAACTGCCTGACTAATTTCCATGGCATGGATCTTACCCGTAACAGAATGTGCTCCATGGTCGAAAACTGGCAGACCATGATTGAAGCTCATGTTGATGTCAAGACTGCCGACGGTTATTTGCTTCATCTATTTTGTGTTGGTTTTACTAAAAAACACAACAATCAGATTCAGAAGACCTCTTATGCTCAGCACCAATAGGTACCCCAAATTCGGAAAAAGATGATGGAAACCATGACCCAAGAAGTGCAGGCAAATGACTTGAAAGAAATGGCCAATAAATTGATTCCAGATAGCCTCAGAAAAGACACAGAAAAGCCTTGTTAGTCTATTTATTCACTCCATGATGTCTTTCTTTGTTAGAAAAGTAAAAATGCTGAAGAAGCCCAAGTTTGAATTGGGAAAACTCATGGAGCTTCATGGTGAAGGTAGTCATTCTGGAAAAGTGACTGGGATGAGGCCAGTGCTAAGACTGAATGAGCTGATGGATATGAGCCACTGGTCCAAGAATCTGTTTAAAATTCAGACTTTTAATGGTGACAAATAAAAAATCTTATTTGTGGTATTTAATTTCTAATCATTCTTTTTAAATAATCTAAGCTTGTGAAACAGATGTTCTGAACTGATGGTGATGGGAACTTTTCTGAAGTTATATGGATTTTATCCATTGCTCTTAGTTACTAAAGAGCTCTGAAAGGGTAGTGATCTAGATGGAAGTTTTATAGATGGTTAATAAAAGGAAATATTTTCTTTTAAAAAAAAGGAAACACACATAGATTATAGCTGCAGGAAATATTTTTAAGATAAAAATGTTGATGAAATAGTTATTAAAATCCAGCTACTAGGCTTTGAGAAAGATCCAAATTTCCCTCCCAATTGTAGTTGTTCATTATGTTTTCTCAGAGAATATCAGACTGGCAATAAACAAATGTATAATTTTCAAAATAGAGGGAAATGTATGCTTGATTTTCATTACAAAATGGAAAAATCTTAAATACATTTTTCCCCCTGAGGATGCCATCACATATGTCTATTGCAGAAAATCTAGAAAATATCTAAATTTAAGATGAAAATAAAAATCACTATAATCATGCCATTCAAAGATAGTAAGTTTATTTTTGTTGTTTTTCTAGGACTTTAAAATATTTATATATTAGATATAAAATATAATACCTACAACTTTGCTAATATTGTGTTTATGTATCCTACCATTTTATCATTAAAATTAAATTTTGAGCATCTCCCCATTTTATCAATTATTTGAAATTTAAAACCCACATGAAATTATTTATTATATGGATTACCATAATGTTATATAGTCCTGAACTCTTTCTAATATTTTTCTATTATAATTAAATGCAGTGATGATCATTTATGTTCAGAAAACTATGGATGTTTTCTTAATTGCAGCATCAAATTTGACAAAATTTTTCACTAAACCCTTATTAACATCATGGAAAAATGTGGGTTGGATAAAAGCTCCTACTGGTACAGTCATGGATAGTTAGATAATGTTTTCCAAAACTGTTGATCAATGCATCTCTAAGAAGGTCTATTGAGGTCTTCCATGAAAAGTATCTGTCGGTGCCATTTTCAAGTTTTTTAATAAAGAAGTTGGAAGAACACACTGGCACTATGATGGTTATTTCATCTTTGTTCTCCTCCGGGTCTATTTTCTGCCTTTCTCTGCTCTACCCTATGCTGGGGCTAATCCTTACAGAGGTCTTGTGTTCTTCTTATATCCCTTGGAACCCTGTGACAGCCATGAGAACCAAGCTCAAGCTAGCCTACTGGAGGATACAAATCCTGTGGAGGAAAGCTGAGTCATTTCAGCTGAGGCCATCCTAGACTAGACTCTAGCTAACCACCAGTTAAAGGCAGATGCTAGAGCAAGCCCAGTCAAAATCAGAAGAAACGAGCCAAGGTCACCATAACTGACCAGATGAACACAAACTCATGAGAAACTAAAAAAAAAAAAAAAAAAAAAAAAATGGCTGTTTAAAGTGATTGAGATGTTTTGGTTTTGGTTTTTAACACAGCAGTAGCTGCAGAGCCTCTATGTGTAAATGAGCAAAATCAGGTAGAATAGTTAACAGGTAGCCCACTTTGGAATGGTGGACTATAAGTAGCAAGAAGAATTTAAGAGGAGATAAATGTGTGATTCTGACCAGGAGTTGTACTTGATTAAAAATTCATTAAAAACTAGGGACGCCCGGGTAGCTCAGTCAGTGAGGTATCCTACTTTTGATTTTGGCTCAGGTCATGATCTCAGGGTTGTGGGATAGAGCCCTGCGTTAGGTGCTGCACTGGGCAGAGAGCCTTCTTGAGATTCTCTCTCTCCCTCTCCTTCTGCCCCTCCCCGCTTCCTTCTCTAAAAGATAAATAAATAAATAAATAAATAAATAAATAAATAAATAAATACATTTATTAGGCTACTCTAAGATGACAGTGTCCATATATAAGGATATGTTTCCCACTATATTTTTGGCAGAGTCTCTCTGGGAGCACTGGTTGTATTCTAGGGGCTGGTCTAGAGAAGAATGATTAGAATGGATCTAGAACTCATGTCATATGGGGCAAGTACTATCAAACTAGTTGGTTTAACTGTTTACTACCAGCCTGCAACAGGGTAAACAAGCTCATGCCACACTGTAAAACAACTATCTCACTAAACACACTGTTTAATTCAGCTAGCTTTCTTTTTTCATAGCAAGGTTTTTTTCAGTGAAGGAAGCAGTATGTTGATTTATATTCTGGCTCAGCACCTTATCTTGTTGTGGACCTATATATAAGAAAGAGTCATGGACCAGTACTGGTCCCCACACTGAATACCTCTGAAATAGAAGAATGATCGAATAAACTCAGGCTGCCTATCTCAGGAAAAACAAAACAAACAAACAAAGCAACTGAAAACAAAAGCAAAACCCAATAATTGTGGTAGTGTCATCAATATGCTAGACTGAATAGAGTAGATTTACTTGAAATGTTTTCAGAAGGAAGAATGAAAGAAGGAAGGAACACAGGGAATAGCCTTCAGCTCATTACAGAGAATATTTTAAGAATAAGAAAATGCTCCACAAAGAGAAACTGTATACTGCCCTATTCCTCACTAGAAATATTCACAATTGGGTAAAGAAGGATCTGGGAAGGTTAGTAATGCCTTCCATTTCTATGATTTAAACACTGTCTTTTGCATCGTCAAATTAAATGTTCTTTTCTTTCTCTCTCAACTATTTCATTTCTGATCCTTGCAGACTTCTGATCCTATCATTCTACTAAAGAAAAGAAAGAAATAATACAAACTGTATTTAATGCTGAAATTATAACAAATGGACATACAAAATCTGTCTCAAATATCTTAATACTCTAAATCATCCATCTACATTGTTGTCTTGTAGAGGTAAATGATTGGAAGTATAAAGTTGTTCATTAATTATATTTTTAAAGACACTGAAAAGAAATTCCTTAGACATGATTTATTTAGTTCCCCACACATATAAATGGAATATATTTAAATTCTTATTATTTGATAACAGTGGAATAGAATTAAAAGCTATTTAAATATCTGGTAAATATTTAAACACCAATAGGTTTTAAATGCCATTAGGATGTGGAGTCAGAGGGTTTTTTTATGTTTTGTTAAAGTTGAACATGAATAGTGATTTCAAATAACTATTTCCTATGAGCTTTATTTATTTATTTATTTTATTTATCTATTTTTGCTGTGATAATTCCATGGAAACCTATCCTTAATTCTTATATAATTTGAAGGCTCAAGCATCGTATGTGAGAACCAAAACCATCCACACCCACGTAGCCAACTGTATACATTAATATGACTTTACTCTTCCACTGTCTTCATCAACATGACTATTATTCCAGGAAACTCTTGCTCAGAAAGATAGAAGTTGTGAATAATTTCACTGTCTTGGGAAGTTGTTAAAAACTCATTTTAACTAACATCTAATTGTTTGACTTTTCAGTAGATAGGTATCAAATGACTTGTTTGTTTTCCAAGACTCTTGAAAATCCTTGCTTCAAAATCCTCTCCTTGCTGTACCCACCAATCCTAAACTTTTATATTATGCTCCTTACCCAATCCTAAGCAAGCCTCCACATTAAAAGACTTGCCTTAAAACAAATTCCAACATCTAAATATCCCAACTTTGCTTCTATACCCCAAGACACTACTAAGGTAAATTGGCTCTCTGGGGGTTGGGGGGGAATCTCTGATTTGTGGAATTTGGTGATTTCTGTGGTATAAATACTCTTCTATGGCATAAATACTCCTACCATGGGACTTCAAGAGAGCAAGTGACATCAAATGAACATAGAATTAGAAAGAGATGCTCAGAATCAACCTTCACAGACTTGATGATTGTAGGAAGCTCCAGGATACCACTCCTCCTAAAAGGCTGCCAAGACAGTGTTTTCCCATGCTTCTGTAACCATAAGCTCAGATCGTTTTATCAATGGATTGTTTGGGTATTTAAGGAGAGCCAGCATTTGACAATATTAGAGATCCATGAAGATCTCATCAATAACCACTCTTGGCCATGATTCAAGACAAGATCTCATCTCAGAAACCCTGGGTACCTCTATGGTCCCTTGAGCCTTTTGCTGGGATAGGGAGTTATTATTGGTCTCTCACACTGGAATGATGAGGTAAGTCTTATATTGAGTTTGAACTTTGGTTTCTTTTATTAAAGCTCCCCAAATGCTGAATTTATTTTGTCTTCTATGAATCAGGAACCCTTTTTAGGAATCCTTTGATTACTCAATCAGTTAAAAATCTTTTATCATTAGTAGAGATCAGTCTCACTACATAAAACGAAATTTGCCCATGTCCTTGTCATTTTTGTTGTGTATCTATATGGGAGAAGTTCACAGGGAGAAGATGTTGAGTAACCTGGATAAATCCATTCCTCAAACTGGCCCTAAGAACTGAGAAATACAGAGAGTATCTTCTGAACTTTGGGAAATCCTATAGAAAAACTGTGCCTCAGGTCACTAAGTAAAATTTTACGAGAACTTTCTTCATAAAACAAGAGCTTTGTTTTGTCTGTGAAATATTCCCAAACCTTTTTGTCTGGGGAAAACCACAAATTGGTCAGGTTTGCAACTAGAGATGGGCCAGCCATTAGACGTGGGGGTGTGAGGCATAAAGTATACAAACAGCACTTTCAACTGACCGGTCCCAGACTCCTGGATTTGCCTCAGTCTAAAACCAACACCATTCTCCCCTCTGATACAGACTCCTGCTCTTTACATGTGTTTATACCATATCCCAGATTCTTATAACTACCTTTCTAGAAGGCATCATTTCACCAAGGATAATTTAGAATTTTAATAGCCATTCTGAAGAACTTTTGAGGTAAACAAAAGTGTTCATTGGAGAGGTATCTTAGAACCTAAAGGAATAAAATTCTACCCATCCAGTGGTCTGCATTTTTTAATGTTTTTGAGGAAGTATTCAAAGGTATTCATATTCCAAAACTGTTCCCTTAAAAGATGTCTTGGCCATGGCAAACAAAAGATAAAAACCTAAAAATGGTCTCTCTTCTAGATTCCTCCAAGTCTCAGCATAACCCTAATAGCCTTCATCCTATTACTCCTCTTCCCTCATCTATTTCCGCCATTTCTTTCTGAGCTGTTCCTTTCCCTCCTGACTGGCCAAAACCTGCCAGAGTGCAGTTACCCTGCAAAGTTAAATCTCCCTCAGAACAGGGAAAACTGCTTTGGTTTTAAGACCTAGTCTTATTCTGAGCTGAAAGCCAGTGTTAAAGACCTTCCAAAACCTGGAAAGGTTTGTTTTCTAAAATAAGCTAAAGTTAGACTAAAACTAATAGAGAATTGACTGATTCTTCGAACATTTATCCTCCTAGTTAAAAACCCCAACGGGTGAGGTAATATAGATTCATTCAGAATTTTAGAGACATAAAAAGAATATTCATTCCCTTTCCCTATAGTAGCAAGCTCAAATTCTATTTTGTCTTTGTGCCTCCTGAGGCAATATATTTTGGTTTTAGATCTGTATTTTGTTTTCTTTTGTGTCCCTTTAGATCATAATAATCAATACTTATTTGCCTTCTTCTGAAAATATCAACACTATACCTATCTGGGTCCTTATGCCCAGAGTTTACGAAGGCACTTTGTACTTTTCATAAGCCCTCAACCAGGGCCTAAAGAATCCCTGGAACCCCCTCTTTCATTCAGATGAAGATTCAGGGCAGAACATCCATTTCAGAAGATAGGAATCAGAAGCTGAATTTGAAGTTTCTAACACTTCAAAGTGCTTTTATGTTATGCTGGTCCATCAGTGGATATATTCCTGAAGTACATACACGACAGAAGAAACATTACAAGTTTAATAAACTAGCTATTAGATTTTACAGAAGTATTTGCCATTGTGAACTCCTACCTTGATATTTAATAGTTTTCAAAACTCTCATATCAGTTGTCTAAGTTCCTGATCAAACATTTCAATTCTATATTCTGGGATATTCAGTAACATATGAAATTTAATTGCTACATAATTATGATATCATCATTAAAAAATCCTAGCTCACAAATATAATTACACACTAAAGTCCAAGGCAGGTTTATAGAGGAAGGCTTGTGTTTTTTTCCCCAAGCCAATTAATCCATCTACGAATTTGTTTCTGACAGAAAAAAAGACCTGTTATTAAAACACATATTCAGAAATAATTGGGATAATTATTTTAGGGTGAACTATTCTCATCAGAAAATTTAGTAAGAGGATTTCTGATTTATCTAAGATTTCTCTGTTGTGGGTGGAAATCTCTCTGATTGATAAGTAGGCTAACCCATGAGTGAGCTACACTGAATCACGCTACTTCAAAAGTTATGACTTTCTTATTAGGTGACTGCAAACCTGTTATTGTGTGATTCCTTATATGACAGGTATGAAATAAATCACCAGTGTTGTCTTAGTAAAATATAATGAATAAACATAACACCTTAAAAACGATGCCAATATGGGGCGCCTGGGTGGCTCACTCAGTTAAGCGTCTGATTTTGGTTCAGGTCATGTTCCTAGGGTCCTGGGATCAAGTCCCACATCGTCTCCTTGCTCAGTGGGTAACCTGCTTGTCCCTCTGCCCCTCCCCCCCACTTGTAGTCTCTCTCTCTTTCTCTCTCAAATAAATAAATAAAATCTTAAAGAGAAAACAAAACAATGCCAATACCTAAAGCACACACAGAGCAGAGTATAAGTACAGTCTAGGTGCTAAGTTTCCCCTGATATGAAGGTGTAACCATTACCCCTTGAGCAAGTATGAGGCCATATCCTTACCCCTATTAATTAGAACTCCAACTGGGTATTTTCAGATGCCTATTTGACGATCTCAGAATTGAGTTCACATGAATTAAAAAAAAAAATCTTTTCCCTATGAATCCTCCTATCATGGTCATCTTTAAGTCTTTATGAAATGGCTCAGTCAAGGCATCCTGATAAAAGGAAGCACCATATTTACACATCAATTTAATTAGTAGAGTTCAAAGGGCTGTGCAAACATTATCTAATTAAACTTCACAACAATTCAGTGAAGCAAGAGAAGGTTTACCCATTATCCTCATTCACAGAAGAGAGATTTTGAGGTGCTGAGAGGCTAAATGATTTCTTAGTTTCACAATGATGAGTCAGAGGTGAGGCTGGGAACAAAACCAGAACTCTTGTTCAGATATAAAAGTAACACCATGGAAATGCTTATTCAGGTGGATTACTCCTTCACCTGGAAGTTGTCCTACTACATAAATAACAAGAGTAATTGCAGTGGAATTTGTATGAATGTGTATTTTTTTTCTAGATTAGAAAAACTTTCTTCAGCTTTATTTGCTTTGGAGACAGTCCTATGATGGCTAAATGTATCCCAGCTAAATAGAACCTATACTGCAGGGTCTTCCCCTAGAAGTCCCCCTGTTATTTCTAGGAATCCTCAAGAAGTATTTATAAGCCAGTGAGTCAGTGGCAATGACTACAGAGTGTATCTACTTTTTCTCTGGCTTCTTTGGTTCCTATCAGGTATTTGTTTGGCTATGATGCGTATCATTAGAATATATTGTCCATAGCACGGACAATCTCTGGATGCCTCCAAAGCTTCTAATCTTTGGGGTGCCAGAACAGTGCCAGGTTCCTTACAGAGCTGAGGGCCAGGAGGGTCCTGCTCTGTGCCATACTGGATCATTTAGGAGTATGGAATCCCTTTGTTCTCAGAAATTCACAGGATCACTCTTGGGTAGTTCTATCAGCTTCTGCCTTGAATCTTTCCTCTGCAAAATCCAGTGAACTTGTGGGGGCTGGATGCATGCTTCTCTTTTCTTCCTCTCATCAACCAAACCTTGTTCCCTTCAAAAAGACATTGGTGTATCTGAGGCATGCATGAGTAGAGGTTGGAGGTCAGTGGGGGTAATAGGCAAGGGTCTATGTAACTAACCACCATGCTATATACAGAGTATTAAAGTCAAATGGAATGGGTTTCAAACATTGTTTAACCCTTTCTTTAAAGGAAAAATGTTTACCAAGCTCAGTATGTAACATGATCAAAGCAAGGAGAAGTGTACCCGTTGTAAAGAGAAGATGGCTCTACAGCCAGCCAACAGCCCCTTAGGCTCCCCATAGTCAAATTTGAAAATTAGTGAGTCCAATTCCTCTGCTTTAAGGATATAGCTCCTAAAGGCCAGATAGTCTAGAAAATGCATACTAATGAGACCTGATATTCAGGAAACACAAACTATTTTTTGATAATCCCTGTAATTCCCTTTGTCTATAGTCATAGACCTTCCCTTCTCCCACCTCGTTGTGTGCTGGTCTCAGCCCACTGGAAACCAATATTGTGGCTGGACTGGCCCTTGTGGTTTTTATTATGACTGTAAGACAGCGTCCGCAATAACCACCAGGAAACTTTAAGAAAGAGAAAAGTTTATTATTTATATGACCGGGATATTACATAGCACACCAGGGAGCACCCAGTGAGGTCCCCACCGGTAGGGAGAGAGTGCTCAGGCCTGGGATTCTGCTTTTATTGTGGTTCAGGGTGGGAATTTAAGGCACAGGAAGAGAAAACACAAGCAGCCCAAGTGCTCAGTTATCAAAACAACCAAGATCTCTAAAACAATGAAGTCTGGCAGGGAGGGGCAGCCTGGCTCTTTATATCTAGCAGCTGGAGAGATGTTTATTGGAGATAGACATCTTTGAAATGGATGGCTCTGTAATCAAAGCTCTTAGGTCTTATTTATTAGGCAGTTGTATTACAAAAAGGAAAGCCAGCTGTCAGGGCTTGTGCTACACATCTCCTTTAAGCATTCAAGCAGTGGCTGAGACTCTCGGTGCTTATTGACTCAGAGAAGTGATACAGACAAGAAAGAGAACAGAGAAGAAAGAACTTACTCCCTGACTCCTGGATTTCAAAAGACGAACACTTAGGAAAGACAGAGGGACTCAAGCTAGAAAACGAAAGGGCTAAATATAAAGTCAGGACATTGGAAGAGGTGGTGAGAGCTTCAACTTGAGAGGTTCCCAGGGAGAGGTTGCTAGTCAATGTGCCTTGGGCTGTGTCTTGGAGAGTTGGCAAAAAACCCAGTATTGGTTTGGGATGTTCAAAAACAAAGGGATCTTTTCCTCATTGTCTGGGTGGAGATTGAGAAGGTGTCATGGCCCCAAATAATTAAATGGATGTAAGGAGAGCCTAGGCAGATGACTGAGACACTTTCTTAGAGTTTCCTGTCGCAGAGTGATAAAGCCACTGGAGACAAAAGGGCCAGTGCAGGTGTAGACAGTTGGCCAAGGACCTGATGAGATGAAGGCTATCTCACTGGATGCCAGGTTAGGAACTTGTAACAGTGAGAATTAATTGCCCCACCATGCCTGGGTACTTACATGCACCCTCAGGGAAGATGGAAGGAGAGTCTAAATAGATGAAGGTCGAGTTTCTACTACTTTGAATTAACTTGTCAAAGATATTAATGAAAAAGTCAATAAAGGTTGGCGGCGGGTAGGCTAACAGATGTTTAAGGATACAATGGTCTAGATTACTGGTCACCAAACAACTGAAATGTTTTTAGAACTACAACTACCAGAATCTCAAGCATAAATAACTGACTTTAATCTTTCATGTTTACAGTATTTTGAAAGGACAATTTGACAGTGTTTTGCTTCTTAAAAGAAAAGAAAATAATAAAGCTTCCACATAAGCAAATTAGGTAAACTGCATTTCTTCTTCATCTGCCACACAAGACTAGAAATCTTGTCTAGATTTCTACTAGACAAGGACTGCTCTAGAAATCTTGCTGCTAGACAAATGTTGATTAAGAGATTAAACTTGGCAGGTTGTATGCTATATCAAATTACTATTTTACTAACCTATATAGTTAGGATTATCCATGACAAAAATACTAGCCATGGCAAATTTTAAGTGCTTGTCTAGCCTCCTCTGTTCCTTGGTCAATATCTGAGATTCCAGTTCAAATCTCAGGCTGTACAGTTAAAACCTGGGTAACCCTGGAGAAATGCCTATTTCAGTCTCAGTTTCTTTACCTATATATGTAGAATAATAACAACTTTGTAAACATGGCTAGAGAAATAAATGAAATGATGTATATAAAGTGCTTAGCACATTGCCCGGTATCTAGAAAATACCCAATACCTGCTCAGGATATGCCACAGTCATTCACATATTACCCTGAACAAACAAATTGGAAGAAGTGAGAGATACTGTACCTGCACATGTTATGTTATAATGTACTGATAGAGCAGGCAGTGAGTTAGACAGGGGCCAGAGGCAAGGACGGTGATAAACAGGTTACACATGAGAAGCACAACATCACACCTTAGACGCCTGGGAGCACAACACCCTGACTGGGGCTTCCAAGACTCCAGGGCTAACAGATCAAGAGCCATAGGGGCAGAACACGTGCTCTCCTCTTTCACCTCCAGCGCAAGGTAACCCTTAGAATCATTATAAGGCATTTGCACTGCGGTTTTAGCGTCTTCCCCCCACTATGGGGGAAGACCGCCATGATGGTTCCAGTACAGACCTTGTAGGATCAAAAACTCCCCTTCCCAACCTGTGGGAGGACGCCCCCAAATGACTGGAAGCAGCCTTCCCAAGACGCAGGACCCTGCTTACATAAAAGGAAAGGATTCCTATGGCCTCAGGGTGTCGCCACCTCTGGGCTGCCCGCTCTCCCATCTTGAGTGTGAACTATTCTTAATAGACTGCTTTGTGTTCACTACTTTCCTTCTGGCTGTCTTTACATGAGTGCAAATCCTCATGTAAATCGTGAGGAATCCAGGAACTGAAACCTCCATTCACACAACGCAGTTCTCTCCCACCGGTTAGAGTATTTTTCAAACTGTGAGTTGTGACCCACTAATGAGTCATGAAACAATCCAGTAGCAATCAGCATTTCTTTTTTAAAGGAATAGCATAGCAAGACGTAGCACAGCATAAGTCAAAGAGCAAGACACAGGGCGCCTGGGTGGCTCAGTTGGTTAAGCGACTGCCTTCGGCTCGGGTCATGATCCTGGAGTCCCGGGATCAAGTCCCGCATCGGGCTTCCTGCTCAGCAGGGAGTCTGCTTCTCCCTCTGACCCTCTTCCCTCTCATGCTCTCTCTCTACCATTCTCTCTCTCAAATAAATAAATAAAATCTTTAAAAAAAAAAAAGAGCAAGACACATAGTAAAAAAAATCCTTCGCAAAAATTCATCTTACTTTATGTATGTATATTAAGTATACATTAAGTCAAGAAATGTATGATATATTGCATTAAAGGCCCTAATTCTTTATCTCCATTCCCCCTGTATTCAAACTCCTTACCATGTGACTTTGCACTTCCTTTATTTAAGAGATGGAGCCTATTTTCCATGCTTTGAATCTGAGCCTGAACGTGGGAATCAATGTGGCCAATAGAATAAGGCAGAAATGACAATATGCTAGTTCAAAACCTCCCCTCAAAGGGTCTTGCTTCTTCCCCCTTGCCCTTTGGCAGCCCCGCAATCACGATAAGGTCACATCAGGGCCTGTTTGCCAATCCCAGGTTAAGGAGATGCACAGGGAAGAGCTACAGTGCCTCACTCAAGCCCAGAGCGGAGTAGAGCCCCCAGTGCACTCACGGACACATAAGTAAGCCTGTCAACTTATAAATACACAAATGAATCAACCTGAGATCAGCTCAGCCTAGCCCAGTGGATCGATATCTCAGCAAACCAGCCTTGTGAGTTATAATAATGACTGTTGTTTTAAGCCACAGAGTTTTGGCATGGTTTGTGCTACCTCACAAAGTAAAACAAACAAATTGGTCATAACTAAAATACTTGAAAGACGCAGGTTAGAAACTGCCATATATTCTACCAGTTATAATGGGCTCTGAATTTGTTTTCCAGTGGATCCCTAACATCTCCATGTACGATAATTTGAAAGGTCTTTTATTACTCCTTCAAATCATTGTACATCAGAACTTCTCATTTATGATATTATATAAAAATCACCTCCTTTTCGTTTTTAGAAATTTAAAAAACAGAGAGAAGTAACATAGAAAGATATATAAATAACAAATAACACAGAAAGTAGAAAAAAAAAAAGAAAATCCCCCCATACTGCCACCACTCAGAGTCAACAAGTATCAACACTTGGCATATTTACCACAAGTTTTTTTTCTAAGTTTATACTTTCTTGCCCTTTAAAATATTAGAACTGTAGGGACAGGTAAAGTATCGCTCAAACTTAATCCCCATTCCCATCCTCTTGCTAGACTGGTGTGTATTCTCCTAATCTTCTAGCCTTTTTCTTGTCCCTTTGTCTACATTTATGTGCTCATGCATATAAACTATACATAAAACACTGAGGGGTTTTTAGAACATGGGGAGGGAATAAGAGGCACATACTAGATATAAGTTACTGGTAATATTCTACTTCTTGGGAAGGGGTAAGTACATTAGTATTCGTGATTATATTATTATAATGACCATGTATTTTGCAAACTTGCTAAACTGATTCATAAATTCTAGCAGTTGTTTTGTAGATTCTACCGGATTTTCAGATAATGATGTTGTCTGAAAATAAAGAGCACTTCACTTCTTCCTTCCCAACCTGGATACATTCTATCACTTTCCTTACCTGATTACACCATATAGAACATCCAGTACAATGTTAGACAGAAGTGCTCAGAGGGCAGTCTTTGTCTTGTTCCTCCTCTTAGAGGGTGAAGTATGATGTTAGCTGTGAGGTTTTCATAAGTGCTATTTATCAGGATGAGGGAGTCCCTTTCTCACTCTGCTGAGAGTTTTTGGTGGGATGAATGATGGACCTGGTCAAATGTGATTTCTGAGACTACTGAGATTTTCTTTTTAATTTTTATTATTTTTGTTTGGTCGGTTTTAGTTTGTTAAAATGTTGAATTACGTGGGTTGATTTTCTAAAGTTAGACCAATCTTGCATTCCTTTGATAAACTCCATTTGGTCATGATGCATTATCCTTTCAATATATTAAATTTGGATAAGTTTTAGTCAGAATGTTTGCATCTATATTCACAAGAGATAGCAATCGATAGTTTTTTTTTTTTTAAGATTTTATTTATTTACTTGAGAGAGAGAACATGAGTGGAGGGGGAGAGGATGGGGCAGAAGGAGAGGGAGAAGCGGACCCCCAGCCAAGCAGGGAGCCCAATGCGGGGCTCGATCCCAGGACCCCAAGATCATGACCTGAGCCAAAAGCAGATGCTTAACCAACTGAGCCACCCAGGTGCCCCTATAGTTTTCTATTCTTGTAACATCTCTGTCTAGTTTTGGTGTCAGAGTAATGCCAGCCAATTGGGAAGTGTCCCTTCTTTTTCAATTTTCTGTAAGAGTTGGCGTAGAACTGGTTAACATTCCTTAACTGGCTAGCATTCCTTAAAGGCTAGGTAAAATTCACCAGTGAAGCCATTTGGACATCGAGATTTCTTTGTGGGAGGAACTTTATAAATGTAATTCCTTTGATAGATAGAGGGCTCTTTAGGTTCTAGATTCCTTCTTGTGTGAGCTTTTGTACTTCGTGTCTTTCAAAAAATTCGTCCATTTCATCTAACTTGTTAAATATATTGGCATAAATTTTTTCATCATACTCCTTTATTATCCTTTTAACATCTGTAGAATTTGTAATTACATTCACTCTCTCATTCTTGATATCGGTAACTTGTGTTTTCTTTTTTTTTTTCCAAATCAGTTGGGTTAGAAGTATGTCAAGCACATACTCTTTCTATGCATTCTACCCAAAGCCCTGTGAATCTTGAGTTTTTCTGGTCTGGGTAGTAGAAATAGGCACTATTCCTGGCACTGTGTAGGCGCTGGGCACTGTTATCTCTATTCCTTTCAGGTGGTTCTTTCTCTGCCATGGAGAGTTTCCTCATACACGTTCACCCTGAGTACTCAAGAGTGCCCCCCTGCAATCTGAGTCTCTCTGTGCCACCTCTCCTCTTCCATATTCTTGTCCTGTGAATTTCAGCCATTATGGTCTTCCCAGACTCGCAGCTCATTCTCCTCAGCTCAGAAAGTCCATCGTGCTTTGCTGGGGTCACCCCCATCCCACAGCACAGCCTCGAAACCCTCAAGCCAGTCAGATGGGACCATCAGCTCCAGGGTGCCTTCCTTCTGAGACCTGAGGTCTCCTCAAGCTCACTGGCCCCACCCATTATGTTGTCTTCTCATAAGACTTGCAGGGTCACTCGATTCCTGGCCAAGAAATAAAAGCAGAATCTTTACATTCCTCAGTGCATTCAGATGGAAACTGGTGATACGATGAGGTGCAACTCTAAGAGGAGACATGGAAGAAGAGCCAGGCTGGGTCTATGAGGAATCCAACATGGATGGCACTCGTATTTGCAAGGTCCCTTGCTCCTACCACATCACGCTGTAACATCATGCCTACCTGAATAGACATGTTTTACGGGGAAAACGGATCTCCTCCATTTCTATGCTTCTGCACTAGTAGGTTGGTTCAGTGGTAAATATGTGAGACCTTTTGTGTGCATAATAAATAAAATTTAAAATGTATTTATATATACTGGATATAATGAAAACATTTTGTCCCAATATAATGCTTGTATTTTACCTTTAATGGGCACCTTGTTAATAGGTTTTATTAAAATTTTGATATGCCAGGGGTGCCTGGGTGGCTCAGTTGGTTGAGCTTCTGACTCTTGATTTTGGCTCAGGTCATGATCTCTGGGTCGTGAGATTGAGACTGGCATAGGGCTCCACGCTCAGCAGGGAGCCCACTTAAGATTCTCTTTCTCTCCCTCTCCTGCTGCCCCTCCCCCTGCCCTCTGCTCATGCTCCCTCTAAAATAATAAATAAATTTGATGTGTTGAAGTGTGTCAAGTTTTTTGTTGATTTTTCACTTGTGTTTCTATCTCTGTGCTTGTATCTTTTCTAAGAAAGCTTTACCTGCTCTAAATTCAGGAAGATATTTTTCTGTTAAATTCTCCAATAATTTAAATTTTATTTATTATTATTATTTTTACTTTATTCTCTTTATTCCATCTGTAATTAATTTTTATGTATGGTACGAGGTAGGAATCTAACTGGAATTGTTTTTTCTTAAATGGAAAGTCAATTGTTCTAACCCTATATATTGAATTGTTATTTCCTTCAATGCTAATGACAACACCTTATTTCATACATACATATGTATGTGTTTCTGGGTTTTTAAATTTCCTCTTCCCTTTCTCTCCCTTTCTTCTCTTCCCACAAATCAGTTTGTATAAGACACAATTATTTATTATTTAAAGAATTAATAGAAATTATCTCAAAACTATTTATTACTTATTTTTTTAATATGAAGAACCCCACCATTTCAATTTATTTTATATTTAATATCTTACTCAGATTTCCTACTTCTTGGGTTAGTTTTGGTCATTTTTCCCCCTTAGGTTTAAAAATATTATCTAGATTTTAAAATTTATCTATATAATTTTTTATTGTAAAATGTTCCACAATCTCATGGTTACATGCAATTAAAATTTTTCTGATGTTACTTTTTGTGCCATCTTTTTTTCCCTCTCCCTCCCCAAACTTGTTCCTAATGACAACGTATGTCCATGAAAATTTTCGTGTATTCTAGTACAGATAATCCATTTATTTTAGTCAGTCTTCCTCTATTAGTATCATGCCCAGCTTTTAGGGTATGCTCTAATTGTCAATTGATTGCTCTATTGTTTCAACGGTACTCTGCAGTCTCAATCAGTTAGATTTAAGCTTCTTTACAGGGATAATCTTTGAGGCCAGTCTTTTGTTCCACTCCCAGGAGGTGTTTTCTTAGCTCTATTTTTCCTTGTTTCTGTTAAACGTATAGCTGATCTGGTTTAGCACATTGCTCTCGAGGACTACGAGCCCCCTCTTAGTTGTCTACCACCAAAATCTCCATTATTTTTAAAAGTGCCTTTAGGCTGGAACTTCCCTCCAATCTCTCCGAATAAAGTCATTTGCCTTAGAAAGAGCTACATTGTTCTTACAGCCTGTCTGTACCCCAGGTGACTTCTCCAGGCCTGAGGGTGGGGACCTCGGCCCATAGCTTTAATGACTTTCAAAGAAGAGCTGAAGATTTGAACTGATGTGGTTTTCTTTGTCCCACACTTTTACTCACCCTCCACAATCTTTCTTCAGAATCTACAGATTCTATAGTATTGTTGATTGAAAATTTTATTTCCAACTTATCAACCATGTTGAATTGAATTGCTAATGTTATTTTATACAGTCTGCACTCAGGCAGACATACATTTTTGGGGGAGAGCTCACCTTTACATCTTGCCTTCTACACTACTGTTTTAGGGACTCATTCTAAAGGAGATAAACTTTCTGAGTCCTTATGTATCTGGAAATGTCTTCATTTCACCACCACTTCTGAGTGATAGTTTGGCTAGGAATTAACTTCTAAATTAAAATTTTTTTTCCCTCAAATTTTTGAAGACATTACTCCATTGTCCTCTGGCATCCAAAACCATTGATAAGTAATCAGTCTTCACTCTGATCCTTGTTCATTTGCAGATACTTCCTTTTACCCTTGTAAATCTTAGGATTGTTAATGTTCTGAACTCTTAATTTATGTGTCTAAATATAATTATTTTGCTTTAATATTTCTCATCACAGTGAATTTTTTCAAACTCATATCTCTCTTTAGTTTCATAAAATTGTCAGTGATCCTCCTTTAAGGTGCTGTCCACATTGTGCCTACTATCCTCTCCTGGAGGAGTTTCTTAAATTATCGTCCATATCCCAAGCCATATTTTCTAGCTCTTTATATCTTTGTATTGAATTCTGAGATAAGTTCATTTTATCACTCCAATGGGTTTATTTTTCTGCCGTGTTCACTGCTATTCAGTGTGTTTTTAAAGTTTTATTTTTTAATTTCAATAACTATATTTTTCATTGCCAATGTTTCTAATTACTTTTCATAATTATCTGTTCTTGTGGTATAACCCCATATGCTTGTCTTTAAACTTCCATTCTTCTCTCATGGCTGTAATCTTTTATCTTGTTAATGGCATCAAAAGTGTTTACTTTGAGTACTTTTTTGATTGTACTAGTATGTCTATTTTCTTCACCGTCAGCTTTTTTTTCCCTTTTTTTCTCACTGTCAGCTTTTCTGTTTACCAAGCTTGTTGTTTGTCCTTTATTGTCTCTATGAAGTGCCTACGTAATCATTTTCCACAGGGTATCTCCTCTGAGGGTGTCCTGATCTCTTACAGCGAGTTTGTGGTGGCCTCTGCATGGGCTGGGTGTCTGGCTCCTCTGCAAGCCTGGCATGAAGGGCTACAGTCCTCACAGTTCCATTTCCAGACTTGCTCCTGCTACGGCTCAGCTCCAGACTCCCATAACTGTACAAGCCGTGCTGCAGGAGCCTCAAGCCAAATGGCAGGAGATACTGCTGTCCTTGGCTCAGCCTAGAGTAGAAGCAGGTAGCATCTTTCCCAGCACCCACTTTTACACAAGTTGTACAGATGTGGCCCTGAGCTATGTACACAACTTGTGTGGGCATAAAGATGCCAGCACCTTTTTCCAAGCATTCACCTGGGTCCCAACCCTTTCCTGCCTACGGACTGACTTCACAGCTCAGACTGTTCTGAACTTTGTTTCCCCGTTGCTTTTTTTTTTAAGGAAATATCCTTACTCCGATCTACAGAGATCTCTCTTGTTTTCTAGAACAACTATGTTTATTAATTTTAAAAACCGTTTTGCTCTGATGTCTGAATTTGTAGCAGATCGGACAGGGTATGTTTCAGCATGTGTACAATTCACCATTATTGACCAGAAAATCATACAAATATTTTCTTTATATAAAATGTTCTTTTTATCAATAATATAATACGTACAGCATATATGATATACAACATATATCCTAAAATTTGCAGAAATACTATTTTCCCATACATAGAGAAATAGAAAAATCCTACCAAATGGGGTAATAGGTTTTAAAGTCTGTGAAAATTGCTCTTGAAGGTCCCATGCTGGAGAACAATCCACTGCCTCTCAGTGAATCCAACATGGCTGGCTTCCTCTCCATTACTTGATCAGATCAACTTCTCTGGTTAATACCAGAGGTGGTAGCTGGCTCAGTTTAGGGGCCATGCTGAATGAAAAATAAATCCTATCTTTCATCTCCAGACTCACACACACTGCAGCATGATGTGTGAGTTCCAAGAGACATGTAGGAACTGAGACTGTCTGAAGGTAGAGCATATTCATATTTCTATTTTATGTTCACTCTTGTGCATACCTAATTAAATAGAATGTCAAGTAACATAGCCTGCATTATTTAAAATACTCTTTCTCACTCTTGTTTTTTACTCTTACTGTTGCTTTAAAAATTTATCTAGGTTAAGTGCAAATACTACGCAATTCACATTACCATATGCTGTGCTTTATTAATGATCTCATGTATTTCAAAGGGAATATTTGAGTATTTACCATGGGATGTCAATGGCCATGGTTTCAACCCTTAGAGCACAGCATGAGTTGTGGTAATTGAGCAGCTTAGGAATTTAAGCACTCCCCCCAAATATCTGACTTATACTCAGGAAAGTGCTTTCTCACACAAGCAGCACCTAAACCATTCTCTCTCTCTCTTTTTTTTTTAAGATCTTATTTATTTATTTGACACAGAGAGAGAGACAGTGAGAACAGGAACACAAGCAGGGGGAGTGGGAGAGGGAGAAGCAGGTTCCCCACTGAGCAGGGAGCCCGATGTGGGGCTTGATCCCAGGACCCTGGGATCATGACCTGAGCCAAAGGCAGGCGCTTAACGACTGAGCCACCCAGGTGCCCCGCACCTAAACCATTCTTAATCAACCAAAATCAAAGCCAAGCACACAACCTACAATAAAAAACCTATAGAAAGTTCTAAACAGCAAGGGCACTGAATTAAAGACAGGAATTCTTAGTTCTAGGTCTAGGTACACAACAACTAGGAGTATGATTCAAGATAAATCATACAACTATTTGGACATCACATGTAAAGTAAAAGTTAGGGGTATCTATTCCCTAAGAACACTTCAAATATAAATATTTCATAAAATATTCACTAACTTTTCCCAACACATAATAGGCTTATCCATCTGTCCATTCATCTGCTTAACAGGCACTTATTGATGGCTTATTATGCATTATGCTCTGTCTGGGTATTGACAGTGCAAAAATTAAGAAAAATACATGGTCTGTTTTTCGGAGTTCATGATCAAACAAGAGAGTCAGACAACCATAACAGAATATGGCACTGTGATGTAGAAATGTACAGGATGAGGAGGGGAATCAATCAGGGAGGGCACACCTAACCCGGCTTGTGGTGGTGAAGGCTTGTTTTCTAGAGGACTGTGATGATTCTTAGATGCCTTGAAATGTGTAAGGTAAAAGGGTAAAAAAAGCTGTTCTAAATACAGGAACCCAGCTCTACAAAGAAATGCGGACTTCCAATTAACTTCATAGGTTTAAGGAAACTGAAAAGAGTTTGAGATTGTTAGTCTAGGAAGCATATTGAGTGCAACAGCTGGAGATGGAGCAGGAGTCTGAATACAACCACCAAATGATAGAGAAGATATTTTATTTCCCACTGTGCACCTAGGAGAAGAGAAAGCCTGATTCTCAATCAATTGATCACATTACAGTTCAGATACATCCTGAATTTACAAGAGACTTATTCCTCCATTGAAAAAATCAGGAATAAGAGTGCCTGGGTGGCTCAGTTGTGTTCCCTCTCTCGCTGTCTCTCTGTCAAATAAATAAGTAAAATCTTAAAAAAAAAGAAAGAAAGAAAGAAAAAAAATCAGAAATAGCTTAGTTTTACGTGACATTCAATTCTTGGAAAAAATTAAGGCTGGGTATATGCAATGATCTGGAGGGATGGGCATGACAGAAATCCCAGTGGGGAGGGCTGAGTCGTCTCTGAGGGAAAACCCCCCCCAGGTCTGCACATTAGAATCATCTGGGGAGCTTTGAATACTCTCACTGATTAGATTGCATCCCAGATCAACTAAGTCAGAATTTCTGTGAAGTGCCTCAGTTG
Source organism: Callorhinus ursinus (assembly GCF_003265705.2). NCBI lineage: Eukaryota > Metazoa > Chordata > Mammalia > Carnivora > Otariidae > Callorhinus > Callorhinus ursinus. Next base: position 59,072,259 of record NW_027397066.1, on the reverse strand, counting down.
ATTCAAATGTGTAGCCAAGGTTGAGACCCTGCTCTGATGAAAGAGGTCAGGTGTATGTAAGGAGCTTACACCAGCATAGTATTCATTGTTAGGGGAGAGAAAGTCTTTGTAGATCTTAGTGTTCTCAACTCAGATTGGGCTCTACATTCTCCCATGGAGTCCATTCAGGGTCACTGGAGAGGGAGAAGTCACAAATAAACAATGGCAAGGGCTTTCCTTAAAAATTCTAGAGCATGCTTTGTGCCCCTCTAAGAAGAGAATACCACGAAGGGGCATTCTTTCCCATTTTACAATAGAACTTCATGCAGTTCTGTTGAGGGCTCCAGGACATCTAGGATGGGGTATGTAGTTAAGTGACGGTGTCCGGCCATGGTGGTGGCTGTTCTTGGCAGGAAATATGGAACCTGATACCCATATGTTGTGGGGAGAGTGTGCTGGGGAACACCATGTGAAAACTGACTGGATGTGGTAGGTAGTATAAAAACCCATGAGAGACCCAAAAGTAATAGCCTAAGTGTGAGGCATAATTAAAAAGAATTCCACATGGAATCTCTAAAGCTTTCGCACTGCAGGGAAAATATCCACATAGGAAATATTTTCATTATTTCAATAGCTATTTGCTGAATAGCCACTATGTGCCAGGTACTATAGTAGGTGAAGGAGATAAGGTAATGGACAAGACAGACAACAATCTCTTTCCTAACCCCCCAGCCTACATTTTCATAGAGAAGATAGCTAGTAAAAAAAATACATAATACAATGTCTGATAATAATTTTTCAGAAAGAAAAATAAAAGGCTGCTATTTTTAGATAGGCCTTTCTAAACATAGGCCATTTGATTAGAGACATGAATGAAAAAGAGTTACTACGCAAATGAGTGGTTTAAGAAACGTTTTGGTTTCAAGACTACTTTACATTCTTAAAAATTAGTGGAGACCCAAAAGAGCTTTGCTTATGCAACTTATATCCATTGATTTTACCATATAAGCAATTAAAACTGATAGATTGTTTAAATATCTATTTAATTCTTTGGAAAAAAATAAAAAACCTATTACATGTTAAAATTAAAAAATACAATTTAATTAAAATACTTATATATTCCAAAACAAAAACAAAAAATTTGTGAGAAGAGAGGCACTGTTTTACAATTTTGATAATCTTTTAATGTTCAGCTTACTAGAAGACAGCTGGATTCTCAAATCTGCTTCTGTATCCAGCATCACACACATATGTAGTTGGAAAAGGAAGAAGTACTGTACTAGCCTTCTAAAAAAATGGGGTTATGTTTCTCTGAATCTACACCAAAACTTGACAAGCAATAATTTCTCAAAGATTAGTTGCAAAATGTGGAATTCGAAGCCATTTCAATGATAAAGTCCAATATTGGTCTGTCTTGCATTTTGAACGGATTTGGTGACATCATGCATTGCTTATTTGGAAAACGTCTCTTCATTGAGTTATGCAGATGTTCCAAATGCTATCACCTATCATTATACAATAAAAAAAATCATATCTGTTAATATCACCATTGATCTCATGAGAAAACAAAACAAAACAAAACGTTAGTACTGGGAAGCTGTTTGACTGAAATCAAACTATAGCCTAACCCAGAGGGCTAGTACATGTCTACCCTAACTTACCCAGGTGCATTTTGTACCCACTACCAGTCTTTGTTTTGAGATCTTCTTTTCCACTGACAAAAGGAGACCATTGAGCACTCTGATTCATTTCCTTCAAAGCCAACAGAAGGATCTACCCCTACCAGTAGGCACAGACCTCTCCACGCCATCGATCACTCTGGTCTAAAGATCACACCACTTCCCAGCAGATTGGAAAGACTGTGATAAATAGAACTAATGATCTCACTCTTCACTTGAGACCCCACCCCCCACAAATAAGGAGTGGCCTTGAACATATAATCACGTAACAACCGTTGAAACAAATAGTAACAAGAAGATTGTTCTGTCACACCTATCAACAAACTGAATGGTGTTATTTCTTAATTTTGGTCCTCCATAAATCATTAAAACAGTATTATTAAACAATGATTAAGGCCAAACCTCATAGAGTCTACTGCCATTGTTGAGCTCAGTGTGTAAGCTGAAGTCAGGAAAGAAGGGGCACTTTGAGGGAATGAAGAAAGTTCTCTGTTCTCTTAGGGATTTAATGGGTGGCTCTGTTACCTTGCCTACAGCTTTGTTTTGGGAGAATTACTAGTTGTTTATAACATGCTTCGCAATCTAAGAACCAAACAAAAAATAAGGGCAACACATTCATATTCATTTGGAAACACCAAAAGTATTCAGAGCATGGAACTCTGAAGAGGCCTGAGATGAAAGCAGGGAAATCACAGGAATAGTTTGATGTTTATAAAAAAATGCTCATTAAAAAAAAAAATAACAATAAATACCAAAAAAGGCCAATGCATATTTTTTTAAAAATGAACAAAATCCACAAAAGTGGGTTTGAGAAAGCTTCCAGACTTCCTGGAAGAGTTTGTGTCCTGCCATCACGACCCCTCCGCACGTGGTCTAACAGGATATAAGGAGGGGGTCTGCTGACATTTGCGAGTTCGAGGGTCACTGGCGGATGGAGCCCCTATCTTTGGGGAACTCGAATGCACTGTGTGGAACAGACTTATAAAACTGAAATGCACTGTCATAAAAATATACCAGATGTATGCAAGGTGCCTCGCTAAAAGTCACAAAGGGAAAAAAAACTGCAAAGGTCTTTCTTGCCAATTATTTACAAACCCTTGAAAAGCATATGGCAGCCAAACAGCCACTTCCTCTGGGAAGTCATCGGGGGCTGCACCAATCCTGATAGGAGGTCAAGTCCCTCTCTATATATGCATCCGTGGCCCTGCACTTTCCTACCAATTTTCAAATTCTGCCATTACATTTGCATGTTATTACTTGATTAATATCTGTTTAGACCATAGAAGGTGGAAACTAAGTAAGTCTCATTGTACAACCAGCACTTAACCCAGTTACCGACACTACCAGGTGCTCAATAAATGTGTGAGGTTGATAAAGGGAGGGAGGTAGTATGTAGCTTTAGACCAGCTTGATGTGTCAATCCTTAGAGGTGGCACATTAATCTAAGTGGGAGAAAGACAAAAGGAAGAGTCCCATAGGAAAATAGGAGAATTATCAAGGCTTCTGTCCTCTATATTCAAACTTGGTGAAGAGGAGTTAATATGAGAAGGCAATTGAATCCAGTTTGATAATCACATATTGGACATCTTCAGATAACAGATAAATCCTTACAATTCTGATCAATGGATCTGAAATAGTCTTTGTGCGATAAGTTTCTTTTTTCTTGGTAGTGCAAAAGAAAGAGCCTCCAAGAGAACAGTGAACACTGAAAGTTCCTCTCATTTGTGCCTTATAATGTAATTGACTTGGCTGGCACCGCAGGGCTGCAAAGAAGGAACAAGAAGGCTCGAGATGGCCCTAAGGTCTTGGGACCTGCAGGTCTTGGGAGTGTCTGACCTGGCCACAGAAGCAAGGATAGCAGGAGGGGAAAGAGAAGTGAGCAGGAATTCCAAGAGTTCCAAATCCCATGTGTACCAGTTATTCCGCCCCGTGTGGTATGACAGGACTAAGTAAGGTCTGAGTAATTCTTCACGTGCGAGAACAGAATGATATTGACAACTCTACACTGGGAATTAGCAGTTACCCCATAGGGTAGGCAGCTTTGCCATTTGGTCTGCACAAGCATGCAGTCTGACTCACTGGAAAGAACTTGGACTCTGGAGGCAAACAGATCTCCACCTTGACAACTATAAATTGTGTGATCTTACACTAATAGTAAGATTATATCCCACATTTACAAAAATAAACACAAGAACACTTCCTACCTCTTGGCCTAGGTTTGCTGTAGAAGTAAAATTAAATATAGGAAGGCACAGAGCATGGTAATTGAATACAGTAGCATTTGATGAATGACAATTGCCTTTGGCTTCTCAGTTTTCTAATTAAAATCTCAAACACAATAGGAATCTTGTGTCATACACAGTTTTGCTAATAAGTTACTGAAAGTGACCTTCTTTCTATGTAACTAAAATGTCTGTCTTTTTGTATAAGTCACTTCAAACCTCTTCTTTTCCCCCCCAAAAAAATCAAGGTATAATTAATTTTCACAAATAAATGTCATTGTTAATCTCCTTTTGGCAATCTTAGCAATTCAGTTTAGTTTATGGATATCTCTAGCTATTACTGTAAGGTAAAAAACAAATTTGGCTGAAAGGATCACATATAAATGAACTAAAATTGCTCTGATTTTACCTGTCTCTTTGAGTGTTGAGGGGGAAGCTTTCTTTTCTTTACATAATTATTCTAGGATTAGCAGAGTACCAACTAGTTTTCACATAGAGTTTATAGACCAGAATCCCTAATGAGACACATTTGATGATAAGAAAATATTTAATGAATATGCAAAAATAAACAATAGGTTTAAAAAAATCTTGATTCAACTTATAAGTTAAATCCTTGGCCATCAGAATCATACGAAAAATGTCCCAGGAGCTTAAGTTTTTCCAATTGAAACATGTATTTTGCTAGAAACAAATATGGGTCTATGACCAAAAACAATGAAGATGAAGGGATAATTTTGCCTTTTTTAAAACAGATTATTAATTCCTCAAGAATCTCTCACTGTGAGAGACCACAATCACTCTGTGAGAGTATGCTCTTCATGGTCACACATTATGAAAGGGACATACATGGTAGGCTGTGTTTTAGAAAAGCAGAACCAGAATAAAAATATAGTGATACCTTACTTAGCTGAGGAAAATGCCAAGTTTTTTTGCTATATGAATACATGACTGTGAAATGTTATTTACTGGCGGAGAGTTTTACAACTGTAGTCACAACTCTGCAAGCTTTGCAAATTTAAACTCATGCTAGTTTTTTGTCTTCCTTAAATATGTTCCTTTGGTTCTATTAAAAAGTGTTACTAATAAAATGTGGAGAGTGATGAACATAACTACAGAGTCTTGAGGAACAGTTATGCATGCTTGATGCCTGCTCTTTCAATTATTATAACGCTTGCACATAAGATAAAGCAAATAAACAAGCAAGATAAAAGCACATCCCACCTTCCCCAAATCATGGCAGGAACTGCCAAAAGCAGAACCAAGAAGTCGTTCTAGTGTAAGACATGGTTCGCAGTCCTGGTTCAGCCCTTCATTATATGACCATGGACAAATCAATTCACTTTAAGGCTTAACTGTATGCATCTATTATATAAGGATAGTAACCTTACTGACCTCCTAGGGATTCTGTGGGATTTAAATAATACAATGTTTCAGAAATGCTAAATAAATATTTGTCATTATTATTATTAAAATAAATATTATGAACATTGGGGCACATGGCTGGCTCAATTGGTGGAGCACGTGACTCTTGATCTTGGGGTTGTAAGTTTGAACCCCACATTGGGTGTACTCATTGGGTGAGATTACTCAAAAATAAAATCTTAAAAAAAATAGAATAAATAATAGGACTACTGATATTTAAATAAATAAAATAATGAAGTGCCTATACTGAAAACTCTCTATTCAAAGATTATTTTAAATCTGTTTGATAATCACTACATTAAAGAAATCTCATATTCAGAAATGAGAACGTGTTAATTATTTACTGTTATAGAAAAAAAACCTGTTAATATCCCTGTACATGCTTTTTAAGGGATAATAAGAACTAGCTAGTGCTGGAGATAAATCAGATAAATTTGAAATTAAATAGGTTTTCCTAATGTTTAAAATGTTTATGTAAGGGCAAAAAAAAAAAAACAATGAATGTGCTCCTATTTCTTACAAAGCTTGCCACAGTTCAAATCTGGACTTGCCCCCAGCTGACTGTAGCAGAAGGAGACATTAATGACCCGTGCATAGTCCCTGGGGCGTGAGGCAAGAAGAGCTGCAGCAACAGCAAGGAATGTTCAAGATAGAAGGGCAAAGGTGGAGGTCAGGAACTCAAAGGAAAGCAGTTAGAGATTTCCCTTTCCTATCTCTTTCCCTCATATTCTTGTCCCACTCCATCCTCTTGGTGCTAACTGAAATCTAGATGACTTGTTTCTACTATATTTTTGGAAAATGAACTCAAAAGCCGCAATTGCCCTCAGTTTCAGCATACCTAGGTCTTTCCGTTTCCCATCTCTCTTTTTAAAATAAGCTTTACTGAGACGTTATATATACCCCATACAATTCAACTAGTCACATCTCTTTTCATTTCTTCTTTTCTCCTCAAAACAGCCATTTATTTTTTATTTTTTTATTATGTTCAGTTAGCCACTGTATAGTACATCATTAGTTTTTGATATAGTGTTCAATGATTCATTAGTTGCGTATAACACCCAGTGCTTATCTTGACCCCTGCCCTCAATACCCATCACACTGTTACACCATCCCCCCACCTCCCTCCCTCTGAAACCCTCAGTTTGTTTCCCAGGGTCCACAGTCTCTCATGGTTCATCTCCCTCTCTGATTTCGCCCCATTCAGTTTTCCCTTCCTTCCCTTATGGTCCTCTGTGCTATTGCTTATGTTCCACATATGAGTGAAACCAGATGATAATTGTCTTTCTCTGATTAACTTGTATTTCACTTAGCATAAGCCCCTCCAGTCCCATCCATGTTGATGCAAATGGTGGGTATTCATCCTTTCTGATGGCTGAGTAATATTCCACTGTATATATGTAGCATATCTTCTTTATCCATTCATCTGTTGAAGGACATCTCAGCTCCTTCCACAGTTTGGCTATTGTGGACATTGCTGCTATGAACACTGGGGTGCATGTGCCCCTTCTTTTCACTACATCTGTATCTTTGAGGTAAATAGTAGTGCAGTTCCTGGTTCGTAGGGTAGCTCTATTCTTAACATCTTGAGGAACCTCCATACTGTTTTTCACAGTGACTGTACCAGCTTGCATTCCCACCAACACTGCAAGAGTTTTCTCCTTTGTCCACATCCTCGCCAACATTTGTTGTTTCCTGTTTTGTTAATTTTTGCCATTCTAACTGGTGGAGGTGGTATCTCATCGTGGTTTTGATTTGTATTTCCCAGATAACTAGTGATGTTGAGCATTTTTTCATTTGTCTGTTAGCCATTTGTATGTCTTCTTTTGAGAAGTGTCTGTTCATGTCTTCTGCCCATTTTTTTGACTGGGGTATTTGTTTTTTGAGTGTTGAGTTTGAGAAGTTCTTTATAGATTTTGGAAATCAGTGCTTTGTCTGTAGTGTCATTTGCAAATATCTTCTCCCATTCTGTGGGTTCCCTCTTAGTTTTGTTTACTGTTTCCTTTGCTGTGCAGAAGCTTTTTATCTTCATGAAGTCCCAAAAGTTCATTTTTGTTTCTGTTTCCTTTGCCTTTGGAGACGTGTCTTGAAAGAAGTTGCTGTGGCTGATGTCGAAGAGGTTACTGCCTCTGTTCTCCTCCAGGATTTTGATGGATTCTGTCTCACATTGAGGTCTTTCATCCATTTTGACTTATCTTTGTGTATGGTATAAGATGAAACCAGAAAAGACCCGAATTGCCAAGGGAATGTTGAAAAAGAAAAACAAAGCTGGGGACATCACGTTGCCTGACTTCAAGCTGTATTACAAAGCTGTGATCACCAAGACGGTATGGTACTGGCACAAAAACAGACACATAGACCAATGGAACAGAATAGAGAGCCCAGAAATGGACCCTCAATTCTATGGTCAACTAATCTTTGACAAACCAGGAAAAATATCCAGTGGAAAAAAGAACACCCATTTAATTAGCATATGTGGTTCTCGGTAGGAGATGAGCCATTTCAGTTTAGTAAACCTGTCCCACACTCCTCTGCTCCTCCGTAATAAAAGGTCAACAGCCTCAGAAGACAAATGGACAGCAGGCAAAATCTTGCCAGGAACAGGGAATGAATCATCTTAATATTTTTTATTTCATTTCATAATTATAAAATATCTCCTGGAGAATTTACTTGGAGAATTCAGAGGAAGATGAAGAAGGAATCAACATTCATCAGCTATCACCCATTAGCCAGAAGTAACTACTCCTCTCAAGTTGTATTTTTCCTTCCCCCCTTTGTTTTTCTGTTTGTCAGTGTGTGTGTGTGTGTGTGTGTGTGTGTGTGTGTGTGTGTGTTCCTATTTGGATTTCTACCATAGATGGAATCTTGTGTAATTATTTTCAAATACAATTGGCCATAGAATTCCTTTTTATAACTACACCATCATTCACAGTAAATGTTCCCATGTTGTTGGATGTTTAGGCTGTTTCCAACTTTTTGCTATCATAGATGAATCTGTGATGGTTTGAATATGGTCTCTGTAAACCTCCTTACAATTCTTTTTTTTTTTAAAGATTTTATTTATTTATTTGACAGAGAGACACAGCCAGAGAGGGAACATAAGCAGGGGGAGTAGGAGAGGGAGAAGCAGGCTCCCCGCAGAGCAGGGAGCCAGCCCGACGTGGGGCTCGATCCCAGGACCCTGGGATCATGACCTGAGCCAAAGGGAGACACTTAACAACTGAGCCACCCAGGCGCCCCACAATTCTTTTTTTTTTTTTAAGATTTCATTTATTTATTTGAAAGAGAGAGAGAGCGTGCGCATGAGTAGGGGGAGGGGCAGAGAGAAAGGGAGAGGGAGAAGCAGACACCCCACTGAGCATGGAGCCTGATGCAGGGGCTCAAGGCAGGGGGCAATGCCAGGACCCCAGGATCATGACGAGCTGAAGTCAGACGCTTAACCAACTTAGCCACCCAGGTGGCCCTACAATTCTCTTTAGGATAAATTCCTATATGCAGTATTTTGGGAACTGAGATAATGTCTGTTCACAAGCTTATATCCAAAACAAGTTTTTAAATATATTTATTTGTATTTGAAGAAATTTACTCCAGTTTACTATCTAATCTAGCACCCATGATAAACTAATGCCATTTTCTGAGTTCTCTCCAAGCCATCCAGTACTCCTTCATGGATCTTCCACTACAAAGTCAGAAAATTTATCATAGAAGGGGAAACTCCTTCAAATAGTTTTTTATTCAAATAAAGTAAATTTGGGGTGATATCTCAGTGACCTAAAAGAACTTATAGTACTCTTAATATATAAAAAGCAATTCTCATTCATTCTGACATGGTATGCCACGTTATTTTACCACAAATATCCCGACCAACTACCCTGAGAAGAATGTATATTATAATGTATCCTCTGGGGGCACCTGGGTGGCTCAGGTGGTTAAGCATCTGCCTTCAGCTCAGGTCATGATCCCAAGGTTCTGGGATCGAGCCCCGCATCAGGCTCCCTATTCAGTGGGGAGTCTGCTTTCCCTCTGCCTGCCAATCCCCCTGCTTGTGCTCTCTCTCCCTCTTTCAAATAAATAAATAAAATGTTTAAAAAAAATAATGTATCCTTTGTTGTGTGTGTGTCTATGTGCTGTGTGTGTATTTTCTAAAGAAAAGGAATCATCCTTGTTATTTTAAAAATAAGTGTAAGTGTGAATTATGAAACACAATAGAAACTCAACAGAAACATTATTGAAATGCACCTGCCTTTTTTTGCAGTGAAATATCTGATCCCCGATATTGATCACCATCTCGATTTAAAGGGCACATATTAGGCTCCTAAGAGTGAACTGCCTGCAATGTGCACACTCAGAGAAGAACTATGATTTATTTGAATTTGTTCCAACCACAGTCATAAAGCCCACATTCATGCATAGTACTCATTAATCCTCGGGTTTTGTAACAAAGGTAAGTCATTCTAAAATAAGCAATTTAATTAGCCAAATCAGAAATCAGTTTGGGGGAAATGCACTTAGATGCGTAAGATGAAGAGCCAGAGCCAGAAACCTTTCTCTGACTATAAGAAAGGGGTAAAAAGAAAGGACTTTCATAGAAAGCTGCCTGAGGAGATCTATGCCAACACACCTTACTTCTCAGCACTCTCCTTCAGAACCAGAGCCACACCTAACGCAGCTAGCCAGCTGCACAGTCAGAGTCTCCACGGCGCATTGCAAACACCGCCTCTGTGCAGATTATTACACAAGTGTTGATATGTGACATTTTGATCCCCCCATTTTTTTTAATTTTCAATTTTCCTGGAGTTGAATGAGATGCATGGATGTTATTGCAAAGCCGCAACCAATAATGACTGGCTACAGATCTAATGAAATATTTCACTTCATGCCAATCAACACACGCTTGGAAGAGGCATCCCACAGCACCACACGCTCTGAATCTACCGCAGGAATGATGACTTCACCAAAGGAGGGCTCATCTTCTTACCCACACTAGACAGGAGAGCTATGGTATTTTCTTGTCCTCTCACTGAAGACAGTCATCGTTTCTCGGTTGTTTCTCTGCCGCCTCCCTGCCTTCCCTCCGAACCCTGCAGGTGTGAGGTCTGAGTCAATGATGTTGACGCAATGCCATATTAAGCCTTCGTGAAGTGGTACAGCTCCAAACATGGTATGAAGGAGAGTCGAAGGCTGAGGGCACCTGAAAGAGATCATCTGCTTCTAGGAAGGCCCCTCCTCAACTTCCAGGAAAAAAGCCTGAACCCAAGATAAGCACCTGCAGTCTAAAGAAGGATGCGTGTTCTTTCAGAGCATTTTCTAGTCCCCAGTTTCAGGTTCTTCCAAAAATACAAAGGTAAATAAGACGCGGTCCTGGCTACTGGAGGTCACAGTGCCGTGGGAGTCACGTCAAAGCTGTCGCCTCCATGCTGTCCCTGTAATTCTCACTATTCTGTACCCATCACATATCTCATCGAGGTCCTCTCGTTTTCCATCCTGCTTCTCCTCTTTTATTATTTTCTTACACTTCAAAATTTGTACCCACCCATCTTCAACTCCTCCCACACCTGCTTCCTTTCTCTGGGCTCTTCCTTGTCTGTGCTCACACCATACACCCCGGAAGCAAAGCCAGAAAGTCTTTCTAGTCTACTTTCTGTTTCTCCGTCTCACTTTTGACTCCCCCTGTATTAGTTTAGAGCCACGTGAGTGCTACTTCCAGCCTCACCCCTGCCCAGAGGCTACCAGAGTAACCCTTCTAGAATTTAAATATGATCATGTTATTCCAATGCTTATAACTATTTAAAATTGTTGCCCCTGGCCTACAGGATAAAATCCAAATCTCTTCATTTCTTCTGCTGCCTGGCCTTTCCTAAAGACTCAGCTTAATCATTCACCACCCACAGACAGGCATCTATCTTTTTGACAGGCGTCTAATATTTTCTCTGGTACGTGAGCAGTGTTTTACAGCTCTAAGCTGCCAGAAGTCGCCTTTCCTTGGATTCTGCCCAGTGACTCTGTTCATTCTGTGGGCTGGGACCCAGCTCCACCATTTCAACCTCAGAGGCAGTGAAGCGGGCCAGTCATCCCTCCTCTGTGGTTCTCGCTCTCTGTCTCTCTTGGTCTTGGTCTCTCTGTGTCTGTCTCTGTCTGTCTCTCTCCCTCTCTGGGTGTGTCTCCATCCTTCTTGGTCTCTCTATCTCTCTTGGTCTCAGTCTCCAACTCTCTTGGTCTCTGTCTCTGTGTCTTTGTTTTCTTTCTCTGTCTTTGTCCTTCTTGGTTTCTGTCTCTCTGTCCCTCTTTCTAGATGATGGATAAACAGCCACACATACACACACACACACACACACACACACACACACACACACCTCTAATACTGTATTAGTGAACCATATTACACTAATTGGTTTGCACATCATCTTCTTCTCTGCTAGACTCTGAACTTCTCAAGAGCTGGAACTATATTTTATATATCTTTGTTTTCCAGCACCCGATATAGGGCCTAATATAAGTGGTGGCAAAATTAGTATCTGTTGAAATATCACACTTACATGCTATAGCACTGCTTATAACAGCAGTAAATGATAAATAACACTTGTATCTATCAACAGAAAATGGACACTCGGTCATCTGAGTATTATACAGCTAGTGCTAAATGCATCTGCATAAACAAATCTCTAAAACATAATGTTAATCAGAACAAAATAAGTTTGCAGAAATGTACAGCGTGTAGAAATTAAAAATATCTATAATGATATTCAGATTTGACAAATTGGTTGGTAGGTGTGTAGGTGGTAACTCTTCTTTGGCTCACTTGTATGTGCATTTTTAATATTTTGTCATGTAAATTTGTAAAGATCTGGCCATAAAAACATCACAAAGATAAAGCCAATTGCTAGAGACATTATCTTGAAAGGGCTCTTCCTCCCTGTGATACACACATATGCAACCAAGTAGAATTAGCCATAATTAATATGTCATTTAACAATTTAAAATATATTTCAAAGGAAATCTATATTTCCCCCATAATAAAGACAGATCTTTGATCTAACTGCCTTTTACTGAAGTTCTCTTGGATACTGCTGTTGAACACTTGTTTTACTCAAGAAAGGAAGTAGATATATGTGTAAAGAGAAGACCTTCCAAAGAAAAAAAAATCAATCGGGCGCCTGGGTGGCTCAGTTGGTTAAGCGACTGCCTTCGGCTCAGGTCATGATCCTGGAGTCCCGGGATTGAGTCCTGCATCGGGCTCCCTGCTCGGCGGGGAGTCTGCTTCTCCCTCGGACCCTCCCCACCTCATGCTCTCTCTCAAATAAATAAATAAAATCTTTAAAAAAAAAAAAAGAAAAAATCAATCTCTGCTTCCCACATAATGATATCAAGTAAAAACACTTGGTGATGAAAAGATTAGAACCCCTTTTTCACAAGTCCATGCAGTTATAAGAAAAAATATACATAACAAGTTAAGAAAAAGAAATAAAGCCTTGAGATGCCTCTTAGGTGCTCAGTTGCGGGGGGAAGAGGGGGATGTTTTTGCTTATTTGAGGTTAACACAGATCAAGGAAAAATGTACAAGTTCATATGCACCTTTTACAGGCTACATATCCAATTATTGGCAACTTAAATAAGCCTATTGGTGCTAGATGACAAATTTTCATGTATTTTCATTTAAAACATACTGTAATTTTAGTCAGAGGGTCAAAATACAATGTCAGCCTGAAGGGAAGGGAATATATTTATTTCATACCAGTTATGTGCTAGGCACTTAATTCTTACAGCAGCCTGTACCATTAGTATTATTACCTCCTTTTTACAATAGGTGAAAATGCAGCCCAGAGAATTAAATGTGATTTTTAAGAGTAAAACTCAATTTGTACCCAGATCCACCTTACTTTTTAAAAATTTTTTAAAGATTTTATTTATTCTGGGGGAGGAGGGAGGAGCAGAGGGAGGGGGAAGAGAGTCCTTTTTTTTTTTTTTTAAAGATTTTATTTATCGGAGAGAGAGAAAGAGAAAGCGAGAACAAGTGGGGGCAGGGCAGAGGGAGAAAGAGAAGCAGACTCACACTGAGCAGGGAGCCCGACGTGTGTTATGCGCAAAGCTTTAAATATTAGTTTTGTTTTTGAGAATACAAGTAACCATCCATTAGCAAATAAAGAACCAAAGACCAATCTATTAAATACTGTAGGTTCCTTGTGCAAATAATCATGGGTGTTTACAAAGATGTCCACAGTTGTTTACTGCAATGTTTATAATAGGGTAAAAACCTGGGAACAACCTAAATGTCCAACCATCAAGAACTGAATAAATAAATGATACCTACAGCCTAGACTACTGCGAAGTCAGTAGAGACCACACTTTCGAAGAATGCGTTTTCTGAGGAAACGTACAACAGTGTGGAGCCATAAAACACAAATAGTCTGCACAGGGTGAAAAGAAATGTGTATATATGTATATTTACATGTAAATATAAAATAGTGGAAGGCCCAACATCAAACTGTTAACTGTGGTTGGCTTTGGTTGGCTTATTGTGCATGTTTGCTAGGTTTTTATGGTAGGGATGTAGAAAATAACCAATAGTCAGGAAAATAATCAATAGTGAAGCACCCTCTCATACACCGATGAAGCCTATGGGTTGTGGATCAGGCTCTGGGGATGGACTGTGGGGGCTACAGTGGGGGAGGGGGAAGAGGAAGACTGAGAGGATGGGAAAAGGTGAGAACAAACCCCTTCACCTCAGCACCTCCCCCGTCCCTCACCCCTCACAAAGGCAGACTGTTTCAAAAGAGAGAGTGGCAACGAGGGACTCATCCAGGGACAAGAGAATACACAGCTATAAACAAAAGTGGGCGTCATCCTGAGAAACCACAAATCTTAAGTAAAAATAAAGCTTTTATGAAGTTGGTCCTTATCTGTAAGTCACTTCCTTCCTTTATTTATTTATTTGTTTATTTGTTTATTTATTTATTTATGTATGTTTATAATGACCAGTCAACTTTGATACTATGTTAATATCAAAAGTGACCAAAAGTATATTCCTTTAGTTACATCGAAGGTTTAGGTGAGTTATCAACTGATGTATTGTTTCAAAATTTTTGTTTAAATTCACCTGCAATGGCCTAAGAAGGAGTAACATATTACATATTAGCATATAACATTTCTTGAGTATTTGCAATGTGTTAGGCACTGTGCCATGTTCTTTGCCTGGATTGGCGGGCTTAACAATTCTGTTAGAGATTATTATTCTTCACATCAAAGAGATTGAGGCTCAGAGACGGGATGACTTGACCAAGGTTACACAATCAGCGAGTGGCAGACTTGGAATTTAAATTCTGGGATTCTTGCTCTAGCAAGGGCTGTGTATTTACACTACTCTATAAAATAACTAATAAAATTTGAGACAAATGACACATTTAGGAAGGCAAGAAGGACTTGTAAGTGGAGAAACAGAGGCCAAAGGGACAAGATGAAAAATAAGAGATAGGATATGCAAAGAACAACAGCATTAGCGAAACCATGAAATGTGCTGGCATCCACTCAGAGAGCACCCAGGGCTGTAAGGGAGCAAGCTCCACTCCCAGGTTGCGTGAGCTGTGGACGGTGGAGCCGACGATTTCCAGGCCCCACCCCTGGGAATTTCTCAGTGTCCTGGCATTTCGCTCTGAGGAAGAGGAAATCCACCAGAAGGAAAACTATTGAGAACCTAAGATGATGTTTGATGGGAGTGTATCCAAAACTTGACGATATGATGGGAGAGGTCACGAAAAGAAGTTGGTTGGTCACCTTTATTTTATGACGAGTAAGTATGAATACTCCAAATTACTCTACTGAATTGCCTATTTATCCTGTTTTATATTACAGTGTCTATCATTAAAAGTGTTGCAATAGAGACGCTAGAGTTGCAACTGTAAAGGTCCATTCATCCTGCTGGAGGGGATGGCTTAGTGGACAAAATGGCAGCTTTCACCACCTATGACACCCTGTACCCACAGGTTAATATTCAAGTGGCATTGACTCAGCAGCTCATCTTCTGAAGGAAGCTAGTTCCACAGTTCACTCATATTGGTGGAGGGTCTTTCAGACAGTGTCTGGAAAAAAAACCTACCTATTCTGCTTGAATAATGAAGATTCCTAGAACTTTTACAGACTTAGGATTTCCCCCAGTGTCCTGGAAACATGAGACAGAAGTCAATCAAAGGGTCTTCTAATACACTCTTAGCATTGGTGCCCTATTCTGGCTAGCTTTCTCTTCTTTCTTTTTTTTTTTCTTTAAATATTTTATTTATGTATTTGTCAGGGAGAGAAAGAGAAAGAGAGAGAGCACAAGCAGGGGGAGAAGCAGGCTCCCCGCTGAGCAAGGAGCCCGACGTGGGGCTTGATCCCAGGACCCCGGGACCATGACCTGAGCTGAAGGCAGACACCCAACTGACTGAGCCCCCAGGCGTCCCTAGCTTTCCCTTCTTTATCACTAGCCTCACACAAAGCCAATGCAGTCTTCCCTGAAACTACTTTCAATTCAACTGTTTAATATTCTTACTGTATTTTAGACGTCTATAACAGTCTCTTTCATCACCCTGCTCAGAATTTCTTAACCTTATTATTTCAAATCATAGCAGTTAAATCATCTACTTAATGATACAAACTACTCTAGTATGAACAAACCTTTCACCTTTATGACTTTTTCAACTTACTTTACAGTGACAAGCTAGGAATGTTTAGTAGTTATAAAAATAATGCTACCATTATGTCAACCAATAACTAGAATGGTTCCATCTTAATAAACTTATATGCTTAAAAATTCATCAGCTAAATTTGTATCAATGTGAAGTCCTTGCCCCAGTTGTAATTTCAAAATGAATACAACACACATTAATTGAATACTATGTTGTCAGATATTGTTTGAAGCACTTATATACCATGTTAAAAAATGTATATATATCAGTCCCGTTCCTGCTATAGGCTAGTGAAGGTGATGGACAGCCATAAACAGATGTTAAGGGCCATAACCACGGTCCAGTAAAGCGCCCCAGAAACAGCTTCATTCTCTGTGAACTCAGAGAGTAGTTTTGAGGAGAAACTTGAATTTCTTATTTCTAAATGCGTAGTTTGACAGGATCTTACTTTCAGATTTGAGCTTCTAAATTAATCTAAATCTTGAATGTGCAGCAATACATAGTTAAACTTACAAGGATGGGACCATGGGAATTTGAGAAACTGGAGGGGTGAGATGAATATTAACATAAGCTAATTTTATTCATGCCTCAGGATCTTTACACAATGATTTCCTTTTTTACTTTTTTCTTCTGCAAGCCCATTCTGAGATTTCATCACTACATTCTTCATTGTCATCCCTCAGACATTATCAAAAGACATTATCGATCTTTCGGATACATCATGCACCACTCCTCCTTCTACTCTTCCTGACTCCTCGATGGGACTGCTTCCATATATGCTGACATTCTAGTTATGCCAACGAGCCAGCCCTCCCTGTTCCAGCTACCTCTGCCATTAGATCACTATCTCCTTCTTTAATACCCACTGCTAATTGTATTTGTTTATTTCCCACACAGAATGCATGATGTGGTTCATTTTAGTAAGATTTCAGTCCTATTGTCTGGTGACACGGAATTTCTTTTTTATGTTAATTTGTCCATTTAATTTCACTGTAACTTACCGATATCGACATATTTTATCCTTAAATTCTCCAGGTGATTAGTAAAGACGTGGAAATGGGCAATCTTTAGTTATTTCTTATAAATTCTCAATTCTCTCCCCCCAAATTTCCCATTATCCAAATATTTATTTATTTCTTCAGGACGACTGCAGGGTTATCTACAGGGCTGTCTTCCAGCATTCAGCATACCTTTGTGTCTAGTTACAGGCATTAGGGCTGGAATACAAGGCCTGTTCATACTACTGTCATTCAAAATGTCCTCCTTCCAGGACGGGGATGGAGTGTGGCTGTCTACCATAGCTGTCACCTGCCTGGTGCCCTCTGGTGGTCACAGGATGACCTGCCTGGGATGGCTGCTATGGCCCGAGTACCTCCTGGCTCCTATTTTGGTCTGAAAAAGTTTATTGTTTCTCTAAATGTCTGTCTCGTTCTGTCAATCCCATTCAAAAATTTGCATTTAATATCACCTGAATATATTTCTCAGAAAAACCGGAAATGTGGTTAGCCGTACCAGCTTACTGGGGACCTCCAGAAAAGGGAGCATTTGTATTTTTACTCTATCAGGAGGCAAATTATTCTACCTGGAATCTTCATATATATATATCCTCAGTTCCAGAGAAGGGCCTATATCAGAATAAGAAAGTAAACTAAATTTGGTTGAAACTAATTTAAACTATCATTATTCTCGTCATCAAACTCAATTTCTTCTGAAACTTCGACTCTTCCTTTTACCGTGTGTAACCACCCAGCGATTCAAATGTAAAGTCTAGAAATTACCAATAATATGTAATTGAAAAACAAAATGAGAAAGGCTCTCATTCAAGCCTTGAATAAAGCAAGAAAAGTCACAATTGTCTGCAATGTAGAAATACTATGTGGCAAGAGGAGAGGTAGAAGTAAAGGGTAGAATTATTTTGTATGTTCGAATATAAAACAAATTAGGACAAATCCTAGATCCCATAAATGAAAACCCAGTATCTCTTCTCTGTTCTCCTCTCGCCGCTCTGGAGTCCACACTCCTTGACCTAGTTTAAGCACTCTTTTAAAACCATAAGCCAGGCCACGTCAATCTCCGGCTCTCAGCTGTCCTTGGCCTCTATCAATGCCCTTCCCAAGCTCCTCCACGAGCTAGCCCTGGCTATCTCTTCAAGAGCATTTCCTACCCATCTCCCCATAACTCATTCATATTTCGAATCAACCGTGTCTGTGAAGGAGGTGGCAATGTACATGTTCATTCCTGTGCTTCATCTGTCATTCCAAAGGCTGTTTGGGTTTTCCATAATGAAGTGACAAATGTTGATGTAGGCACAACGAGCCAATATAATAATTGCCAAGAGACAGGATCCAGCTGATGGAAGTGAGTCGTAGGTATACCTGACTCTCCCAAGCAGTTGTCTTTACAGACATGTCAGCAATTGGGGCAGGAATTACTCTGCTGATGATACTCCACCAAATAACAGCCACTAAAGACTTACCAGCAGCTACTATGATAACATCTGCCAGCTGAGTATGGATCTTCAGTTGTTCCTTGGGAGTATATCTGTGAGCTATGGTCACCGTTGCATCACCTGGAATGGAGAAGAACTTCCATTAATGGTTACTGAGCTTTTCCAAAATTTATGAATGCTCCAATTCTAGAGGAGATTCAGTGACATCGTAAGAGGAGCAAAATTGCTTTGAAATGAAGAACAAAAGCAAGATAAGAAAACCTAGATGAGGGTTTTAGAGGAGCAAGATGGCAGAGGAGTAGGGACCTAAATTTCGTCTGGTCCCAGGAATTCAGCTAGATAGGGATCAAACCATTCTGAACACCTATAAGTGCAACAGAAGATCGAAGAAAAGAATAGCAGCAACTCTCTGAACAGAAAAGCGACCACTTTCTGGAAGGCAGGATGTGTGGAGAAGTGAATCCAAGGCGATATTTGGGAAGATAGACCGTGGGAGGAGGCCTCCATCAGCCGCTACCGGCAAGTGATAGAGCCATGGAGCACAAAATTGGAAATTTAGAAGACTCCGCTGAGGGAGGTCGCTCCAGTGGCTAAGGGGGGGTGGAACCCTCACTGGGACATTGTGGTCTCAGGACCGTCGGGGTCACAGGAAGACCGGGGGTGCCTGAGTGTGGCACAGCTCCCAGGTATCGGAGCGGGGAAGCTGGCTATACAGATGGAGCCGAGGAGTGGGCTCTCAGCTCGGGGTTGCCATAAACTGTGATCCACGGCACAGTCAGGCCACTGCTCCTCCAGCAGGGACCCAACAAGCGGCAGATCCGGGGAGACTCCCCTTCCTCCCCTGGGAGGAGCAGCACGGGAGCGCACCGCAGGGATCTGCTGGGTTTGGAGACTCCACATGGGGTTGGGTGCCAGAGATAGAAACGCTCGGTCACAGGCCGGGTGAGCACAGAGTGCGGCCGGAGACCGGGGAGATGGGAGTGACTGACTGCTTTTCTCTGGGGGCTCGCTGGGGAGTGGGGCCCCGAGTTCACGGCTCCTCGGGTAGGAGATTGGGAGGCCGCCTTTTTCACTCTCCTCCTCCAAAGCTGTACGGAAAGCTTGCAGGGAACAAAAGCTCCCGAGAGCAAACCCGAGAAGATTACTTAGCCTGGCCCCTGGCAAGGGCGGGGCAATTCCACCTCCCGCAAAGACATTTGGGAACCACGGCAACAGGCCCCTCCCCCAGAAGATCAGCAAGAACAGCCAGCCAAGAACAAGTTTACCAATCAATGAGAACAGCAGAACTCTAGCGCCAGGGGAATACTGCACATAGAATTCATGGCTTTTTCCCCATGATTTTTCAGTCTTTCAAAGTTAATTTTTTTAATTTTCTTTTTTTCTTTTTCTATTTTTTTAAATTTTTCTTTTTCCCTTTTTCAACCAACATCTTA